>NC_047098.1:5190867-5491733 GCF_902459505.1 Geotrypetes seraphini
CAGCCACCGCGGTAAAAGCTCAGAATCTCATAGAATTCCTATGAGCCTCGGAAGTTTTACCGCAGTGGTCGGCGATAAAAAAAATCTCTAATGCAGCTTGATAAAAGGGGGGCCTTAAATCATTAGGCCCCATTTCTTTCTAGTCACTTGGCAATTTTGTTTTCACTGTCTTAGACAGTCACTCAAGCATGGAGAACTTCTTTGCCTTCTTAAGGTTTTCTTACACAAAGGAGCGGTATCGTTCAAAACTGCAAACCGCTAGTCTTTTCGTCCAACTAAGGTGAATTTCTAATTTCCTGCAACAAACTCTGCAGCCCACTTTTACACAGAACTGAAAAAAAAACAAAACAACCAACCCAATTGAGTGACATTCCCAAGTCACATGTTTCTGGTAGGGTACAAGTTTTGTTCTTCCATGGACTGGTCTGTTCTGTACGAAGGGGCACTGAAAAGTTCTCAGCCCAACCAACCAACTTCCTAAATTCTGAGCTGAAAAGAGGGTTATCTTATTTCATGAAGTGCCAGTTTGCAGAAACAAAATTCTCTGTTTGGACATTGTTTCAGATCATTGATTGAACCATATCCACGTCATTCTCTTCTCGGTTGGGCTGAGAACTTTCCAGCACCCCCTCGTAGTGTGAAGAGTCTCTGGTAACCAAAGCAGCGGTTGTGACATCATAAGGCTTCATTCCACCAATCCCTCATCAGTGATGTCACAGTGGCTTGATTGTCCTATACTTGGCTGACTTTTATTCTCAGCCCAACCAGCCAACTTCCTAAATTCTGAGCGTTATTTTGCCACTGGAGCTGAAAAAAGTGATCTTATTTCGTTAAGTGCCAATTTGTAGAAATGAAATTCTATTTTTTGATCATTGATCGAACCATATCCAGGTCATTCTCTTCTTGATTGGGTTGAGAACTTTTCAGCACCCCTTCGTAGTGTGAAGACTTTCAGTCTCTGGTAACCAGAGCTGTGATTGTGATGTCATAAAACCTCATTCCACCAATCAGAGCCAACCTCATCAGTGATGTCACAATGGCTTGATTGTCTTATACTTGGCTCACTTTTATTACATACGAGGATGTGCTGGAAAGTTCTCAGCCCAACCAACCAACTTCCCAAATTCTGAGCGTTACTTAACCACTGGAGCTGAAGAGTCTTATTTCCTTAAGTGCCAATTTGCAGAAACATAATTCTGTGTTTTGACGTTGTTTCTGATCATTGATTGAGCCATATCCAGGTCATTCTTTTCTTGGTTGGGCTGAGAACTTTTCGGCATCCCCTTATAGCTAAAAGTTTTTTGCAGATTCATCTGCAGGAAAAGGTCTTAACCCGTCTTTCTTTTGTAATCATCTGTCATGGTGCTAGCATGGAGTATTCACCAGTAAATCTATTTGCAGTTGAATAAATCAAACTCATTATCGACTAGCTAGCCTGTGTTTTTGTGGGGTTTTAAATTTTTATTTAACTTTGGAAGTGATACAAAGAGTTTTTGGCCTCTCCACTGCTTAGCCCTGTCTGTAGCTTTGTAGCTAAATCAATACAGGATAGGAGGGGACATGGAAACTAATGATGCTTCTCAGAACCTAAGGCTGCCAACTGGATCCAGGTTTGCAGGACAGGGTTGATCCAGTCCAGGTTTACTCTTTACATGCAGGGACTTGTAGTTCTGATTTCCTCATTGCAGTCCCTAAGAAAAGCAAGACCACAAGCCCCAGCATACACTGGAGTAAACTAGGACTGGATCAACCCTGTCCTGCAAATCTGGGTCTAGTTGGCTGCCTTATCAGAATCTCACGGGAGGGGGGGGGGGGGTCTGGGAAAGAGGATTTAAAAGACAATACTGAAATGTACTGAGACAAATGAGAAAAGAAATCCAGGAAATAAGGAGTGGAAGTGATAAGACCAATAGCAAAGCTGGGCTTGAAAAGAATTCAGTCTGTGCTTCTCTGCCCCAGGACAAGAAGGGCTCCGAGAAACAGGGCTGGATTTAAGATTTTGGCTCCACTAGGCAAGACCAGATAGCACACACAAGAGTTGGGGGAGAGAAAGGAGATACGGGGTGGGGGGAAGGGAGGGGGGGAAGAAGGTGTCGGATTGGAGAGCTAGGAGAGGGCAGAGGAAAGCCACAGTGGAGCCCCTTTGAAGCAACTCCTGCACCTGGCCAAAAAGGAAATGGGAGCAGGCTTTTCTTTGGCACATAGGCAGCTGCCTATGCCAGATCCAGGCCTGAGGAGAAAGGATTGTGAGAAACACCCACAGGCAGAGCGTGCCACTGAATTATGAGAAGGCATTGGCCAACTATTCCAGCACAAGCACCATGAGGGAAGCTCAAAGCGGCCACATAGGCACAGCAGGGGTTAATGCACTGAAGGGTGGGAATAGGATCCCCCTTACCCAGTTTTAAGAACTGGAAGGTTCCACTGCCTGACTTTCTATCGTTCCCCTGCCTCATATCAGCTGGTAGCCTCTGAAGACTCTCTGAGTCAATGGCTGGCACTGATGGCACCACATGAGAAGACGGGTATAGACATGCCAATGTGACTACTCTAGAGGAGACAGACGCAATGAACGAGGTAAGAGACAGATGGGATAAATGGAGGGGTGGGCACAACATCAAATGAAGAATCTCTGAAAGGGGGGACAGAGTTCTCCAGATGAGGGTGGGATCAGTCTGAGCAAGTCCTTTGCAGAGGGTGAGCTCCACTCGAGATCTGTTCTGTTAAACCAGTGCCATTGCTTGAAAGCACCCCCTCCCCTAAGAAACTGGCCTGAATGTGGTCATGGGGGGGGGGTCTCAAAACTCTTTATAGTTAATTATACAGTAGCTGCAGGTCTGGTGGCCAACAACCTGCCTTTAATTTGGCAGCATCGTTGGCCTTGCTGCACTGGGATTGTTCAAAGCCTCCAGCTGTGCAAAGTGTTAATTCTTTGTTAACAGCTGCACTTGTACCACACAACAGCTGGAGTATGGGGAGGGCAGTTTCCTAAGGAGGTGCTGCTTCAAGCTTGTCGTTATAGAATACTAATGTGTGTGTATGGCAGATGCACCACACACACACATGGCTGATACATTACACACACAGCAGATACACCACACACAAACACACATATATGGCAGATGCACCATAGACACACACACACAAGGCAGATGCATTACACACACACACACACAAGCACACACACAGCAGATGCACCACACAGAAACATACATACACACACGTACACAAGCACACACACACACACACATATATGGCAAATGCACCACAGACACACATACACATTGCACATACACCACACAGAAACACACATACACACACACACGTACACAAGCACACACAAACACGTACACACACACAGCAGATGTACCACACAGAAACACACACACACGTACACAAGCACACACAAACACGTACACAAGCACACACACACACACAGCAGATGTACCACACAGAAACACACACACACGTACACAAGCACACACACAGCAGATGCACCACACAGAAACACACACACACACACAAGTTCACACACACACACATGGCAGATACACCACACAGAAACACACACACGTACAAAAGCGCGCGCACATATACACATGCATTTCCCAGCTGTGGAACAGGTACAAGTGCCCATGCCCACATTCCTACAAAACACACAGAAACGATTAAGATTTCATAATCCGTGCAAGTAATTGTGCAATCCTCCCTTGTGTACACACACTGGCATGGTAAGCATGTAGTCATAAAATGAGCCCATTCATGCAAATACTGCACAGGACAAATATCACCATTTACACGCATTCATTGCACCTAGAACTACATGCTTCCTTATGAAATTGGCCTCTAGAGGGCAGCAGCTAAGACCCATTTGCCCAGGTTGATCAGTTGCTCCAAACTGTTATTCTAGTTACCCTCACCACATCACTGGCAGTATTCAAATCCAACCCCTGAGCCCTCCAGTCCTAGAGGTGACAGACTCTGTATCTCCTGAACTCTCTAGTCCTAGAGGTAGGGTTACCATATGGCTCCAGAAAAAGGAGGACGGATTGAGACATCCAGGTTTTACTTCCTCCTTTTTCTAGAGCCATATGGTAAGCATACCTAGAGGTGACAGGCTTTGTAAACTCTGAGTCCTCCAGTTCTAGAGGTTACAAATTCTGTATCCCTGTGTCCATCCCCCGAGCCCTCCAGTCCTAGAGGTAACAAGATGTGTTGACTTTTGTTGATCCTTGAGTCCTGGATCTGAAAGGCTCTATATCCCCTGACCAATCCTTAGAAGGAATGCAGGATCCCTGAATTACAGGTACTCGAGGACTTAGTTTTGTGAGTTGTGTGTCTTGGTTTGGAAGATCATTTGGAATAGAAGAGGCGGGAGCTCCTGGCCAGCAGCCAGGCTGTGTTTCATAGCCTGGTGATTGCCACGCTCTGTTGCCTTTCATATTCATAAATTACAACTACAGCTGCTTAGGAAAATGTAATCAATTGTCACAATTAGCCCGATTACATTTCTGCAACTGTAGTTGTCCCAAGAATTGACCCCCATGCCTGAAACATAGAACTACAAGGGTTGGAGATTGCCTGAACGAATTGAAAAAGACAAAGGTCTAATGAGAGAGCCTGGGAAAAATACTAAGGGACTTGATACTAAAAAAAACTGTGAGCAGTTCTCCGAAGAACTTCAGACCACGGGCAAGACCTGAGACTCAAACAGGCAGTGGTGTGCCAAGGGCGGGGCGGCGGGGAACCCGGAGGTGCCGGAGCAGTCGCCGGTCTACCGGCTCCACCGGTTCCTGTCCCCTCTGACATCAACTTCCTGTTCCGGGATGGGGGACCAGTAGAGCCGACGGCCATGCACAGAGAGTTCTCCGCCCTGGGTTCCTGCTCCGCCGGGTACACCATTGCATACAGGAAGCAATTCTACAATCAGGCGCTACAAGCTAAGTGCCTGGTTTCAGTGCTCTGAGCATGAACTGGCAACTTCTGCATCATCCGTCGGCATGCCTTGCCAATGGAGGCACCTAATTCAATTGATTAAGAGGCTTTAATCAGCACTGATAATTGACATTTATTTTCATTTACTTATTGAATTCATTTTCAAAGAGCTCAGAATGGGTTAGAGGTTAAACATACATAAAATAGAATTAACAGGTTACAATTTACCCTAGTTACTGTACAAGTTTTTGATACAACTTTTTTATTTTTATTTTTTATTGGTTTTAATTGGACTTCATTGAAAGTTCGGCACCTAACTCAAAAAGCACGATTCTGTAAAAGGTAGGCGTCTAGTCCAAAGCGCCTACCTAAAAGTCGGCATGGTTAGAGGCAAATCATGGGCGTGTTATCATGTTGGGTGCCCCTTTGTGAATTAGGTGCCATTAAGCACCTATCATAGGGCCACGTATTTAGGCAAAGAAAACCCTAGCATAAATAGGGGGGCGCCTAAAATCTGTTTTTCTCCTTGTGATCTAGCTAGGTACTTGGGACCTGGGTTGGCCACTGTTGGAAACAGGATACTGGGCTTGATGGACTTTTGGTCTGTCCCAGTAGGGCAGCTCTTATATTCTCATGTGAGCCAAGTCTAGGACAATCGAGCCATTGTGACATCACTGCTGAGGTTGGCTCTTAGGCATTGGTGGAATGAGGCATTATGACATCACAATCTCAGCTCTGGAATGTTGCTGCTCTTTGGGTTTCTGCCAGGTATTTGGGACCTGGGTTGGCCATTGTTGGAAACAGGATTCTGGACTTGATGGACCTTCAGTCTGTCCCAGTATGGCAGCTCTTATGTTCTTATGTTCTAAGCACACTTAGATGATGCTAAGAGCGATTCAATAAAGTTTATAACATTTTATTGAAGGAATTGAACAAATGTACAAATATACAAGAATATAATACATAATATTCTCATAACAATTAAATTCATAAAAGTATTTGTCAAACAAATTTCTATTATTCCTCCAAAATATATTTCATGTTATCCACCTCAAACCTCAATACATTCCAATTTCATTCCCCTTTTTCATTCCTCTATTCCCTCCTCCCCTCTATTTATGTTCAAATATTTTATTAAAGAAATAAAGTAACCCAAAAGCTAATCCCCCCCAACCCGGATGAAAGTTGACAAAAATAAAGAATAATAAGAATAAAGAACTGGAATGTTATGTAAATGACCATAGCTTCAATGTAAATCATAGAGAATTAAACTTCTTGCCTTAGGTGAAAGATTTTGAATATACGGATCCCAAATTTCCATAAAAAGACGTGTTTTCCTAGACGAAGGCCTAACCTCCCAAGTCTCAAATAACAACAAACGATGAAACTGGTTCTTTCAATCATCAAAATTGCATAATACATTTATGTCCAATCAATCATACACGCCTTCTGAAATAAAAGACACTTCTTTTTACTAAAAACCCCACAAGCTGCTGCGTTACCAAAAAGTACTCCCCTTGGAGAATCCACAACAGGACTAGCCCATAAAGAACCCAGATATAACAGGATGGCAGACCAGAACGACCAAAAAGCATGAGATAAAGTATCAGGATCCATATCACACTTAATACAAATTGGGGAATTGACCAAACCCGCATGAAAAGCTTGAATTTGGGAAAAATAAGCTCTATATAAAACTCTAAAAGAACATTCCCTCTAAACAGAACCTGTAATAACTTTTCGGATTCTATTAATAGCTTGTGTCAAAACCAAAAGTGAAATTTGACTTCCCAATTCCTCATTCCAATTCTGTAAAATTCTTCCATATGTACGAGGAGGTCGTAAATCCCACCACCATTTATGTAATAAGGAAACAGAAATAGATATAAAAAAAAAAGAATTTTATCATGGACTCCAATTGAAAATTCCATTCTCTGTAATCTATTTAAATAATTTACCAACCCTCATATTCTTAGGCTAGCCTACCTGGGTTATCTGACACATGGGTTAGGTGAATGTTACCAATTATCCCTGAAACCAAAAATCTTCTAATAGAAAGACCTCTTTAAAAAAAAAAAAAAAAAAAAGCAGAGGAGAAAATGCTATGACCCTGAACGAGCCACCAGTGCATAACCCCCTAAAATGCTGACTATTTTAATTTTTTTAAACTTCTGTAAGGAAGTGGGAAGAAGAAAGTGTTTTCCTGTGTTTGTTAATGTCAGGGGACATTGCAAACACAGAACAAATAGCCACAAAAAGGGGATATACAACTAGGCTTGGGTCCTGAGATGGGAGGAGAGGGGGGGGGAAGAGTTAAGGGTTATTTTTGGGTGTTCTTGCTGCTGGCCTAAGCACTTCCCCGTTCACGGTCGCTTCAGAATGTGACTCTTGTCGCTGTGGAGCTGCTCGTCACCTGCCCTGCCACACGCTTCCCCTGAGCAGATCGCCAAGGACCAGCGGGCAGCGCAACTGAGGTAAGAGAGCCACGTCCCCCACCACCAGAGACCCGATAAACAGCTTCACTCCACTGATAGCACCGGGCATGTGTGTCAGCTTCTGCTGAAGATCCCGAGAGACTGTCCTCTCTCTCTCCTCAGATTTTGGACAGCTGGGGACTAGTAGAGAGCCGTGAAAATTCGGGGACCAGATTTAACGAATAGGAATGTCAGAAAAGAGATGCGAATGTCGTGTTGTTTTTAGATGAAAGCGATTGTTTTCAGCAGTTTGGTAAAAAAAAAACAGCAAGTTCAACAACGTAGGCTCCGTGAAGGGCTAAACACAGAGGACTCCGGATCAGCGCACGCTATAGCGCCTGCTCCCCGAAAAACTACCGCCTGCTCAAGACGGCGGTAGCGGCTAGCGGGCGCTATTCTGCGCGTTAAGGCCCTAACGCACCTTTGTAAAAGGAGCCCTTAGTTTCCGGGGAGGGGGGGGGAGTTAAATAGCTTAAGAAAAAATGCTGGACTAGGGGAATAGCCCTCCGTGGAGACCATGTTGTTCTTTACCAAACTTTTCAAACCACCCTCGTATTCTTCGGCCTCCCGCTTCCTTTCTCTTCCTCTCTCCCAATCTATCTCCACCTCCTACCTTTCCTCTACAAATATTCCTCTCTCTCTTTCTCATTCTGTGCTGTTTTTCCTATAAAGGCAGTTCCAAAGAGTCCCATAAAGCAAGATGTTCAGACTGGTGAGCTTAGAGGCAGGGGGGGCTTGCAGGAAAAAAAAAAAAAAAGGGCATGAAAGATATTGAAAGGGGAGGGACAGAGCAGCAGAAGTCGTCATTTTCACCATTAAGAAATGATCATCTGTAGAGTGTGTTGTACCTGGTAGTAGACAATGACACAGGGACAAATTTTTTTCCCGTCCCCGCGGGAACCCATTTCCCATCCTGTCTAAGTGAGTTCTTTTCCTGTCCCTGCCCCATCCCTGCAAGCTCCGTTCTCATCTGCACAAGCCTCAGACACTTTCAAATCCTAAGTAGCAACATTCTAGAGCTCAGATTGTGATGTCATAATGCCTCATTCCACCAATGCCTAAGCTCCGTTCTCATCTGCACAAGCCTCAGACACTTTCAAATCCTAAGTAGCAACATTCTAGAGCTCAGATTGTGATGTCATAATGCCTCATTCCACCAATGCCTAAGCTCCGTCCCTCAAACACTTTCAAATCCTACGTAGCAACATTCTAGAGCTCAGAGTGTGATGTCATAATGCCTCATTCCACCAATGCCTAAGCTCCGTCCTCATCTGCACAAGCCTCAGACACTTTCAAATCCTAAGTAGCAACATTCTAGAGCTCAGATTGTGATGTCATAATGCCTCATTCCACCAATGCCTAAGCTCCGTCCCTCAAACACTTTCAAATCCTACGTAGCAACATTCTAGAGCTCAGAGTGTGATGTCATAATGCCTCATTCCACCAATGCCTAAGCTCCGTCCTCATCTGCACAAGCCTCAGACACTTTCAAATCCTAAGTAGCAACATTCTAGAGCTCAGATTGTGATGTCATAATGCCTCATTCCACCAATGCCTAAGCTCCGTCCCTCAAACACTTTCAAATCCTACGTAGCAACATTCTAGAGCTCAGAGTGTGATGTCATAATGCCTCATTCCACCAATGCCTAAGCTCCGTCCTCATCTGCACAAGCCTCAAACACTTTAAAATCATAAGTGTTTGAGGCTTGTGCGTTCAAGGCAGAGCCTATAGGAATGGGACAGGTTCAGTGACAAAACTCAGGGGGACAGGATGGGGAAATTGAACTCCCGTGGGGACAAGGACAAATTTGTCTCCATGTCATGCTCTACCTGGTAGGAACCTACTTCTTCTATTCCAGCTTTTAGAGCTCCCTAGTCTGAACTGATGGAAGTTGAATACCGGCTATATCTAGTCTCTAACGACAGAACAGAACATCCTCAAACATCTAGTTTACTGTTTACTGCTACAGCAGGTGTCAGCTCTTCTCCAGTATGTATCACGTTAGGATAAAAACTTGTATTGAAATATCTTCCACTGTTAAGGATAGCTATGGCAAATTGTAACCTAACTGAGCCTGCAACCCGTTCTGAGCTCTTTGGGGGAAACGGTGTAGAAAACAAAATGCATAAATCCTGTTCCCTTACGTTTTAGGATAATGATGGGAAGAAGCCTTATGATGCTCCTGAGTCTAGCCTTGCTTTTTCTGAATCTGGTGACCTGGGTGAAAAGCGACACCTACGGGATCCCAGGGCTGCCAGGCATGCCTGGGACGCCAGGCAAAGACGGTAGAGATGGGCTAAAAGGTCCTAAAGGTGAACGAGGTAAGTGTCCTCATAGCATGAGAGTATTCTGACCAAAGGAAGACACTCCCTACAGCAGGGGTGTCAAAGTCCCTCCTCGGTTTTCTGGATTTCCCCAATGAATATGCATGAGATCTATTAGCATACAATGAAAGCAGTGCATGCAAATAGATCTCATGCATATTCATTGGGGAAATCCTGAAAACCCAACTGGAATACGGCTCTCGAGGACCGGAGTTCCCTACCCCTGGTCTACAGCCTAAGCCAGAGGTGTCAAAGTCCCTCCTCCAGGGCCGCAATCCAGTTGGGTTTTCAGGATTTCCCCAAAGAATATGCATGAGATCTATTTGCATGCACTGCTTTCATTGTATGCTAATAGATCTCATGCATATTCATTGGGGAAATCCTGAAAACCTGACTGGATAGCAGCCCTTGAGGAGGGACTTTGACACCCCTGCCCTGCAGTATGAGCCAGAGGAGTCTAGTGATTAGAGCTGAAGGCCGACAACCAGGAAACCTGGGATTAAAATCCCACTGCTGCTCAGTTGACCCTTCATTGCTTCAGGGTAGTAAAGCCCCCTATAGAGCCTAAATATGATTGTGACATTTTCTACCCAAGGGTATATGTTGCCTGTCCTTGCAAAAGACCAAACCCTGCAGCTTCCAAATGCATATTTGTTCACTTTTCATGAAACCTCTAGAGAAACTCAAACATTTCCCACAACCATCAAGAGCTTCTCAACCCTGTGAATTCTGGGGTTCCATTCATTTTCCCCAAACATAGCGGGATGGTTTCCTGTGGTAAACCATGATGATGGGGACAAATTCTGTCCCTGTGTCATTCTCTACGAATCCCATAAGAATAGCCTTACTATGTCAGACAAAAGGTCCATCAAACCCAGTAGCCTGTTCTCATGGTGGCCAATCCAGGTCCCTAGTACCTGGCCAAAACCCAAGGAGTAACAACATTCCAGAATCTCAAAGAGTATGAAAAGATTCTAGAACCCCAAAGAGTATCAAGATTCCATGCAGAATCTCATAGATAGACAGATTCTAGAATCCTAGAGTAGGAACATTCCATGCTGTCTATATCCAGGGCAAGCAGTGGCTTCCCCCATGTCTTTCTCAATAACAGACTATGGAATTTCCCTACAGGAAATTGTCAAAACCCTTCAAAACCAATGATGACTACCTGATGGCTTGCTTTATTGATTCCCACAAAAAAGGCCATTACAACTGACCCTCATTGAATGTCTACTTGGTGGCCCCTGCAAACAGAGAAGCAATAATGGGAATAAAAACTGATTTCAGTTCTCACTTTGGGAGTATGCTCTCAAAAGGTCAGACCATTGGTGGAGATACCATTGTTCAATATGTTATTAACCAAAACTATTTGAATCCAACAGGTGTCCAAGCCAATCCTGGAACAAGTGGGGCAAAGGGTGAGAAAGGAGAGAGAGGTATTCCTGGTCCACGAGGAAAGAGTGGTCCTATGGGACCTTCCGGACCTGTAGGGCAGAAAGGAACTCCTGGTCCTATTGGAGAGATTGGTGAACCCGGAATTCACAAGAACCGATACCAGTCAGCATTCACCGTGACCAGACTGACAGCAGATTACCCTGCCAAGAACTCCCCTATCATATTCACCCGGGAGATCACCAACATAAACAAACATTACGACAAGACCACTGGCAAGTTCACCTGCTACATCCCCGGTCTTTACTATTTCACATTTCACGCCTCACTGACCTACAATCTCTGCGTCATCCTGTATTTGGATCATGAGAATAAGGCCACCTTCTGTGACCATAGGTCCAATGACCAACAGGTATCCTCGGGTGGGGTGCTGCTGCGCCTGGTCGAAGGCCAGCAGGTCTGGCTGGGTGTTAATGAATTTAATGGGATGGTGGGCAAGGAAAGTGCCGATAGTGTCTTCTCTGGGTTTCTTCTCTTCCCTGACTAGAGGAAAGGCTCCGTCTCCTTTTCTCCTTCAGGTACCATCACTTGCTTGTTAATGTCCGATGTGTGAGAGCTACAATGTCCCATGTACAGGTAGACCTTCCGCAGAGGTTGTTCTAAAACCACGCCTTAGAAAGAGAAGACCAGCCAACCAGCCTAATTCCATGCCACCTAGAGATCTCACAAAGAGTTATCAATCAGCTCAGTTTCAAAAGGCGCACGCTAACCCAGTCCCCGTTGCATGCTGGGACTTGTAGTTCTGATTTTCCCCATCAATTTTTCTGCACAACCGAGCCTGGGTCAGTTTGTTCCTACTGGCACCCAATTCATCTGACCAGGACCCCGATGCTCATCCACTGCTGACCGTGCTGGGCCTCATATTTAACTGGGTCAGCCGCTGCACTTAAAATGAAGCCAAATATGCAGCAGCCACTGTACATCTACTTTCCAGCGTCTGTGCCACCCAGAAGTGCTAACCAGTTACTGGTGAGGTGCTACTGTAAACCATTTTGAATGCACCCATTAAAAGGTGCTATGCTAAATGTTTCTGAACGTAAACACATTTAGAGCGCTAACTGGAGACCAAACCGGATAAAGTTAGGGCAACCTTATTACCACCTTAACCTTAGCTGTCTGGTTCATGGTCAGAATATAGAAACATAGAAAAAGACGGCAGAAAAGGACCTTCGGCCCAACAAGTCTGCCCACTCAAATAACCCTCCGTCCTCGCTAACTTGACGACCTCCACCCACGGACCACCCGAGCAGTGTTTGGCTAAGACGGAGGCAGTCAGAGGACTTAGTCAGTTGCACTATCTGGTTAGCACCACTGAAATATCCCTTTGAGCAGTACCTGCCTGTGGCGCAGGGCTTAAAGTCACAGCCTCAGCACCCTTAGGTTGTGGGTTCAATCCCACGCTGCTCCTTGTGACCCTGAGCAAGTCACTTAATTCATCTGTTTGTCTTCCCCTCCCTAAAACTATGCCACTCCAAAAGATTCCTTGACAAAACCTTCACCTTCCAGGCTGCCAAGCCGAACCCAAGGCTAGCCCAAATGGTCCTCGAGGCCCCCCACCTACCTTGGCTTTAGAAAATTACTCAAAACTCACCTATTCCACGGACAGGACCCTTAAAGCCCCTCCTCAATGAACTGAAACCTCCTCCTACCCCCCTCTTACTGTACTACCCCTTCCTACTCCTTCTAACCTCAACTACTTTGTTGCTTGCAGCTTTGATCAATTGGTGTGAACCGCTTGTAACTTTGATTAATAGATGTGAACTGCCTAGAACTCCCTGGGTATGGTAGTATACAAAAATAAAGTTATTATTATTAATCCCCCCCCAATGCCCCAGGTCCATTAGACAGATTGTGAGCCTGCTGGGACAGACAGGGAAAATGCTTCAGTACCTGAATAGATTTGTGTAAACCGTTCAGAGCTCCTCTGGGAGAACGGTGGAGAAAACTGAATAAATAATTTGAATTTCGGCCTCTGGTTTTCCCATTACGTAGTAATAAAGTAACTCTGCTTCTGGATGCAGCTTCTCGTGAGTTCTGCGTTTTCATCCTATTCAGATTTCAACTTCTGACCTAGCTTGTGTACTGTAAGTAAGGAGCCAGAAATGAGGCATCGCAGAAGCTGGTGGTCTCGGTCCACGGATGGAAATGACCATTGCAATTACTTCATATTCGAACTAAAGTATAGACTCCTGATGGGTCACCGATAATTTGTACATGCATCATTATTTTTTATTTTTTTGGGGGGGTCTGTGAAGCTTCCATTTACGATACTCATTCTTTTCATACAGAAAAATAAAGTTTCTCACTCTATTGAAAGAAATGTGGTTTCTTCGGGTAGTCTGGAGGGCAGGTGTCCAGCATTTATCAGTGTTCCCTAAGGGGTAAACCAGTGGTCTCAAACTCACAGCTCGGGGGCCACATGCGGCCAACCAGGTCCTATTTTGAGGCCCTCGGTATGTTTATCATAATCGCAAAAGTAAAATAAAACAGTTTCTTGATCATATGTCTCTTAGCCAAAAGAAAAGATTTAGAAACTATAAAGAGTTTTACCTCATGCAAAATTGTCATTTCTTTAATAAGACATTAATTATTTTTTCCGAGGCCCTCCAAGTACCCACAAATCCAAAATATGGCCCTGCAAAGGTTTTAAGTTTGAAACCACTGCCCTAGACCCACCCCCAGGCTCACCCAGTTTCACCCATCCCCCCCCAGTCCCACCCTAGCCCCCCCTTCAAACCCCCCCGCTGCCTGATTTTGTCAGGCAGGGAGGAAATCTACGCTTGCGTGGATGCCACGCAAGGATGACATGCACACATGGACGTACGAGTGACATCCTCGCAAGGCATCCGCGCATGTGCGGATTTCCTCCCTGCCCCTCGTGACTTGAGGAGGCTTTTCAAAACCCAAAGTGCCGGGTTTTGAAAAGCTGTCGGGAAATCTGAATATATTTAGATCTGACTCATTCCTTTCTCTTGGCCTCTCAAGGTGCATTGCATTCAAATAAAAGAGGTATTTCCCCATCACCAGAGGCTACAATCTAAGGGTTAGATTTACTAATGGCCATTAACACAACTTAACACAGGCCCTATTGCTGTCATTTTGCCTTACCTAGTAATGGTTTACTCCAAAAGAAACAAGGGATATAGCAATGTATATATTTCTGGGGTTAATATGATATAGGTTCACTCCAAAAACAGAGAATCACTTCAAATCACTTTATAAATCCCAACTATAACCCTTCTGTGTGCTCATAAATCAATGATTCACAGGCGCCATGGGGGTAAAAGAAGACTTTCACCAATGGTGCAATTCACGGCTTAATCATAGCGCACAAACATGTTAAACACATATAAATGGTAACATTGTGACACAGAATTAAATCTTTCAAAAGCAACAAAGTGTCAAGAAAGGCGCTTCCTCTGATGTCACTTCCTAGACCTGCTCCCAGGAAGTGATGTCAGAGGAAGAGTCAACGCTGACAGGAGCAGCAGGTGGGGGTTGCTGCTCGCACCGTGATCATTAAAGCGGCACGGGGAAGGAGCGGGTGGGGGTGGGGTGGAGAAGAGGGCAGGGGAGGGGCGCCACCGCCTCCCACCCTCGCTATGCCATTGAGAGGATGCAGCAACTTACTTAACCTCAGAGAGCAATGAGTGGGATTTCAGCTCTAGTTCCCCCTAGTGGACATCTGTCTCTCATTTTATCCATCTTAGAAGACGGCACCTGAGGGGGGGGGGGGCTGTAGTCCAGGAGGCAGAGTGTGTGAGACAAAACATGGTTCACATGCTACAGTCTTGCATGGCAATTCATTATAATCCAATCAGCCCCTCGCTGGTTGGCAATATTATTCCTTTCCCTTACCCTACATGAAAGAACCCCTAGGATCACATTGAAAGCTAGGAGGAGGAGGGATTGGGCATGGGGGGTCTCGTAAATGCAACTTCATGTCTCTGTCCAAGTTCAGACCCTTACCCCCATGCAAACCATGCACTCAACTGCATTACAAGGAACCAAACAGAACGAAGACAAATTTGGAAAAACTCAGGCCAATATTGCCATGAAAAGACAAGCGACAGTTTAAAGACAGACTCGTTCTGTACTGCCAGGAGAAACAGAATTACTGCAGAGGGATTCTTCCATTGTTTATCAATTTACAAAATTCTCTATTTGCAGAGTACGTTTGGGTCTTACAAGTTAATGTTTGCTGCAGATATTCATTCAATCCGCATCACTTACAGAAACTAAAGATTTCTTGGTGAAAGGTGCACTTCAGGGACTATCTAAGTAAACAAAAAATTAAACGGGAAGGGAAAAACACATTTTGAACCATCAAGAGCTGCCCTGTGTCCTCACTACACCATACCAACCACCAAACATCCAGTACTGTTCTATGTCCTCTCTACACACCACCCAACCATCAAACACACAACACGGTCCTATGTCTTCCCCACACACTATTTAATTACCAAAATGCTATCTTGTGTCCTCACCACTTGCCTTTTCATACACTCAGTGGCATAGTAAGGGGGGGGGAGGTCTGCCCCTGGCACCATGTTGGTGGGGGTGCCATCAACCATCCTCTTCTCCGCCCCTCTCCACCTCTTCCCATTCCTCCCCCCCATACCTCTAGTTGACATTGTTGCTTACAGCGGTCAACAATGTGCTCTTTGTGACCCCGTTGGCTCTCCCACTGATGTCACTTCCGGGTGACGGGCAAAGGAAGTGATGTCAGAGGGCGAGCTGACAGGGTCACGAGGAGCATGTTGTTGACTGCTTGCGATTAACAACTTCAACTAGAGATATGGGGAAGAGAAGGGGGGTGTATGGAAAGAGCGGGGGGCGGGTGTGTGGCAGCCAGGATTGGGGAAGGAGCAGGGGGCTGAGGGAGGGGCGCCAACACCCCAGGCACCACTCACACTCACTACACCACTGCATACACTAAGGGGTAAATTCTATAAATGGTGTCTAAAAAGATAGGCGCCTACCTCTTCTCAACTACACTTAAGCGTCTGTTACAGAATCGCACCTAACTTACTTGTAAAACTTAGGTGCTTGTAGGTTAGGTCAGGGCTTCAAAGGCGCCTAAGTCCTTTAGAGAATTGCGCCTAAGTCCTTCTCCGCCCCTAGACACACCTACTTTGGTGCCACGCAATAAGCGCCTATCGTTTGTAAAATCACGCTTAAAGAGATATGTGTCTATCATCCAGTTAATTTGAATTTGTGAAGCCAATGTCATCCATGTAGATTTTTTTTTTTTTTTTTTTTAATCTTTATTGATTTTCAAACTTTGACAGTGAACATAAAACATTTTAATTATAACATTGTAAGAAATGAATTAAACAAAATACGATTCAAATAATTCCACATATATTACTATCATCCCCCTATTACCACCCTACATTGAAGCCAATTTACTAATTATTTAGGCAGATCTTATAGAATTTCCCCCTAAATACCCAATGTTCTCTTGTGTCCTCATTACACACCATCCAACCACCTGTCATCCAAAGTCCTGGGTCTTCATCACACACCAGCCAATCACCATACACCTAGTGCTGTTATTCTGAGTCCCCCCACCCCAGTGGTCTCAAACTCAAAGCCTTTGCAGGGCCACATTTTGGATTTGTAGGTACTTGCAGGGCCGCAGAAAAAAATAGTTAAGGTCTTATTAAAGAAATGACAATTTTGCATGAGGTAAAACTCTTTATAGTTTATAAATCTCCCCCCCCCCCCCGAAGGCCCCCCTTCTTTGCAGCATCCTCCAGCTTCCCCCCCTGGCCTTCCGGTCTTAGTTTCAGCTACTTACCGCAGCCTGCAGAGAGGATCGCCGGTGCTGTAGCATTCCTTGCAGGCTGCCATTGGCCTCCACAGCACGTTCCCTCTGACGTCAGGGGCAGTAGCGCGGCAGAGAGAACATGCTGCTGAGGATGACGGCAGCCTGCAAGGAACGCTACAGCACCGGCGATCCTCTCTGCAGGCTGCGGTAATTAGCTGAAACTAAGACCGGAAGGCCAGGGGGGAAACCAGAGGACGCTGCAAAGAGCGGGCAGCACTAGTACAGACCACGGGCCGCAAAATAGTACCTGGCGGGCCGCGAGTTTGAGACCACTGCCCCACCCCCACAAACCATTCAACCACTCATCACTCAATGTCCTGTGTCCTCACCACTCACCATCCAAACACCTAGGGCTCCTTTTACTAAGCTGCGTTAGCGTTTTTAGCGCAACGCAGCATTTTACCATGCGCGAAACCTGTGCTACGTGGCTAGAACTAACGCCAGCTCGATGCTGGCATTAAGATCTAGAGCGCAGGGCAATTTAGCCCTAATGTTGCCCTGTGTCCTCACTGCACACCATGACTAACAAACAGCCAACGCCACCCTAAATTCTCACGGAATAACTTCCAACCCACCCCCGACACCTAGCTTGTTTTTTCGTGTGAATTAAGAAGAATCCACACACTTATGAAATTAGGGACAATATCAGAAATTGACCCCTATAATTCACAGAAATGCGAACTGAACAAATATCTTTCCTGCACCAGTTGCTGAGCACTGCCAAAATGTTAAAATATCATCCTAGGTTGGCAAATCCAGGTCGGAAAGGGGGGATCTGAAACTGCCTGTGTGCTGAGAAAAGAAACCGCAAAATGTGCTCTTTTTAGCTACCACAAATGCTCCTTCCATCTGTGCAAACTTCCCTTTCACTGCTGACCTGCGATTGCACTTTCCACTTGTGGAAGGAGCTTTTTTGCAGCTTTGAAGGGAGCTGCATTTCCACTGTGGTCTTTGCCAGCCATCGGCTTCAGGTTGATAACAAGGTAAGAAGAGTCGGCTCTGCAGCTACAGTGAAGGCAGACAGGGATATTTATTGATCGATTGATTCGATTTTCTCTACCGTTCTCCCAGGGGAGCTCTGAAAGGTTTACATGAATTAATTCAGGTACTCAAGCATTTTTCTCTGTCTGTCCTGACTGGCTTACAATCTATCTAATGTACCTGGGGCAATGGGGGGATTAAGTGACTTGCCCAGGGTCACAAGGAGCAGCGTGGGTTTGAACCCAGGGTTCTGAGGCTGTAGCTTTAGCCACTGCGCCACACTCTGTAAAGGCAAAGAATTACCAGCCTTTTGACTTAGGGCTCCTCATATTAAGGTGCGCTAGGGCCTTAACGCCAACATTGAGCAATATAGCGTGCGCTAAGAACGCTAGCGCACCTTAGTAATAGGAGCCCTTAAATTCTGGCTTCTTCCGTGTCCCCTTCTCAAATGCATTGACTTGGTGCAGAACTTATTCTCTCTTGCTTCTTATGTCATGTAGCCTGTCCCCCCCCCCCCCCCCCCTCACTCTCTGCTGGTCATTATATTTTATTTACTTCTTCCATTTGTGCATCGCAAGCTCTAGGTGACATTACAGAGGAAGGGGTTAGAAGAGGGAAGGGAGGACTATGGAGGGCAGGAAGGAGCGGAGAGGATATTTCATAGATAGGAGCACCATCTATATAAATGATATGTAAATGAATTAAAGGAATATGTAAAAAGGAATAGAAGGGAGGAACTGTTAAACAATAGAATTCAATTAATAAATTGAAAACCAAAATCAAATAAGCCTGGCAGAAGTCCAGTTTTCCTGAAGCAGCTCTGTTGCCTCAGCATCTAATATAATAAAAGCCTAAGCACGCATACGCACTCTTACCAGCGTGTTCCGTTTTCCGTGCGCTGTAGGTCCCCGCAGGTAGGAGTGCGCATGCGCGCTTTCACGCATATCTCTCTCCCAAGGCAGATGCCGGCTTCAGGCGGCGAGGAGGCTGTTGGCCGCAGCGGCTCTTGTCTGTAGGCGGCTGTCGGCGGAGGGCAGATGCGAGGTAAGGGGTGCTTCTGGATAGGGGAAGAGACGGGGGGGGGGAGAAAAAGGAAGGGAGGCCTACTGCTGGACGGGGGAGCAGGAAAGAGGTCCTGATGGATAGGGGAAGAGACGGGGGGGGGGGAAGAAAAAGGAAGGGAGGCCTACTGCTGGACGGGGGAGCAGGAAAGAGGTGCTGATGGACAGGGGGGAGATTAAAAAAATGGAGAAGGGCTGCTGCTGGATAAGGGGAGCAGTGAAGGGGTGGTGGTGGACACAGGGAAGGTAAAAGGAAGGGAGAACGGGTGGACAGCCGAGGAAAAAGAAAGACAGAAATACAGAAGGAAAGGAGAAGAAGGAGAGAGAGAGAGAAAGAAATAAAGACACACACACACACACACATATATTCTAGCACCCGTTAATGTAACAGGCTATAAGACTAGTATTTTAAATAATCCCAACGGCGAAAGTCCAGACGGGCCAGATATCAGTGATTGAAGGTTGCTTTCCTCAAAACCTCTCTTCCTGGGCATTGACAGCATTTCTGCTCTGCTCATACAAATGGGCTCTGGGATCTTTGGCCCCCTCAGGACAATCTTTATGAGCTAGGCTAAAGTTTCAGAGCCCTACTTGATTCCCCCCCCCCCCCTCCCCAGCCTAGGGAGATAAATCCTTGAGCTATTCTGTACTTTTACTAGAAAAGTGACCTTCGTGGTTTTCTTGGTCCTTAATCTCCATAAAAATCTGTTTCGGAATAGGGAGTCTTTTACTTTTTAGGAATTCTTTGCTAAAGGAAAACAAAAGAATAACTTATAGGCAGGTTATATCTATCCGTCTGTCTGTGTTCTACTATCTAGGCAGAAACGGGTGAACGGATTTTGATGAAATCTGAAGTGTGAGAGGTAGACCCTAAGAGGAGACAAACATGATACCTTTAATCTAATGGAATAAACAGTGTGAAATGGTGGGCGTTGAAAACTAGGTTGCTTGAGGTTGATTTTAGCATTTTCAGGCTTCAGTTTTATATAGAATTTTATGCAGAATGCTACGTAGATTTTTTTACTTTTGTAAGATGTTTGCAATGTTTGTGAAGCTTTAGTATGTAAACCAGGAGTGTATGGCGCAGGGGTTAGAGCTACAGCCGCAGCACCCTGAGGCTGTGGGTTCAAATCCCTCCCAGCTCCTTGTGACCCTGGGCAAATCACTTAATCCTCTCATTGTCCCAGGTACACTAGATAGAGTTTGAGCCCCCTGGGACAGATAGGGACATACGATAAAGTGCATGAACGTAAACCAACGAGATAAATGGTATGTAAATGATTTATATCTATAATGACTGGGTCACAGTATCTGGTGGGGGTTTCTGGCTCTCATACCTCGAGGAGAGGGACAAGAATCAAAGGGCTGGAGAGGAGAGAGGGATGTATGGAAGCGTAGAGGTTAAAGAACAGCTTCGGAGACTTTGTGAACGCACTTTGCCAATCTTGGTGGAAAAGAGATGGCACTGAACATTTTCCACCCTGAGGTTGTGGGTTCAAACCCCCACGTTGCTCCTTGCGACCCCGGGCAAATCACTTAGGGTTCCTTTTACTAAGCTGTGTTAGGACATTAACGCCCGGAAAAGCGCCTGCTACAATGCCCCGCGCGCTAGACGCTAACGCCAGCATTGAGCTGGCGTTAGTTCTAGCCACGTAGAGCGGGGTTAGCTCGTGCTAATCTGCTTCGTGCGCTAAAAACGCTAGCGCACCTTAGTATAAGGAGCCCTTAATCCCCCCCCCCCATTGCCTCAGGTACATTAGATAACTTATTTTATTGAACTTTCAGTATACACATCCGTGGGGGGGGGGGGGGTTGCATTTGAGTTTAATTTAGGGAACATATGGATAGTTTCTTTCTGATTATTTGCTAGGGGGGAAATAATTGTTCATTACTGTTTATAAGTTTAATGTGTGAATTGTTCGTTTGCACAATGGTAGTTTGGAAAATCAATAAAGATTTTGAAAAAAAAAAAAAAAAGGTACATTAGATAGATGGTGAGAAGGAAAATGCTTGAAGTACCTTTGAGTGTGGTTGTAAACCTCCCAAAAGGCGGTATCCAAGTCCCAGACCCTTTTCCTTTCTGGAACATCCATTTGCTTTATCTTCAACCTTGACATAGCATTGGATTGAAATAATCAGATCAGACCACTAAGTAGCTGAATTCAGCAGGATGGGCATTTTGGAAGCAAAGCGTGAACGATAGTCCTTGAAGAACGTGAAACGGACACGTCCCAGAATGCTTTGCGATGGAAGTTAGAAAGTCAAAAGCAGGAAACAGTTTTATGACAATAACTTCAAAGTTTGCATCTTATAAATGTGTTCTTTCTATGACTTCCTTGGCATCATTTCTTAATGCAATGTTTTGGGGGCAACCTGCTTCAGAAGGATCAAATTTTCCCTTTTCCACTTTGCCAACAACAATCTCACAGACTTTTTGTGGGGTAGGTTCTATGGGAAAATATCCTAGTTCTGTTCTGTGGATGCAGAATATAGGTTTACATTTAACACTTCGATGGTCCAGTGTGTGGGGTTGGGGTTCAGTAAGTTTATATAACAGTTTATTTGCTGAGTAGCACCAGGAATTGCAGGTTTTCCCCTTTTTTCTATCATAGATCCTGAGAAAATATAAGTTGTATTCTTTTCTCTTGGGGCAACTGTCGAGTGGAAGGGATCCCTTCCCAACTCGTTCCCTCCCTCCTCCTTTGTGGGTTCCTCACTGGAGGTATTACCTCACACCTTGCCTCAGGCAGCAGAATGCCTTGAACTATCCATTTTCAAGAAATTTGTAGCATGCTGATACCAACCCAGCAAGCTATTTTACTCCACTTAGGGCAAAGCCCCTGAAATTGTTAAGAACATAAGAATGGCCGCTGCTGGGTCAGACCTGTGGGCCATCGTGCCCAGCAATCCGCTCACGCAGCGGACCTCTTGTCAAAGACCAGCGCCCTAACTGAGACTAGCCCTACCTGCGTACGTTCTGGTTCAGCAGGAACTTGTCTAACTTTGTCTTGAATCCCTGGAGGGTGTTTTCCCTATGACTGACTCTGGAAGAGCGTTCCAGATTTTTACCACTCTCTGGGTGAAGAAGAATTTCCTTACGTTTGTACGAAATCTGTCCCCTTTTAACTTTAGAAAGTGCCCTCTCGTTCTCCCTACCTTGGAGAGGTTGAACAACCTGTCTTTATCTACTTTGTCTTGAATCCCTGGAGGGTGTTTCCCCCTACAACAGCCTCTGGAAGAGCGTTCCAGTTTTCCACCACTCTCTGGGTGAAGAAGAACTTCCTTACGTTCGTACAGAATCTATCCCCTTTTAACTTTAGAGAGTGCCCTCTTGTTTCCCCTACCTTGGAGAAGGTGAACAACCTGTCTTTATCTACTTTGTCTTGAATCCCTGGAGGGTGTTTCCTCCTACAACAGCCTCTGGAAGAGCGTTCCAGATTTCCACCACTCTCTGGGTGAAGAAGAACTTCCTTACGTTTGTACAAAATCTATCCCCTTTTAACTTTAGAGAGTTCCCTCTTGTTCTCTCTACCTTGGAGAGGGTGAACAACCTGTCTTTATCTACTAAGTCTATTCTTGAATGTTTCGACATGTCCCCTCTCAATCTCCTCTATTCGAGGGAGAAGAAGCTCAGTTTCTCTAATCTTTCACTGTACGACAACTCCTCCAGCCCCTTAACCATCTTAGTCGCTTTTCTCTGTACCCAGGGTACAGAAAACTAACCACATTAATTTTTATACTAGTTAACTGAGGTAACATGAACTCACAGGAAGGACATCAACTTGTACAGCTCCATTTTTATCAAATAATTTACTGTATTTTACCTGATCCAAGGTGGGGGTAGTGTTGGGAAACCCCTAATATCGCCAAGAAAATGCTCAACACCAAAAAGCATCATTTAAATGCTAAGGTAAAAAGCTTGAAAGTGTTCTTGTTTGAAACCATGTTGTTCTCTTCTTTGCTGCTTTGGGGCCCCTGTGACTTGCTGGTTTCTCTTTTACAGTCCCAGAGTGGCCAAGAATATGTTTGAAGGAGGGCAGATGGCAAGAGTGATAATCCTCCTGGCTTCGGTCACTCTAGCTTCCACACAGACCTGCAGCAGTCCCCCAGCCATGCCTGGCATTCCAGGAAGGCCAGGAGCACCCGGGAAAGATGGCAAAGATGGAGCTGACGGAAGCAAGGGAGATGTAGGTAAGGGAAGTAGGACTAACGTATTAACATACACCCGTACTGAGACCCCCCACCTCTGCCCATCCCTTGAGTTCTCCTTGTAATCCCTTCTTCCTTTGTTCCCGACTCCGACCTTACCATGGTTCTTTGTTATTTGTATTCCTTTGTTACTTGTAATTGCGTACCTCCTGAACCCGCTCCTAGAGGGTGACGTCGGAAGGGGAGCTGATACTGGTGCGGCGGCAGCTTGGGGGTTGCTGCTCGCACCGGGAACGTTGCGGAGGTGGGGGGGGGGAAGGGAGTCAGGAGTGGGTGGGGAAGGAGAGTGTGGAGGGGGGGGAAGGGGCACCTCGGCCCCGGGCGTCTCTCACCCTTGCTATGCCACTGCTTGGGTTGCAAACCCACTATAGAGCATGCCATGGGACAGATTGGTTTGTTGATTGATCGATCGATTGATTTTAAGTACGTGAGTTATCAAACTGCTGTTTGCTCTGTTAATAATCCATGTCACGAATATACTGAATGTTGAAAGTGAGTTGATATTTGTTAGGTCCTGAGACGCAATTATGGATGTTTCTTGTAATGGAAACCGCTCAGAGCATGGGCAGTATATAAATTTTTTAAATACATAAATAAAATACCTCTTATGTATGATCTCTTTCGTTAACTCCTGTCACCCGCATTGGACTTCACGTTGTGTAGTGGTGTATAAATAAAAGCTTAGGTTATGTTATTAACAACAAGTGAAAACATTGATTATCAATAACCTCTTTACGACACATAAACCCAACACGTAGAACGATCTTTTCCGTCACTGCTCCCCAAACTTGGAATCCTACTCCGCTTCAATTAAGGGAAGAGACCATTTTTAAAGCAAAACGAAAATCATTTCTATTTAAGGACCCATAGTACATTTTTTCCCTCAGTTTAACTCTTAGACAGGTTCCCCATTCCCTTATGTACTTACCTTTATCTTTTTTTCCTTACTTTAACTAATGTAGTTCTCCTCCCTCCCCCCCCATCCACCTTCCCTACTGTTCCAGTATGGCTGTCTTGTCTGTTGTTAGTCTTTACATATGTGTATAAAATATATTTTAGCTATCACCCGCCATTTTTATAATATGGTCCTCCGCCTAGAAGCCTGACTAAGCGGAATAAGAAATTTGAAATAACCTTGGACGAAGGGTAGACTTAGAAATGAACACTTTAAATTCACATTGTGAATGTTTACCTGAAACTCTTTCAGGCTCGACTTACCTGAACCCTGTTAGCCTCCAGAGCTACTGAACGAATACAGAAGCCGTCGAAGGAGTGTCAGAGTCTGATCCTTTGCCCTCTCCTGGCTGCTTTACATATGTTTAGGGTTAGCAGTCATCCAGGTCCTCTTTGTAGAGGACTGTCCCGGTGCCTGGAGGGATTTCCAAAACCCGGCAGTTTGTCCGGGTTCTGGAAGTCCCCGAACGCAGGGCCACGTTTCGAGGCCTTCTGTGCGTGCCCGGATGTTAGCACGATGACATCACATGCATGTGCATGATGTCACCGCATCGACATCTGCACACACGGAGAAGCCCTCCAGATCTTAGTGAAGGAGACAGAGGGTTCATCTGGGGGGGGGGGGGGGGGGGCGGGACAGGGCAGTGCTAGGTGTCCTCTTCTTTTAAAAGAGGAAATCTGGCAACCCTGCATATATTCCTTTTGCCAACCTGCTTCTGTACTGAGTTTTTCTCTGCTTTTCCCTTCAATTTTGTAACCAGGTCCTCAGGGACAGCTTGATGATTTGAGAGAACAAGGTGAGAAAGGAGAACCGGGAAACCATGGAAACCCTGGGAAAGTTGGACCTAAGGGTCCTCAAGGTCCACCCGGAGCTCAAGGCCCCGCAGGCCCAAAGGGTATCAAAGGTGAATCGGGTGACTACAAAACCCCCCTGAAGTCTGCTTTCTCCGTGGCCAAGGTCGGCACGAACCTGCCAAGACCAAACCAGCCGATTCGATTTGACCGAATGATCACCAATGAGAACCTCCATTATAACCAACGGAGCGCAAAGTTCACATCTCAGATCCCCGGCCTCTACTACTTCACCTACCATGCCACCTCCAAGGGCAACCTGTGCCTGAACTTTATGAAGGGTGCAGGGAGAGGGATAAAGGTGGTAACCTTCTGTGACTTTGTGAGCAACATCTATCAGACCACCACTGGAGGGGTGGTGTTGCACTTGCAAGCGGATGAGCCTGTGTGGTTAGAACCAACGGAGAAGAATTATATGGTAGCAATGGAAGGGGCTGACAGCATTTTCTCTGGGTTCCTGCTCTTTCCAGACCCTTAAATTGTAAATGTACGTTTTTTTTGCTTGGCTTTATCCGGTTTGCCTGCTTCCTGGGACACTCCTGTAGCATCTCCCAGCCTAGTGCACCACTTACTAACTTGCCATCCTGCATTCATACCCAGAAGAGCAAGCTACACCGCTTCTGTCATTTTATTCCATCTCTTAAAATGTTTTCATTGTCCACTGCCGCTCTAAGCCATCGCTTGCGGCTCTAGAAATACCATTTGGGAAAGAGTGTAAGAGATTATATTGATCCCTTTTGGTACATTTCTGTCATTAGTTGTACAGCAGATTAAAAGACTGGGCAGTCCTTGAATGTCCACAGTGGAACGCCATAGAAATGACTGTACCATGACAACAGTGGAAATAATTTGGTCATGTAGACGTAAGCTCTGTGGTTGCTTCTGGGACAGACCGAAGGTCCATCAAGCCCAGAATCCTGTTTCCAACAGTGGCCAACCCAGGTCCCAAGTACCAGGCAGAAACCAAAAGAGTGGTAACACTCCATAGCTGAGATTGTGATGTCATAATGCCTCATTCCACCAATGCCTCAGAGCCAAACTCACCAGTGATGTCACAATGGCTTGATTGTCCTATTCTTGGCTCACATAAGAACATAAGAGCTGTCATACTGGGATAGACCACAGGTCCATCATCCTGTTTCCAGCAGTGGCCAACCCAAGTCACAAGTACCTGGCAAGATCCCAAGAAGTAAAACAGATTTTATGCTGTTTATCCTAGGAATATGCAGTGGATTTCTCCAAGCCATCTTAACAATGGCCTATGGACTTCTCTTTTAGGAAATTATCCAAACCTTTTTTAAACTCTGCTATGCTAACTGATTACACCACATTCTCCAGAATGTGTGGAATTGTCCTGTGTTATAGCAAATACTGCAGATCCAGTAACATGTCTTCTTGGCTGTCTGAATCTGAAACATATGAATCCAAAATCTAACAAATGCATTAATGGGTGTGTTTCACATCCGAGAAATTTTCTGGGAGAAGCAATAAGCTCTCACTAGATTCACAGATTAAGAAATGTTTTTGCTATGGATTGTTTTTAAGAACTGAAAAACAAATTAGAAGTAGTTTAATACCAACAGTTTAGCATGGCACACAGTCCATCATTTATACTGGATCCCGATCTATCCTTAACCAATCAGAGAAAGGGAAACCGGGTCAAAGTGACTCTCCCAGAGTTGCATAGAGAGTCAGTGACTGAGGCACAGGAAAGGAAAGTGACTCCTCTAAGGTCACTCGGTAACTGAAGCATAGAGAAAAAAAAAGTGACTTCCCCAAGGTCACCCAGAGAGTCAGTGACTGAGGCACAGGGAGAGAAAGTGACTTCCCCAAGGTCATCCAGAGAGTCAGTGACTGAGGCACAGGAAAGTAAAGTGACTCCTCTAAGGTCACTTGGTGACTGAAGTACAGAGAAAAAAAAGTGACTTCCCCAAGGTCACCCAGAGCATCAGTGACTGAGGCACAGGGAGAGAAAGTGACTTCCCCAAGGTCACCCAGAGCGTCAGTGACTGAGGCACAGGAAAGTAAAGTGACTCCTCTAAGGTCACTCGGTGACTGAAGTACAGAGAAAAAAAAGTGACTTCCCCAAGGTCACCCAGAGAGTCAGTGACTGAGGCACAGGGAGAGAAAGTGACTTCCCCAAGGTCACCCAGAGAGTCATTGACTGAGGCACAGGGAGAGAAAGTGACTTCCCCAAGGTCATCCAGAGAGTCAGTGACTGAGGCACAGGAAAGTAAAGTGACTCCTCTAAGGTCACTTGGTGACTGAAGTACAGAGAAAAAAAGTGACTTCCCCAAGGTCACCCAGAGCATCAGTGACTGAGGCACAGGGAGAGAAAGTGACTTCCCCAAGGTCACCCAGAGCGTCAGTGACTGAGGCACAGGGAGAGAAAGTGACTTCCCCAAGGTCACCCAGAGAGTCAGTGACTGAGGCACAGGAAAGTAAAGTGACTCCTCTAAGGTCACTCGGTGACTGAAGTACAGAGAAAAAAAAGTGACTTCCCCAAGGTCACCCAGAGAGTCAGTGACTGAGGCACAGGGAGAAAGTGACTCCCCACACTGAGTGATAAAATTACTTTTTCCATCCATCTAATCTAACCAATTTCTGTTTTTATCCCACAGTTTTTACTTGTTATGTTTCAGTTTTTAATGAACTGTAAACCGAGTCGAGCTCCTTAGGGAATAGATTTGGAATATAAAATGAAGATTAGATTAGATTAGACAAATGGAGAGTCTTTGTCCTATCTCTTCTTGAGCAGTCAGTTCAAGGGCACCTGCTCGTTTATGGGAAAAGTGGCTTTACCCTACGAATCCGGATCCTTCCCACACATATAAAGCTTGAAGATGGCGTTTAATATTCCACTGATCTCATTTCCATGGTCTGGTAAATCAAAGCACGTTCTACTAACAGGCAGCGTACGGTCTGGCTCTCGCTCTTTGCTTCTTCCACAGTTCTGCATTTCTTGTCTTCATCTCCATCTGATTTTTTTGCATACGATTACTCATTACGAATATAGATGAAGGGATAGTCCACAATGCACTAATCAATCCCACCAATGCCAGAAACCACAAACCTATCTGTAACTTTGGGCATCTTATTCTTTCATTTTAATTGTTGATTTGAATAACATCAATAAAAGAGTTCAAATGAAAACGTAACTCTGCTTAAGTCTCCATCTTTATGTTTCTTATAAACTTGCATCCCTGCTCATTGTTTAAAGTCACAGCGGCTTACAAATCAAATAATTTAAAAAAAAATAAAAAAGGATTACCAAAGCAAACAGTAAAATAAAACAATCACATTAAAAATCCAATCAAATTTAAAAAAATAAGCTACAAATCCAGATGTTGGTATGAATACAGTATGTTGTTCTATACTGGCCACTAGGGGGTGCTGCCCAGTAATGTGACAGGAGTACAACCCAAATCCCACATGACCCCCATCCTGTTCTCAATAGGGTAACCAAGCTTCATCTGTTCTTTGGAGACATGTCACAGAGCCTCCCTCAAGTGTGTGGAGTTCTGAGTTTTCTGATGGATATTCAGAATGATTTAACCAGCTAGAAATGGCCCCTGACCAGTTAAATCGCTTGTTTGGGATCAAGCACTAATTTTCAATGGCACTTCAGTGGTTACCCCCCCTCCCCCCCTAAAAATTAGCAGTTAGCACCTAAATGAAAGCCGGCTAGTTTGGAGGCTTTCCAAGGGCAGAATGAGCACTTGGTCTTTAAGTTGGGGTTACCGGATTTTAGGCCTGAAAAATCCAGACAAGTGGCCCTGCCCCCCAAGCCCGCCCAATTGCACCCAGCCCCACCCTGTCCCACCCAAGTCATGTCCCATTCCACCCCAGCCCTGCCCCCAAACCTATTCTCAAGCTCAGAGCCACGTTTGATGGGCCTCCGAGCATTCAATGGTAGTATCTGGATATGGCCTGGCATTGAGTAACATCTGGTGGTACCAGCTAAAAAGCTGGAATAGTTGTTCCAAAGCTGCTCTTTTTAACCACCTGCTCCACCAAGATCTCCTCCCTCCGATAATGGAAAGATGGAAATCATTCTCCATCCATGAGCTGGCTGCATTCAGGCTCTCTCGAACTTCACAGCCAGTGGATGTTTCTGGAATCTGAATGCGAATCACTCAGGGGCATGAATGACCCTGCTTCTGAAAAGAATCATTAGGGGAGCTGGAAGGCAAATGGTAATTAGAACAGGAAGACGGCCAAGTGTCCTCGCCGAGGCAGCAGCAGGTCCGTGCTAAGCATCTGTCTAACAGCAGGGGGCAGTACACACCAAGGAAAGTGGCATGATGTGAATAGATGGGTACCTCAGTCCCCAGCAGATCCAGGTTCAGCCTACAGACGTCTGGTCCCCGCTAGCTCTGGCGCTGCCATCTCACAATTTGTTCTAATTGTGTTTCAGAGAGGGGGAGGGGGGGATGCGCACGTTGGCTACAAGCATCCAGCAGTGTCAGCTGTGAGACCCCCCCGGCTCTAATGAGTATGCAGCTGCCCCGGGGCACAGCACTGCCTGGAGTGTGCCATGCTTGGGAGTTGCCAGCTCTGCTTGGCCCTGTTCCTGGAGGTTCCATCATTCGGTGCGAGGGATTTAAGGGCTGGTTTTTGATTCAGCAGAAAACAAACATGGGTGCGAACACTTGTGTTTTATGTCAGATTTTTCACAAACTTCAAACCTATTACGCAAACCAGTTATATTATATAATTACTGGTGGTACCGGGGCAATATTCAGCCCACAGCAGAAATTGTTTTGAGCAGGGACCGTCTATTGAATATTAAATTTACAGCACTGGGTACGCTTTTCAGCGCTATAGAAATAAGTAGAAGTACTTTTCAAAATGATATCCAACAGATTTTCAGTGCTGGTATCTGGGTAGTATCCAAGATAGAGAATGACACGGACAAATTTGTTCCCATTCTCCCGGGATCTATCTCCATCCCTATCCCGTCCCTGCGAGTTCTGTCCTGGTTCTGGCCCATCACTGCAAGTGTTTGAGGCTTGTGTAGATGAGGACAGAGCTTGCGGGGATGAGACAGGGACAGAACTTAAGGGGACGGTTCAGGAATGGAGGTAGATCCTGCAGGGATGGGAAGAAATTTGTCCCCCGTGTTATTCCCTAATCCAAGGATTGGCGCTGGGTCAGACCAATAGCCCAGTAGCCCGTTCTCACAGTGGCCAATCCACATCACTAGAACCTGGCCAAAACTCAAAGAGTATCAACATTCCACATAGAATCTCAAAGAATAGCAAGATTCCGGAATCCCAGAGAGTAACAAGATTCTAGAATCTCCAAAGAGTAGCGACATTCCGTACAGAATCTCAAAGAATAGCAAGATTCCGGAATCCCAGAGAGTAACAAGATTCTAGAATCCCAAAGAGTAGCAACATTCCATGCTACCGATCCAGGGCAAGCAGTTTTTGAATGTTTGCTTATGTCTGCGTGTTTTTTTGGCATGTGAATGAATGTTTGTGTGCGCGCGCACGCCTGCGCTATTCGATTCTATTAAAACATATTTGTCATAACGTGACAGCAGTTTCCGAAAAGTGTTAATGTCTTAAACAAATGTCTGCGGAACTGGATGGAGTAAGAAATTTCTCACATAGGTGCGGAATGGGGACAACCTTTCAGTACTCTGGGCCTTAATTGTCACCAGATTTACATACAACGGGTCATGTTGTTTTTTCTCCTTAACCCCTGGCACTACAAACACTGCGAAGCTGATAATGAGATAAATCGGATTCACTCCACAGTCCTCCCCCAGAAGCACACATTTTTTCTTTTAATTTCCTTCAGGAATCTTCACAAGAGGGTCCCGGGGGTTGACCTTTACTTCCCGAGCTCAGAACAATCCTGGTGGATTAGTGACCCAGTGACCCTATACCTCTTTTAGATGGAATATCCTTCTATTTGTCCATATCATAGCAGCTGCCCCCACCTAGTTTATGGCTCTGCATAATTGCTGTCCCTTCTTGGAATATATCGTCCTTTGAGGGACATTCCTTGGAACTACACTGAAACCTTCCAAAATTCCACACGAGCCAAATAATCTAAGTCTGCAAGAACTCCGACCCAATGAGCTCCAAATGAATCCCAGGACCTCTGTGACCCAGCCAAGAATAACACAGCTGGGCCAGGGGTTGAGCAGGGAGAAGGGGAAGGGAAGATTTTTCGATATACAAAGAAGGCCACCCCATCCCTAAAATTGGTCCCTGTCACTAGACTTGCTTATCTACTGTCCTAGCTGAGATTATATTCATGCACTTATCTTATCTATTTTTATGATCCATCTTTGCTTACACCATATAATATCTATGAGGGTCATTTCATAAATAATGCACACTAATTTTTTTTTTAATTTACATGTTTTATTTTATTTTTTTCAAGTATTTCTTTACAATCCTTCAATATAGTCTCCCTGCTTTGCAATGACTGAGTCCCAGCGTCCGGGAAACTTCATTATTCCATCCAAGACACCATTTTTGTTCAGTTGCCGAATGGCTCGGGTACCGGCGGAAGAAAGTTATTCCAGACATGCAAAACGATGTCCACACATAGGTTGTTTCAACTTTGGAAAAAGGTCGAAGTCTGGTGGACTCATGTCTGGACTGTAGGGAGCAGGAGACAACACCTCCCAGCCGTATTTGCGTAGTTTTTCAATGACGACATTCCATATGTGTGGGCAAGCCTTGTCGTGAAGAATGAGTGGCCCAGCCAAGAGCAACTGAGGTCGGGTTTTGTGCATTTTTTGCAAAAAAAATCACGATAATACACTGCTGTGACACGTCTTCCACATGGAACTTTGTCTGTGATGATGATGCCTTCATGATCATAAGCAAAAATCATCATTTGTTTGACTTTTGATTGAGCTCGTCAAAATTTTTTGGGTCGTGGGGAAGATGGAGCTCTCCACTCGTCATGAGTGTAGCAAGATTGGTAGACGATGAGTCGTGCAACAGAGTTTTGAACAGATTGCAAGGGGAGAGGGTACTGCAGGAGACCGGTTAGAAGTAGATTGCATCAATTTGCAGTAATCTAACAGCCTCTTTTACAAAGCCGCGATGCAACAGCCCCGAAGCCCTTTAAATCTCTATGGGCTTCAGGGCCGTTACCACGCGGCTTTGTAAAACAGGCCCTAAGGGTACGAGAGTGTGGATAAAGGTCCGGGTACTGTACTCAGAGAGGAAGGAGCGAATTTTGGTGATATTGTAGAGATTGAAGTGACAGGCCTTAGCTGTTTGTTGGACGGGCGTAGAAAATGAGAGGTCGGAATCAAAGACAACTCCACAGTTGCAAGAAGAGAAATATACCAATTTTAATTTACACTCTAAGCTGGTGCCTAACGTGATGGAAGAGGGAGTGGCTTGTCCAAAGTACCAAAGAATATCGCTGGAGGATGTGGAATCTAAACATTGGCCATACTCATTCTCAACTAACCACTTCCACCACTAGGTTGCTCCTCCATCGTTAGAAGAAATGGAAGACATTGGTCCAAGAACCCAACTGGGTTGATATTCAGAGTGAAATGGCTTCTGGTCAGCTTGTCCAGGACTAAACAGTTAGCACCTCTGAAAATGTCCAGTTAGCGCCTATCTCAAAACTATTTTCGGGGTAAAATGATCACTTAGCTGTGTAATTGCCAAGATAATCGCATGAATAAGAACACAAGAAAGTCAGTCTTATCTTTATGCAGGGCCCCATAGCTGGTTAAGGGCTGAAAATCACACTTGACCAGCTATGCGTTAGCTGGCTCCGCAAACCCGTAAATTCAATGTCAAAACCCGAACATGGCCGAGCACTGAATTTTGGGGCATAACGCCGCAGTGGTCAGCAAAATGCCAAACGCCGCTGACTCAAAATCGACTTCAACATGTTTTAGTGAGATAACATGAATAGACAGATAGATATATGAACACTTGTCCAGACCCACAGAGGGTCATGACTGGAAGGGATTTGTGAAACAACGCTGACTGAAAGACAGACAATAGAATGAAAGGCCTGAAGACTGAGGGGAAAGGAGGACCCCTAGACTATCTGTAGGACTCAGGTGCACCAAATAAAGGGCAAGCCTCTGAGCAGATAGGAGAAAGGTTTGCAGAAGCACTTCCAATATTCACATGCCAGGAGAATGAAGGCCATTGCATTGTGGAGCTAGTGACAGGCTTCCAATTTTCTGCAGACTTGTCCAATGATGAACGGACAGATAGAGGCAGCTGGTCCTTGGTGTCGCTCGCTGCATCCGTATTCTAATCCACTCCAGCGTCCATCAGAAAAACTAAATTATAAGGAAAATGATAGGTAATCAACCTGTGAGTGAACCAAGAGAAATGCTGGCTCTGCAAGGCAGTCGATTTCACTCCCTGTGAGTGTCACTAACTCTGTGTGACCCTGAGAGAGAGTGGCCGACTATCCTGCTGTCTACGGAGAACCTACGTTACAGGTAAGTAACTACACTTTCTCTCCCTATGCCTCAGTCTCTGACTCTCCGCTTCACTCTGGACAACACAGACCATAATGCCTGGGGGGGGGGGGGATTTAGAAAGTCAGAAACAGACTCGGACAACAACTTATGATGTCCTATCTAGAGGAAGGCTTGCCACGTCATCCAAATGAAAGTCTGATCCAGTTCTGGCTTTGTCCTAAGTCATCCGTGGGCCTGCATTTCTGGGTTCTCCAGCTAAGGCAAGAATTACAATTCATAGCTGTACTAAAGGCGAAAGCCGGGCTGGAGCAATCTGACAGAGCTGAACAGGTTCAGGTGGCAAATCCTTTGCAGACTGCTTTTGCATAGTGATAGGCGTAGATGGGCGGAAAAGGCAGCCTGTAGCGTGACTTCTGATTTGCATTTTCCAGAAGGGTTATTAAAAATGAATTGAGTCTTACGGTTGCTGATAAGTTACTTAAAATGACTCGAGCGTTATCCTCCTTGTAAGTAAGATACGCTTCTAATGCGTTCCTAGCGAGGCTTAATCCACTCAGCGAGGCTTGGCTGATTCCCTTTCAATAATTTAAGAGCAATCTGCCTAGCAGACGTGTCCGTCGCACTCTGTCTTTCAGACATGCTAGTCGCAGTCTGACTTTCGGATGCCTCCTCTCCCCGGCAGCGTCCCGGGCTGTGCCAAGGACAGAGGTTACCAAACCTGTCCTGGAGGAGCCTCAGTCAGGATATCCACAATGAATAGACATGAATGAGATTTATATGTATTGAAGTTTCAAGTTTATTCTGACTTGATATACTATTTTTACATACCAAAGCGGTTTATGTCTTTACAGTATTAAAAATTAATTAAACACCTGGGGGATAGACAAACAAACCAATACTGACAATTAGGGAAAAAAAGTAGGATGGAAACAAAAGGACAAAGGGTAATGGTTCAATATTAAAAAGGAAAGGAAAGGGTTCAGGGAAGAGGGAATGTCAGGAAGAGACGTCTTCGCATTTTTCTCTCTCTCTTTGTTTTTGGGTTTTTTCCATTATCATTCGTAGATCTTCATAAGCGTTTTAGGAAAAGAAAACTTTTAAGATTGGTTTTGAAATTGTTTAAATTGGTTTCTTGCCGTAGTGTTAGGGGAAGGGCGCTCCAACCGAGTAAATGGTTTTTCATGTTATCTCGTAAAATAGCTGTCTGCGTGAGGGAATAGTCAGGAGATGTTGCTTAGACGATGTTGAGGCAATAGATGCAAGCATGGTAAATGACGGCAGATAAAGACCTGAACGGTCCATCCAGTCTGCCCATTAGTTATTTCCATTAAAAAATACATGATTAAATTAACTTCTCTCTTCTTTGATATTTCTGGGCCATAGACTAAAGTCCACCTGGTATTGTCCTGGGTTCCAAATGCTGACGTTGCCCCTAATCAAGCCATTGTGACATCACTGCTGAGGTTGGCTCTTAGGCATTGGTGGTACGAGGTATTATGACATCACAATCTCAGCTCTGGAATGTTGCTACTCTTTGGGTTTCTGCCAGGTAACATAGTAGCATTGTAGATGATGGCAGATAAAGAGCTGAACGGTCCATCCAGTCTGCCCATTAAAAATCAACTTGTCTCTTCTTTGATATTTCTGGGCCGTAGACTGTAAAGTCTTGTACTGTCCTAGGTGCCAACTGCTGAAGTTCCATCTAATCAAGCCATTGTGACATCACTGCTGAGATTGGCTTTTAGGGATTGGTGGAATGAGGCATTATGACATCACAATCTCAGCTCTGGAATGTTGCTACTCTTTGGGTTTCTGCCATTGTGACATCACTGCTGAGATTGGCTCTTAAGGATTGGTGGAACGAGGCATTATGACATCACAATCTCAGCTCTGGAATGTTGTTACTCTTTGAGTTTCTGTCAGGTAACATAGTAGCATTGTAGATGATGGCAGATAAAGAGCTGAACGGTCCATCCAGTCTGCCCATTAGTTATACCCATTAAAAATCAACTTGCCTCTTCTATGATATTTCTGGGCCATAGACTAAAGTCCACCTGGTCTTGTCCTAGGTCCAAGCTCACTCCAGCCTATCCAACCATCCCGTTGTTTGCAGGATATTTGCCATAAAGTCTGGCCAGTAACATCCTCCTGTTCCAAATTAGTGGAGTTCCCATCGATGCCCTCCCCAGCCCATCTTACACCGAATCACCACATATGGGACACAGACCGTGCAAGTCTCTCCAGTACCGGCCTTAGTTCTTTAATTTACATCCTTCGCTTTCTAATTAGAGATCTATTTTTATCCCACGCTTTTTTGAATTCCATCACCGTTTTCCTCTCCCCCAAACAGATCTCAACGCAAATACATTCTGAAAATCTGACTGGCTGGCTGGGTTCCGAGGACTGGGTGGAAAAAGTGTAGTTACTTACCTGTAACGTAGGTTCTCCGTGGACAGCAGGATAGTCAGCCACAAATTGGGAGGTGTTGGGACAACACCCATATGTGGCTGATTCATCCTGCTTGTCCTAGGAGAACTTCTGCTCCATAGAACAGTTAAACTGCACAGCCGAGCTTCCACAAATCCGGTTCTCGAGAGCAGCAAACCAGGTTTGTTTTTCAGGATTTCCACCACGGATGTGCGTTGAGATCTGTTTGCGTGCACTGCCTCCACTCTCTGCAAATGGGCTGTGAACATCCTGAAGACTGCTTAGATTGGGGCCCTCAGGGGTAGATTTGGGGATCTCCTGGTGTAATGTCTGCTCTAGAAACATCAACACCTTGTCTGTGATACAAGTGACATTTGGGGAGAGACCTCATCAATGTGGGCTGCAGTTAAGATGTGTTATTGAAAAAAAAAAAAAAATCTATTTGCATGACTGCTTTCATGGTATGCTAATAGATCTCATGCATATTCATTGGGGAAATCCTGAAAACCCGACTGGGTTGCGGCCCTCGCGAAGGGACTGTGACAACCCTGCTGTATATGCTATTGTTTCTCCCGGTTCATAGACAAAACCGCCGAAGACAAAGGCGCGCAAGACGGAAGCGTGCGCCGAAAAAAAAGATTGTTTTTAGGGGCTCCGACGAGGGTTTTTGTTGGGGAATCCCCCCATTTTACTTAATACAGATCGCGGCGGCGTTGGGGGGAGTTTGGGGGGCTGTAACCGCCCTCATTATACTGGAAACTTAACTGTTTCCCTGTTTTTTAGGGAAAAAGTAAAGTTTTCAGTAAAACCCCCCAAACCCCCACAATGCCCCTACAACACGGCGCGATCTGTATAAAGTAAAGGGGGGTTCCCCCCCCACACCCCCCGTCGGAGCCCTTTAAAACAGTCATTTTCTTCGGTGCGCTCAGTTGTCTGCACGCGCCTTTGTCCCGGCGCGCTTTTGACCTGACACCGTTTCTCCCTGTGCGTTAGTATATATTGGGAGAAGTAGTCAAACCATTAAGACCAGACTAATGGAACATAAATCTAAGATCAACACCAAATCTGAGGAGGCACCTTTAGTTGCTCATTGGACGGAAAAAGGTCATTAAATGGTGCATTATTGACAGTGTGGAACAGGGGTATCCAGGATTTCCCCAATGAATATGCATGAGATCTATTAGCATACAATAAAAGCAGTACATGCAAATAGATCTCATGCATATTCATTGGGGAAATCCTGAAAATCCGACTGGATTGCGGCCCTCGAGGAGGGACTTTGACACCCCTGGTGTGGATAGTGGGTGGTTGGGTGGTGATATCCAAACTAGACTTAACTACGAAGAACAGACGTGGATTTTTAAATTGAACTCTGTTGAACCTTATATAGTAACATAGTAACATAGTAGATGATGGCAGATAAAGACCTGAATGGTCCATCCAGTCTGCCCAACCTGATTCAATTTAAATATTTATTTTTTTAAAATTTTTTTCTTCTTAGCTATTTCTGGGCAAGAATCCAAAGCTTTACCCGGTACTGTGCTTGGGTTCCAACTGCCGAAATCTCAGTTAAGACTTACTCCAGCCCATCTACACCCTCCCAGCCATTGAAGCCCTCCTCAGCCCATCCTCCACCAAACGGCCATATACAGACACAGACCGTGCAAGTCTGCCCAGTACTGGCCTTAGTTCAATATTTAATATTATTTTCTGATTCTAGATCCTTTGTGTTCATCCCAAGCTTATGGTTTAAACAAGGAAACTGAGTGGATGACCTTGGTCTGATACCTTAGGTCATTCGGGAAATTATCTTTAGGTCACATGACCAGGGCACTAATCAGCTGTTTCAGACATGGTGGCCATTTTTTTAAAAAACCTTTCTGATCCTTTAACACGCCTTGAAACAGCCTTCTCGGCGAAACATGATCATGTCGGCAGTATCATTCCCTCCCCAATGCGACCACAAGCTAAGTTTTTCAGATACTTTTGTAACTATGTTAAATAAGCCTATTTGGTTACTACACAGTTATAAAGAAGTTAACTGTTTTGAATTTTGAGCACTTAAGCACTTTATTGCATTTTGAAAAGTTTCTACATATAGTTAAAAATAACGAAACTAGTGAAGAGACACAGTGGAACGACACTCTAACCCAGTGGTTCCCACCCCTGTCCTGGAGGACCACCAGGCCAGTCGGGTATGCAGAGAGACCTGCATATAATGGAGGTGTCAGGCATGCAAATCTGCTCCTTGCATATTCATTAGGGCTATCCTGAAGACCTGACTGGCCTAGTGGTCTTCCAGGACAGGGTTGGGAACCACCGCTCTAGCCAATCTGGTCTAACGAATGCCACCTCTGAAGTCCTAAAAAAAAAAAATATTGAATTCAAGTGAATGTAATTAACAAGTTGCTTACTATTGGTTTACATAAGCAATGTTCGCCTATATTCATATTCATTTAAACCCATAATTGGCTTTTTTAAAAACCCCGCTAATCTCCATAACTGAATATTGACGCCATGTTACCAACTGGCTACAGATTTGCATGACAGGTGAATCCATTCTTGAGTTTACCTCACTGCATGCTGGGATGTGTAGTCTTTCCTTTCTTGGGGACTACAACAGGGAAAGCAGAACTTGAAGCCCCTGCTTCGAATGGGTGGGTGGAGGGACTCAGGACTGGATCAACATGCCAGGCAACCCTGAAGCTAGTTGGCAGCCTTAGTGGGTGCTATGCTTGCATGTACCAGCCCATCATAATAGAAAATGGCTTAGCTGGGATTGGAACCTAGGAACCCTAACGTCAGGCTTCTTTAGGAGCAGTTTCAGTGTCTAGAATTGGACTTCACCCTTTTCTCATTCCCATGGCTGACTGGAGGAAGGAGGGGGAGAAAAACATCATCCCTCCTTTGCCTGAAAGCTCCAATTCCAGTACTCCCAATCAGTCGGCACCAAGAGTCACACGGTTTGTCCTAAACACACTGAACAAACAGGCCCATTCTACTGGGTTCCTATTATTCAAGGAGGGGGGGGAGGGGTGAAGGGATACAGTGGTAGGACATGGAGAACAGCACAAAGGCTGGGAGTAAATCCTCTTATGGCCCAGCCCAGCGCACCTCTCCTGTATTATCCCTCCCTGCCCATCTGCCAAAAAGGAAAGGGGGCCATCTATAACCAATTCCACCCTCCTCTCCCTGTATACATTCACGCACAAGCAAAGTGTATTCAGGGATTTAGGAGGGCATGGACAAGAAAGAAGAGAGACCCCAAAAGCCCAGAAGAGAGCAGGCCGGCGGTTGACAGGGCAAGGGAAAAGAGAGCAAGCCTTCCTCAAAGGCAGAGGATCCCACGGAGGGGCGATGGCTGGGGGGCAGAGGAAGCATTCCCCACCTCCAATGATTGCTCCAGTCCCCTGGGTGCAGCTCGCTGTCTCGATTTCTAGCACAGCCTGGCCCGGCACATATATCTAGATCAGGACGGTGACATTCCTCCTGAATTGGGAGGAGAACGTCAAATTCCAAGGATGTAAGATGTCATTTTGGCATCACCTTACTGTCATTCCATGTCTAATCAGGTTAGATCTGCCTACACCGGAGAAAATTAAATTCACCAACATCACAACACCTAATTCTCTCCTGTCACACACCCCACCATGCTCACCAATATCACAGTACTTAACTAGACTCTCTGACACACCCTGGTACACCCATTTATACCATCATATTTCCCTCCACCTTCTCCTATCCACCCATCCATATCAAATTATATCTAATTATTCTCTGCCACACCAACCCTACCGTGTTCACACATATCATATCAGCTAACTGCATCCCATAAGAACAGCCATACTGGGTCAGACCAATGGTCCATCTAGCCCAGTTTCCTGTCTCAAACAATGGCCAATCCAGGTCACAAGTAGCTGGCAGAAACCCAAGGAGTCCAGAATCCCAAAGAGTAACGAAAGATTCTGGAATCTCAAAGAATAGCAAGATTCCGGAACCCCAAAGAGTAGCAACATTCCAGAATCCCAAAGAGTAACGAAAGATTCTGGAACCCCAAAGAGTATCAAGATTCCATGCAGAATCTCAAAGATTAGCAAGATTCCGGAATCCTAGAGTAGCAACATTCTATACGGAATCCCCAAAGAGTAGCAACATTCCATGCTACCGATCCAGGGCAAGCAGTGGCTTCCCCTATGTCTTTCTCAATAACAGACTATGGACTTTTCCTCCAGGAACTTGTCCAAAACTTTCTTAAACTCAGCTTTAACTACATCCTCTGGCAACGAGTTCCAAAGCTTAACTATACTTTGAGTTAAAAAATTATGTCCTCCTATTTGTTTTAAAAAGTACAAGATTGCTATGTAATTTTATTGAGTGTCCGTTGGATTTTGTACTTTTTGAAAGGGTGAAAACTCAATTCACTCTTATCTGTTCTACACCACTCAGGATTTTGCAAACCTCAATCGTATCCTCCCTCAACCATCTCGTTTACAAACTGAGCAGCCCCAACCTCTTTAGTCTTTCCTCATATACAGGGTGGGAGGCGCCCATCTGCACCCTCCTCTCCACCCCCTGCTCCTTCCATGCCAAACCCCCGCGCCCTCCTCACCCCCCATTCCTTCTGCACCCCGTTCCTTCTGCACTCATGCTATCCCTTCTCACCCCGTACCCCTACATCTCCACCAGTGCGAGCAGCTTCTGTGCCTGCTGCACGTGCTGGCTTTTCCTCTGACATCACTTCCTGGCCCCGCAACCCGGAAGTGATATCAGAGGGAACCAGGCCTGCACGAGCAACAGGCTACAGTAGTTGCTCGTGCTGGCGAAGATTTTAAAGATATACAGGGGGGGCAGGAAAGGAAGAAAGTGAGTGTGGCATGGGGGAGCGGAGAGGTGCTGGCGCCCCCACCAAGATAACCCCCTTCCCTTACTATGTCACTTCTCAAATAAAAGAAGTTACATCCCCTTTGTCATCTCGATCGCTCTTCTTTGAACCTTTTCTAATTCCACTATATGTTTTTTGAGATACAGAACTATGCGCAATACTCATGGAGGATGCACCATGGAGCGATATAAAGGCATTATAATATTCTTGGTCTTATTTGCCATCGCTTTCCTAATTCCTAGCATCCTGTTTGCCTTTTTAGCCACAGCCACATGCTGGCAGAAGATTTCAGCATAGTGTCTATGACACCCAGATCTTTTTCATGGGTGCTGACTTCTAAGGTGGACTCTATGATTTGCATTAGTCTTCCCAATGTGCATAGAAACTTAGAAATAGACGGCAGATAAGGGCCCACGGCCCATCCAGTCTGCCCACCTTAATGTCCCTCCCCTACCTTTGCCCTGTGAATAGATCCCATGTGCCGATCCCATTTGGCCTTAAAATCAGGCACGCTGCTGGCCTCAATCACCTGTAGTGGAAGACTATTCCAGCGATCAACCACTCTTTCAGTGAAAAAGAATTTCCTGGTGTCACCTCGTAGTTTCCCGCCCCTGATTTTCAACGGATGCCCTCTTGTTGTCGTGGGACCCTTGAAAAAGAAGATATCTTCCTCCGCCTCGATGCGGCCCGTAAGATACTTGAACGTCTCGATCATGTCCCCCCTCTCTCTGCGCTCCTCTAGCGAGTATAGCTGTAATTTGTCAAGCCGTTTTTCGTATGGTAGATCCTTGAGTCCCGAGACCATCCGGGTGGCCATTCTTTGCACCGACTCCAGTCTCAGCACATCCTTGCGATCATGCGGCCTCCAGAATTGCACACAGTACTCCAGGTGGGGCCTCACCATGGATCTATACAATGGCATAATGACTTCCGCCTTACGACTGACGAAACCCCTTCGTATGCAGCCCATGATTTGTCTTGCCTTGGACGAAGCTCTTGTAAATTCTCTCTCCCCTCTCTTCTTGTATTTTTAAGCTTTGTAAACCGTGTCGAGCTCCACTTCCGTGGCGATGATGCGGTATATGAACTTAAGGCTTAGCTTAGTTTAGTTTAGATTTGTCCGCCTTACATTTCGTCTGCCAATTGCATGCCCGGTCTTCCGATTTCCTTAGGTCTTCTTGCAATTTTTCACAGTCCTCATATGTTTTGACCACTTTGAATAGTTTTATGTCATCTGCAAATTTAGTCAACTCACTTGACCTCCCAATTTCCAGATCATTTATAAATATGTTAAATAGCACCGATCCCAGGACAGATCCCTGTGGCACTCCACTGTGTACTCTCCTGCATTGAGAAAAATGGTCATTTAACCCTACCCTCTGTTTTTTTGTTCAATGACCAATTCCTAATCCACAACTGAACTTTGCCTCCTATCCCGTGACTCTTTCATTTTTTCAGGAGTCTCTTATGAGGAACTTTGTCAAAAGCTTTCTGAAAATCTAGATACACTATCCACAGGTTTATTCACACCTTCAAAGAAGTCAAGCAAATTGGTGAGGCAAATTGGTCGGCTGAACCCATGCTGACTCCGTCTCATTAAGCCATGTTTGTGTACATGTTCCGTAATTTTATTTTTATCATCGTTTCCACGATTTTAACCGGCACTGAAGTCAGGCTTAGCGGAACCAATGGAACCAATTTATTGTTTTCTTTTTAACATCATCCAACTACATTTGTTTCTATTTCTCTTTTCTTCACATATTCAACTATTTTTATCCCATCCTTTTTGTGTTTTCCTTATTTGGTTCCCCACTTTGCTCAATTACATTGTAACTTCTTCCCCTACCTTCCTTTTGTTTCCAGTTTGTTCAGTTATCGTCTAGTCTTGTGAGTTTTTAATTATTTTAAAATTATTTTATTTTGTAACTTTATTAATGTGTAAATCGCCTTGAATATTGAAAAGGTGATTAAACAAATAAATAATAAACTTGAAACTTGAAACTTGAACCCTTTTTAAAAATCGGCATAACATTGGAGGATCTGAAGGAGACATACCAACTCTTACTAACCCCACCACACTCACACATATCAGCTAGCTATCCCTCACACCAACTCTCATCAACCCCTATCACAATCATCCTACCTCTAATTATTCCCTGCCACACCAACCATACCACGTTTCCACATATCACACCAATTGTCGCCTCCCACACCATAACCATGCTACAGTAACTAATTGTGCCATGCCACACCGCACCACCTAACCGCTTTACCTCATTAATCTATACCACACCCTCAGATACCACAACACTTAATTATAGAGCCTCTCATATTAAGCTACATACCATAACTGTTCTTCGTCATGCCAAATCCCTACCATGCCAAACCCAAACATTCCACAACACCTGTTTTTCTCTATCACACCCTGACACATCCTACCGTGGTCACCCATATCACAATGCCTCCCAGTCCTCATTTTGCTCCTCTTCGTAGGCAGCTTTCATGTTCGAAATGTGGGGGTTGTTAGGGGCTGTTCTGCATTGGTTCACAAATATTTATAGGCAATAGATTTTGGAAAGTGAAACGCAAAGGGAAATCTTTGGAATCCCAAGTTATGGGTTGTGGTGCTCCCCCAGGCTCTCCATGATCTCCCATTGTTTTTCATCTGGATTTGAGCTCTTTTGGATTTGTAATCTTTAGATGGGCTTTAGTTTTCTTATTCAGATGAAATTATATTATGGATTCCTTTTCAGGAATCTTTGGATGACAAATTTGAATTAGTAAATACGTAGGTGTTTTCAGAAGATAATACATTGGATGATGATCGTTAATCTAAAGTTGAATCCAGATAAAATCAAAGTAAGGGATTTCTTGGCTAGCTTGCCAAGTTATTTCATCAGTCATGTCTTCCTTGGTTTTTCGGTGCCACCTTAGATTCAACATTAACTACAAAACTCCAAGTTTCTAGTGTAGTTCACAGTGTGTTCATTAATTTATGCCATTTGCAACAAATTAGGCCAGGTTTTTTGAGGAACATTTATAAACTGGAGTTCAGGCTTTTATTGAATATCTTTTAGACTACTGTAATGTTTTATACTTGGAATGGCTCGGATGTTGAGAAGGGTTTGCCATTTTTCCATCAACAACACTTTGCTGCTTTGGTTCAGGCTATTATACTGGCTCATTTGGATTATGTAAATTCTCTTTATATCAGTTTAAGTAAGTGTAACATGAAGAGGCTGCAACTTATTCAAAACAAGGCGGCCAAATTAATATTTGGTAAGAGTAAATATGATCATGTTACTCCTTTGTTGAAAGCCTTGCACTGGCTTCCAGTGTATTGGAGAGTCCAATTCAAATGTGCCAGTGTTATATTCAAAATTCTATATGGGATTTTTTCCCCCATTGATTACTTTTTCATTCAACTCCCAACAGCCAAATTCACAAATTTAAATTAGCCTTCCCTTCCATAAGGGGAATCAAAGCTGTCATTTTCCCTTGTAAAAATTTGGAATGATCTTCCTTCAGAAATTAGACTCCTTCCTTCGCTGATAATCTTTCGGAAAACTTTAATGACTTATCTATTTCAGAAATCTTTAAATGATAAATAAGAGATTGCAATTGATGACTTCCTTGACCAATCATTCGCTTTCCTTGTCCTTTCAAGAACTTTGTGTGAACCGGATCGAGCCCCATAGTCGGGATGACTTGGTACACAAGACTAAACTCTTCTTTTACTAAGATGCGTTAAACGCCAAACGCCAAACGCTAATGCATCCATAGACTAACATGCGGTTCTAGGCAGATTACAAAAGAAGTGATCTGGACATACCCTGTGGCGTAGCAAGGGGGGGGGGGCAGTCCACCCAGATTGCCATGTTGTTGGGGGTGTTGGGGGGGGCAGTCAACCCCAAGTGCTATGTTGGTGGGGGTGTGGAGGGGGGAGGCAGTCTGCCCCGGGTGCCATGTTGGTGGGGGCGTGGGGGGGCAGTCAACCCCAGGTGCCGTGTTGGTGGGGGTGTGGAGGGGGGAGGCAGTCTGCCCCGGGTGCCATGTTGGTGGAGATGTCAGCACCCCTCCTCCTCCCCACCCCTCCACCTCTTCCCACTCCTGCCCTCGCCACGCGTGCACCCCCTTCCCTGTACCTCTAGTTGTTCACCACCACGAGCAACAACGTCAGCATGCTCCTTGCGACCGCGTCTTCTTTCCTGCTGATGTCAGTTCCGGGTGGTGCACATAGGAAGTGGCATCAAAGGGAGAGCCAACGGGGTCGCAAGGAGCACGTTGACGTTCTTATTTGCTCGTGGCAGTGAACAATCAGAGGTAAAGGGGACAGGAAGGGGGGCAGAGACGATGGTGGGGGAGGGGTGCCACCGCCACTGCTTAGGAGGCGTGGGCTTGGCAGGTTCCCTGATCCCACCGTCCCAGTCACAAAACAGAGTTTACAGGGTTGGTCTTTGAACTTCTAGGGATCGCTGTCTCCTATGGGCAGAGCTTTGGATGGACGATTCGGGTTTTTATCTGCCGTCATCTACTATGTTACTATGTTTGCTTGAGCTTGGCTGGCTAGAATTCTTGGCCCTCCCCTCCCATGTAGACCATTTGGCCGGGAAGCAAGAATTCAAAGACAAAGATTTGGATTAAGCCCAGGCTTTTAGACCCGTCTAGCCAGTTCCTCCCCCCATTATAATGCTAGTCATTAGGAAGCTCCTTCTCTGTAGCAACCAGTGATGTCATCGTTAAGTAATGTATATAGGTGTTACTGTGAGCCCCTATAAGTACGACCCTAGAGTCCCTACGTAGGTTTAATTTTAAATTTTGGGCAAGCTACAGGATATTTGGAGACAAAAGTTTAGGGATGGTAAGCAGGGAGGAGAGTGGAAATGCATGAACTAAGGTAGGGAAGGGCAAATTCTCAGGGTTTGTGTGCTGGTGGTACTTGGGAAGTAGGGATTGAGGGGACCCAAAGAGACTTGGGATTTTAGTGGACAACAGACAGCAGAAACTCTAGGAAGGAGGCAAACGGGACTTTGGAACAGGAATTGAGAAACTGACAGGGCTGGAACAGCAGAAACTCGAAACTCAGGAATTGGGACAATTAAGATAGAAATAAGAAACAGAGAGATAATATGGAAGAAGAAGAAGACCAAAGATGGAAAGTGAATGACAGCGAAAGAGAGAGAAAAGTGCAAGACTGTGGTAAGGAAGAAGGGATGAGGGTGGGCAATGCCCATTCCACTATTTCCAGGGCTGGTTTTCCAAGCCAGGGTTGCTGCTGCTGAGTTTCGGCATAGCAGATCTGTTCTACAGGTAGTGAGTGGCAGGTGACTCCCCCAGGGTCACGCCAGAGAGTCAGGGACGGAGGGACCGGGAGAGAAAGTGACTCCCCCCAGGCACAGGAAAGTAAGATGAGACCGAATCAGTGAAAACTATCCCTATACCGTGGTCATTTTCTTTTTTTAAAAAAAACCCAAAACGAGTTTGGAGCTAGCATTGGAGGGGGGGGGGGGTTCCCTTCCTCTGCAGTAGAAACCGTTAAGAAAGTGTCGAGGGTCTACGACCAGGCAAAAAATTGCCTCTGCCTTTATCTTGCCTAAAATAAAATCATGTCATTTTTCTGCCCTGGGTGCTGTTCCTTCTCACCTCTGTAAAGGGTGAAGGGTCATAGACTTGACCCACTGCCTTTTCGTGTGCACAATCAAAGCCCCCTCCCTTCCTGGGCTCCATTCCCTTCTCACATCTATAACACTAAATCCCCAGTGCCCTCTTTTGCTTTATGCTTGGGTCTGGGCTCCAGCTCCAGCCCCCGGTCTGTACTCTCTCTCTCTCTCTCTCTGAGCGCTCTCTGTTTGCTCGCTGTCTCTTTCCACACTCTCCCCTTGTTCATGTCCTTTCTTTGACATTTTATGTCAGCCCATGAAAAGGCTTTGGAGGGCTGGGCTGTGATACGGTTTCCGATTGGCTCTCGGTGATGTCACGCTTGTGTCAATAATCCCCATTAAATGGGCAGATATGAGCCTTCCTTTCTTTTCGGATCCCATTTCCATACATTTCCATTTCACGGTGTCTCTGAGAGAGCGCGTCTCCAAAGGATTACTGCATCGCTCCGCCATCTGAACTTACTCACACGTTGGCCTCTCGCCTCCTCCCACGGCACCCCAGGCTGTGATAATCCCCCTAAACACACTGCCCCCAAATAAAGTATGCAAATCTTGGGCTAAGTTGGCAATTAAAGTCACCGGGGAGAAAGAGAGACTTGTGTGTGCTGCCTGTGTCCGACCGCATCAGGGATCTCCACGCACGTCTGCGCACTTCAGCGGCGAAAATCTTGTCTGCCCCACTGACTTACTATGGGGCGACAATAGAAAAAGAAATCCAGGATGTGTTCTGTCTACCCCTGATGGCACCAGGAGATGGGCAGGTGCCTGGCCAGTGATTTTATCGCTTGGCACAGGATCTCAGTAGCTGTGTCTCCATGGGGGTTTTTAACTGACTCTTATAGTCAAATGGAAAGAATGGGAAGGGTAATGGGTTTCTTCCTATAAGCACATAAGCATTGGTTCTGCCGAGTTAGACCATAGGTCCATCATGCCCAGCAGTCCGCTCCCGCGGCAGCCCCCCAGGTAAATGACCTGTAGTGATCTATTACTCAAGAGCATTTTGTACTATATAGTAAGCCTCTACTTGTACCCCTCAATCCCCTTATCCTTCAGGAACTCATCCAATCCCATTTTGAAACCCAAAATCGTACTCTGCTCTACCACCTCTTCTGGAAGCGCATTCCAGGTGTCCACCACCCTCTGGGTGAAGAAGAACTTCCTAGCATTTGTTCTGAACCTGTCTCCCTTCAATTTTTTTGAGTGCCCTCTAGTTTTTGTTGTCCCTGCTAGTCTGAAGAATCTGTCCCTCTCTACCTTCTCTAGTCTATACCCGTCATAATCTTGTAAGTTTCTATCATGTCCCCTCTAAGTCTCCACTTTTCCAGGGAAAAGAGCCCCAACTTCTCCAGCCTCTCAGCATACGAGAGGTTTTCCATGCCCTTTATCATTTTTGTCGCTCTTCTCTGGACCCTCTTGAGTATCGCCATATCTTTCTTTAGGTACGGCGACCAGTACTGGACGCAGTACTCCAGATGCGGTCGCACCATTGCCCTGTACAGCGGGAGGATAACTTCCTTGGTTCTGGTAGTGATAGCTTTTTTGATAATGCCCAACATTCTGTTCGCCTTTTTTGAGGCCGCTGCGCATTGCGCTGCCGGTTTCATTGTTTTATCCCCCAAAACCCCCAAATCCTTTTCTAGGTTGCCCTTTCCCAATGTCATCCCCCCCATCGTGTAGTTGTACATCGGGTTCCCTGGGCCTGAAAGTAGTGGCACGCAAGGCTCTGCTGTCATTTACTGTGTTACCGAAGCTGCTACCTTCTAAGAAGCTGCCGCTATAGGCAGCTGGCCAGTCTTGCCTAATAGTTGCCCCACCCCTATTTTAATCTAATCTCACTCTTTTACTAAGGTGTGCTATGCTTTGTAAACGTAGCTCAGAAGAGCGAAAATGGTTTATCTGGCTAACTCGTTATTGCCTGAGCAAATTATTGTCTCCACTCTGTCTTTGCTCTTTCAGAGGCTCCATTGAAAATCTAAATATCATTTGCATTTGCAAAGAAATAAGATCCTTAAATCTTTCCAGATTTATATCTGGAAAAAATCTCACTCCCTTCTCACCACAGCCACACAGAGGATAGTAAGTGTTCTCTACATGACCCAGAGAGGCACAAAAGTTCACAGTGAACGATGTGCCTGGGAAAATGCGGCTCTTCAAAGGGACTTAAGTGAATCCAGCAATCTCATTGTGTCAGCTTTTAGGCAAACTCGGGTCCTTCTCCAGGTACGACGTGTATTAGATTGGATGTCGGAGCCGCAGCCCGCCTCTCGCTCTTGGGGTGAGGGCAGCTCCGGAGGAGAAAATCAAAAGCAGGTGTAGTGGACCTTTCCGATAAGAGGGGCTGAGGGTGACCCCAGACGCAGATACGCAAGCAAGATTGGCAGCGTCTCTGGTTAAAACACGCCCAAGCACATAGACTGGTTCAGGGTCTCCTGATGGCTGGTTAAGGAGAGCAAAAATCTCTGGCAGGCCCTGTAACGACATTCTCCAAAGTACGGCCCGCGATATGATTTTATCCGGCCCGCAGAAGAATTGTGCAGAAAAGCGCCAATTGGACTCATTTTCCAAAGAGAATCCATTTAAAAAAAAAAAAACCACGGGGTGTTGATAGATTTCAAATGCTGTAATTAAAATTGTGTTCAAAATATATTGATATTCCGTATTATGTTAATATTAATATTGTTCACAACTTTATTTAATACCGAATCGTAATTGTAAACTTCGCGGCATTTCTTCGTGCTTGTTCGGCCTCGATCGACAGTGTCAGTTCGCGGCGTTGTGGGTAGCTCTGGCGCTGCGACTAATCTTTGAATCTGGAAGTTCGTTACTAGACGTTGCCGTTAATTGTCCATAAGAACACTTGCAGTGGTGCATCAATTGATATTTTCTTCCGCTCTCCCTATTGCCGAGCAGCTTAATTTGACACCAGAAGCGGGTTATCTTCCATTCAACCACTTGGCCTGAATCTCACCAGCTATCTGCACTGCTGTCACCGTTTAAATGATGCAGCTGGTATTTAAAACACTTCAATCCAAAAATGCTGTATCAAAAAATATATATAAATGAAAAAATATATATATACTAGATTTTTTTTTTATTCTTTATTAATTTTCAAAATTACATTAAGTGTTAAATATATTCATTCACATTAACAATAAATACATCACTTCCAAACAATCATTGATACATTTCATAAATTCTTATCCCTTCCCCTTTTCCATCCCTCCCACCCATATAATAATAAAATCCCCCCCTCCCTACACCAGAGATTGCCTTCTGATGGTGTCAAAGGTCCAACGTCTCCAAAAATCAAGGAGATGAATGTTTAAATACTCACAGTCCAAAATATTTTATAAAAAGTAGCAATGGTGCACAGTCCCAGTGGGAAAAAAAAAAAAAAAAAAAAACAACACAAAAAAAGCAAGAAAAGTTCAAAGTAATATCCAAAATATATTGCAAAATGAATATCCCATCAGAAGACAATCTCTGGCATTCAGATAAGTGATCGCCTTCTTATCCCTTGATGGCTTTCTATTATGGTGGCATGAAATTAAGTTTGAACAATTAGAATAGGTTTCAGCTTTGTATAATCACATATTGAATGCTACACTCGAGTACATAAGAACTTCCGCTGCTGGGTCAGACCAGTGGTCCATCGTGCCCCCCAGGTCAAAGACCAGTGCTCTAAATGAGTCCAGCCTCTACTAGCCAATTTGGAGGGCCTAGACAAGGCCGGAATGCCGCAGTGATGGTCCTTTACTCATTGGTCTTTATCTAATGTGACCGGTGTGTGGGCTGCTGAGAACATTCACTAATATTAATATAGCATATATTTAACTTATGACTTTTTATATAGATTTTTTTCATTTATATAGATTTTTTGATACCACATTTTTGGGTTGATAGATTTAAGTTTTTGAATGCTGAGTTAATTTGTATATTCCCCTTTATTGTTTGAATTTAAAACACTTTTACCACGAGGTGCAAATCTTTACTCAATAACTTGTACGACTTTTTCAATCGCAGCCCCTTATGAATGGCTGAGATAAGAGCATTGAGTGATACAGCTGCTCTTAAGAGTTTGACACATGGTACCTGAGCGAATGATTGATACTGACCGATGCATTTGGTGACCATAGTAAATGAGAGCAGATGAAGACCTGAACGCTCCAGTTTACCCAGTATGACTCTAGGGCGGCTGCTCCTGTTACTGTGGGGGGTCGGGATAGGGATGGGAGTGAATTTCTGAATCTCTGCATATTAAATAGATAGCACGGTTGAACGTCTGTATAATTTTAAACACATACTATACACGTTTAAAGTCGCATATGTTCACCAGCTGGCTACATGTTAATCTCACAGATGTCCTCAGAGCAGTTTATTAGTCGTTCCAAATGCAATGAAACGATAGCTGAAAGACTTGACTTAATGGAAATTTTTCAAGAGAGCAAATATTTCGTCTTAAAGAACACAGGGTGATTTTGTGACAGGGATCTCAGGAAGGGAAAGTGCATAGCTGGACGTTACGGAAAGAAGACTGACTCATTTGAGCTTTGGTGCTGGAGAAAGATTTTAGGAATGCCGTGGACCGCCAGAAGAACTAACAGATTGATTCTGGAAAAGATCAAACCGGCTATGTCACTCGAAGCTCAAATGATGAAGTTACGACTGTCTTATTTTGGTCACACCATTAGAAGAGAGAGATCACTGGAGAAGGACCTCATGTTTGGGAAGATCGAAGGAACCAGGCGAAGAGGGCTGGACACGTTGAAAACAATCATGAGGATGACGCTGGAGGACCTTTCTGGGTCCTTTTCAGATTCGCAATTCAACAAGTCATTAGGACTCGAACATGAGTAGGCGCGATTCTGACATCTTTTATGTAGGCACTGGTAGGCCCTTTAATGGCCAATGCAAAGCTATCAGGATAGTGGTGATTACAAGCCTTTTTGCTGTTTTAACTTTAACTGGATAGCTGTCTGGTTAGCAGACTGAACTTTGGTTCCTCATGCCACCCCTGCAGCATTTCCAACAGGATTATCCAGAAAGGGATGGTGGAAATGAAGGGATGAACTCAGTCCATGCCATCTAGATATTGTATAGGTGTGATTTTTCGGTGTCTAATGGATTTTACGAAAATGTAGAGTTCACAAACTCTGGAGCGCGTGCCTTCTTTTAGCAGATTGAAATTGTTCAAGAAAGTGTTTCAGATGATTGATTCATTTTCAACTTCTAAATGATATATTCAATGCTCTTTGACTTTCCATGGGATATAAAGAGGATTCCTGTTGGTGGGGTTTTATTTGGGGGAGCATACTACATTTTCTGTTTCCTTGGATTAATTCGTGATATTTGGATCGATCGTTATTGTGGGATTTTGCGTTTCATCGTTTGTATTCTTAGCAAGATAATTTCTATTTTACTTGAAAATGACATTCAATCTTAAACTGCACCGGTTGCCGATAGAGGCCAGACTGATCTTTAAGTTTGGCTGTATATGTTTCAAGGCTCTCAGAGGTTATTACCCAGTTATGGATCATTTTAAATTTGCCAATAGAAAACTCTGATTTTCCTTCTGTAAAAGGATATGTGTATAAACATTTCTTTAGTATGATCTTAGCGTATCAGGCAGCTTTACGGGATAAACAATTTAGTAGGTATTTTCTTTCCCTACTTCTTACCTGGCATTTAGAAAATCTATGAAGACTCTTTTATTCAGGAAATATTGTGATTAATTAACTGTGTTTTATACCTTTTAATTTTTGTTAAATAAAATTATTTTTAAACCCTTCCATTGGAAAGCATTGTACTGCAATTTGAAAAAGTAGTTTAATTATTTAGGGAGGATGGAAAGAGTTGGGGGGGGGGGGTCGTAACCTAAAAAGTCTGAGCTGTGTGAAAGGTGGGGGGTCTAACAAGGCCATCCAGTACCACTAGGTGGCAGCATAAGGCACACAATCTTCAAATCCAATACTGAGACGCTTTAAACTCCTTCAGGTGAATCCCCAGTTTACCCTCTTCAGCGGGTCACTCCTGCTGTCTTAGATCAGATGGTTCCAGTTCACTACTGGTTTGACCCTATTCAGATCCAGATAACTTTTACTGGCAAGGCAATTTTACATGTGCAATTAACACAATACAGACATCTATGGACTCCAATTCCTGCCTTTCCTAGTGAAACTGGAACTACAGTCCCACAAAGCAATGAGTGAGGTGCAACCAGGATGAGCTGAACCTGGTGAAGATTGGTGGCACTGTAGTTTTAATGACCCCCACCCCAGTAGTGCCACTTGATTGGCACTGCATGCACCTGTATCGGTAGCATGGAATGTTGCTACTCCTTGGGTTTTGGCCAGGTACTAGTGACCTGGATTGGCCACCGTGAGAACGGGCTACTGGGCTTGATGGACCCTTGGTCTGACCCAGTATGGCTATTCTCATGTTCTCACGTGAGCCAAGTAGAGGACAATCAAGCCATTGTGACATCACTGATGAGGTTGGCTCTGAGGCACTGTGGAATGAGGCATTATGACATCACAATCTCAGCTTTGGAATGTTGCTCTCATTGGGGTTCCAGAATCTTGCTATTCTTTGACATGCTGGAATATTGCTACTCATTGGGTTTTGGCCAGGTATTAGGGACCTGGATTGGCCACCGTGAGAATGGGCTACTGGGCTTGATGGACCCAGTAAGGCTATTCTTATGTTCTTATACTATCAAGAGATGGCTGTGTAGGGCAGAAGTTCTAGGGTCCTGGCTTTGCATGCTTAAGGCTGTGATTCTGATTTACTTGGGGAGCCCAGTGGGAAAATTCTAAAGTCTGTGTAAGCGACACTGAATTTTACATCAAGTTGTATCGGCTCAAAGTAGGGTCCAGGTTTCGCTCCCAAATTTACGTTCTGTTGGCAATGGTGATCTAGAGAATGACACGGTGACAAAATTCATCACCGTTCCCGTCCCCGCGGATAACCGCGGGAAACCATCTTCATGTCATTCTTTAAGGAGAGAGGGAAGAATCAGAGTATGAATGGCCACAACCACTGACCCACAAGCTTTGCTTTGAAGAGTGCTGGTGTAGAAGGACTGAGGTTGAAATAGACACTAGAAAATGACATGGGATTATTTCCTGCGGTTATCCGCGGGGACGGGAACGGTGATGAATTTTGTCACCGTGTCATTCTCTACTAGTTATACCATCTAAAAGGGAGTTGCGGTTGCAAACCATGGGGCTGCGACTTTTTTGTGTGCAGGTCCAGCAGAGTGGAATAAACTCCCAGGCTACATACGGCATCAAGGGAGTTTGAGTGCGTTCAAAAGTCTGTTAAAACATGATTTGTTTTGTCAAATGAAATATGAATGTTAAGAGAAAGGAAACTATTTTCTGAACTTGAATGTACAATATACACTCTCTAAAGTTAAAAGGGGATCGATTCCATACGAACGTAAGGAAGTTCTTCTTCACCCAGAGAGTGGTGGAAAACTGGAACGCTCTTCCAGAGGCTGTTATAGGGGAAAAAACCCTCCAGGGATTCAAGACAAAGTAGATAAATACAGGTTGTTCAACCTCTCCAAGGTAGAGAGAACAAGAGGGCACTCTCTAAAGTTAAAAGGGGACAGATTTCATACAAACGTAAGGAAGTTCTTCTTTAACCAGAGAGTGGTGGAAAACTGGAACGCTCTTCCAGAGGCTGTTGTAGGGGGAAACACCCTCCAGGGATTCAAGACAAAGTAGATAAAGACAGGTTGTTCAACCTCTCCAAGGTAGAGAGAACAAGAGGGCACTCTCTAAAGTTAAAAGGGGACAGATTTTGTACGAGCGTAAGGAAGTTCTTCTTTAACCAGAGAGCGGTGGAAAACTGGAGTGCTCTTCCGGAGGCTGTTGTAGGAGGAAACACCCTCCAGGGATTCAAGGCAAAGTTATACAAGTTCCTGCTGAACCGGAACGTACGCAGGTAGGGCTGGTCTCAGGGCACTGGTCTTTGACCTAGGGGCCGCCGCGGGAGCGGACTGGTGGGCACGATGGACCACTGGTCTGACCCATCAGCGGCAATTCTTATGTTTTTATGACTGTGGCATGGGAGTAAGTATTTGTTAAAAGGAGGGGACAATTTGTTTTTGCGGTGTATATTGATGTGGCATTACAAAGAATAAAACAAGCAAGACTGAGATATTTCCCCAGGGCTTCCAGTCGCCTTCAGAGTCCAGCATAACGCTGTGATGCTTTGCCATCAACACCCCAGAATTGCTTCAAACTAATGCACTCAGCTATAGACCAAGAAAATCTTTGCGTTCTGAGAATTTAGCTTTTGTGAACCCAGGACTCGTTGACTTTCTGTTGTGCAGGAGTTACGTTATGGAACTCCTTGGGGGGGTCAGACGCGAAATTGCTGCGAAAAGGGCAGGTTTGGAGAATGATTAAAGACGCAGCTATTGGCAGATGCCTTTTTTGTACTTATTTTGATGATCTTTTTTCCCCCCATTATGGTATTTCCTTGATGATTCTTTTTACGTTTATTATACTATATGTTTATTCGACTATGTATCTGTTTTTATTACGTCTTCATTTCAAAAACTGTGTTTGTAAATTATGTCATGCGTTTACGGCTCCTTTTACTAAGGTGCGCTAGCGTTTTTAACGCACGCGCTAAGACCGCACTACACGGCTAGAACTAATGCCAGCTCAATGCTGGCGTTAGCATCTAGTGTGCGTGCACTATTCCACACGTGAAAGCCCTAACGCAGTTTAGTAAACTCATCAGTGATGTCACAATGGCACAATTGTCCTAGACTTGGCTCACATAAGAACAGAAGAGCTGCCAGACTGGGACAGAGCAAAGGTCCATCAAACCCAGTGGCCAACCCAGGTCCTAAGAACCTAACTGACTTTGTGCTGCTTATCCTAGGAATCAGCAGTGAATTTTCCCAAATCCATCTTATAAAAAATGGATTTTTAAAACTCCGCTAAGCTGACTGCTTTCACCACTTTCTGCAGCAACAAATTCCAGAGTTTAAATACAAGTTGAATGAAGAAATAAGTTCTCTCTCTCTCTCTTTTTTAAATCTACTACTTAGTATTTTCATTGCATGCCCCCTAGCCCTAGCATTTCTGGACAGAGAAAACAAGCGATTCACGTCTACCAATTCCACGCCGCTCGCATGGGTGAGGCTAGGAATGAGGTACAGGAAAGAATCAGGCTGTATGTTACAGGGTAAATGCGACATCCTAAGGCTGTCAAACTTATGTAAGTGGCAACTGGAAAACAACTAGTGTATAGAAGGAATGAGTCAACTGGTCTTTAGCTGTTCTGTTTCTTTGCATGTTAGAACAGGGTAAAGGAAGGTGTCACGTTTCAAAGAGCAGCTAATTCTGTGGCGGCTCCTTTGTAAATCCTGTGCACAGGTGATGAGTACATCATATTACCTCATGCTCACCAGAGCTGATCGGTTCATACTCACCATGACATCACAAATCCTGCAGGATCCCACCGTGTCTCACTCTCTGGAAGAAGTCTCCTTTTCTTTGTGTCTGTCTAAAGATTAGATTGTACACTGCATAGAGGAATTGCAGTCTCGTCTGTGTATCTGTACAGTGCTGTGTACATTTGTGGCACTACGAAAAGGATTAGCAATAGTCATAGGAACTGAGGTGGAAGATGTGCAGCTGGAAGCAAAAAACAAAAGGAATTGACCCCAAAATATCCACAAAGAAGAAAATCCAGAGAAAACCCAAAAAAACTCTGTGGAGTGACGATATTCCCAAATGGACTTTATTTGAAAGTATCAAAGTTCCAAAGGTACACTGAAATCATCCACATAAGAGTCTTAAAGGACCTAGTCCGCTAAGGATACAGGACCCAACACGGTCCGCGTTTCGACAAAGTCTTCTTCAGGGGTCCCTGGTGGTCCTATAAAGGTGAGTATGTGGGAAACAATTGTGTGGTGAACCGGAAGTGAGAAGTTTCAGCCTCTGATAACCAGAGCTGGTATTGTAATGTAATGTAATGTAATTTATGTCTTATATACCGCTACATCCGTTAGGTTCTAAGCGGTTTACAGAAAATATACATTAAGATTAGAAATAAGAAAGGTACTTGAAAAATTCCCTTACGGTCCCGAAGGCTCTGACATCAAAAACTAATCTTTTCACCCGAATCACACCCTAACCCCCTATGCCATTCCCTGGCCCCTTCTATCTCACCATGTCCTTTACGCAGATCGTCTTGACCTTCTTCCCTGTACCATTTATTACCTTGATTGTACCTATCCTCGCTGGTTGTACCACTGTTCGCTGATTGTTCTATTTTTCTCTGTTTGTACCATTGTACCAATTTCACTGATTGTCCAGCCCTTCTTCATTGTAAACCACCTCGAACTACTATGGCTTTGGTGGTATATAAGAAATAAAATTATTATTATTATAATGCCTCATTCCACCAATGCCTAAGAGCCAACCTCATCAGTGATGTCACAATGGCTTCATTGTTCTTTACTTGGCTCACATAAGAACAGAAGAGCTGCCACATTGGGACAGACCAAAGGTCCATCAAGCCCAGAATCCAGTTTCCAACAGTGGCCAATCCAGGTCCCAAGAACCTGGCAGAAACCCAAAGAGTAGCAACATTCCAGAGCTGAGATTGTGATGTCATAATGCCTCATTCCACCAATGCCTAAGAGCCAACCTCAGCAGTGATGTCACAATGGCTTGATTGGCCTATACTTGGCTCACTTTTACTACATTTTAATTTCTAGAGTGGTGCAATGTGGCGAAATGATACAGGGACAAATTTTTCCCTGTCCCTGCAGGAACTCAATTTCCTCGTCCCATCCCCGTGAGTTTTGTCGCTGTTCCTGTAAGCTCTGCCTTAACCGCACAAGCCTCGGACACTTATGGTTTTAAAGAGTTTGAGGCTTATGCAGATGAGAACGGAGCTCGCAGGAAAGGGGCAGGGACAGGAAAAGAACTCACGGGGACAGGATGAGAAAATGAGTCCCCGCCGGAATGGGGGAAAAAACTTGTCCCCCTGTCATTCTCTAGCTCCATCTTCTAGAGAAAGATGAATGGGCTGGGAGGTAAACAGGAGAGTCAGAGGTGGTTTTGGATCTTTTGTCAGCCACACATTCGCCCTTGGCCTGACATTCTCTACTTTGGCCCAGGTGAGAGACTTAGTTAGGGTCCCAGCAGGGCAAGTGATAAGTATAGGGAGACCTGAGGCCTGGTATAGTTTCCCTGCCACCAAGTAGACCTCAAATACTTACCGGCAAGTTGCCCAAGGCATAAACAAGACCTGGGCAAGAGAACTCAGTACAGAGCAGCACCCGGAAGTGGGAAATACTTGACCAGGGGACAGAGCAGTGCATCTTAAACCGGTTGCAAATGCATGATCACATGTGCAGTAATGCAACTGCATGTATGTGCACACGTGTATATGTCTGTCTGATACACATACTTTATCTATACAATTTTATCTTAACTGAAGTCTGTCAACATAAGTCATGAATACAGCTGTCCGTGCTGTATTCACGTCTTATGTGCATTGTTTTGCCAACGATCTAATGTGGTGTAAAAATGATATAATGCATAAAGAAATCATTCCAGAGGCTCTGAAATAATGTAACTTAAAGTAATGTCTATAATATCTAATCAGAAGCTTTTGTGGACTAAAGGCACATACTCTCACAGATACTTTCTGATCCAGAGCCTTGACATGCTCCACTGGCCTTGCCACACACAACCACAGGTCTTAAAATCCTCCTTCTCTAAATAGTATTTCACTTATTTGTGCTGTCTTCATGATCCAGCGTGATGCCTGCACGGTTGGGTTCCGGTAAAGATCTGCTCTACAGCTGTCCGTGCTGTATTCATTTATCAGTCTGATGCTTGCATGGCGCTTCAGCTGTGTGTGTTGTTTCTGAGATTTAGAGGTGCGGATTTACAAAGGGCATTACACCGAATGGTCCAAAAAGGGTAGCTCTGATGTACCTTTATAAAACTGGCTTCCAGAACCAGCCACGTAGGACACAACTCGGTTCCCCCTTTGCTCAAATTGTGCCATGGGGAAGTAAATGCCACTTTCTCAGTGTGCATAGCTACTATATATGTGCACATTCAAATGAATAGTTTTCTAGGAGTCAGTTTCTACATGTGAAAAATGCTTTCTGGAACGATCTCCTATGTGGACTCCTGCAGTACTTGAAAGGGGTTCTAAGGAAGAAACGTTCCAGGCATCTGTCCTGTATTCATACTTTGTGTGAATCAACGTGATGCCTGCGAGAGGTTCTGATGACCTGCTCTACAGCTGTCTGTGCTGTATTCATGCGCTATGTGTATCACCGTGACACCGTCCTCCACAGGCTTTGATGAAGATCCCTTCTTCAGGCATCTGTGCTGTATTCATGCTTTACACCTGTCAGTATGAGGATCTGATGACACTTAGGCTTAATTTGTTTCAGGATGGAAAGTTTCATTTCTGGTTTTATTTCACTATATAACTCTTGTTTATACTGCATCTAGGAGAAGTGTTTTGTGTATGTTTTGTTGGGGTTTTTAAACAAACTTTCTATATTGTGTTGCTTTTTTTGTTACTTTCTGTCTATTATTCATTGTAATTCCTTTTCTTAATTTATTTTTTTTATCTTGATTTGGTAATTATAGACTGATTTCACAGATCTCTCACAAGCAAGGTGTATCGGATTTTGAATATATGCACTGCTAGTACATTAATCGATTCAGCATTTTGCTGTGTCATAGGGAAATCAGAACTACAAGCCCCAGCATGCACTTAGGTGAAACCAAACTGCATCAGCCTCATGGCAACCCTATCCTGGATTTAATAAACATTCATGTGGTGTGCTGACTAAAAGAAGCGCCTAAACCTTTAAGGAATTAACAACAAATCTCAAAGCAAAAGTCTTAACGGCTTTGTTTAATTACCAGTTTAATGATATGAACTTCATTTTTCCCAGAGCTACTTTTTCGGGCACAGGCTGAGCCATTCCTGCTTTTACCCCCCCCCCCCCCCAGTTGCATGTCTGGATGTGTAGTTCCCATTCCCCTAAGTCAGGGGTGTCAAAGTCCCTCCTCCAGGGCCGCAATCCAGTCGGGTTTTCAGGATTTCCCCAATGAATATGCATGAGATCTATTAGCATACAATGAAAGCAGTGCATGCAAATAGATCTCGTGCATATTCACTGGGGAAATCCTGAAAACCCGACTGGATTGCGGCCCTCGAGGAGGGACTTTGACACTCCTGCCCTAAGTCCTGTTTCTCGAGCCTGTGTGGTTTTCAGGATATCCACAAAGCACACAGTATGAGAGATTTGCACGCACAGTCTCCGCTCTTTATAAATCTCTCCCATGCATACACTTGTGCAAAAGGTGAAAAGCAGAGCAGGGCTGTAAGTAGGCCTGGACTCCTCCAGCTGATGGAGCCTGGGACAGCCAGTAGGGCTCAGAGGGCTGGGGCAGTCCTCATGAACAAAGGCTCTTTCTACTGGGACCAATTTATCAGGAAGCTGCACAGAGGAACCCCCCCCAGACACCGTGTCCTACCATCCTTGGCTCAATGTGTCGGTCAACCTCTAGTGCAGAGGTAGGGCACTCCGGTCCTCGAGAGCCGTATTCCAGTCGGGTGTTCAGGATTTCCCCAATGATTATGCATGAGATCTATTTGCATGCACTACATTCAATGCATATTCATTGGGGAAATCCTGAAAACCCGACTGGAATATGGCTCTCGAGGACCGGAGTTCCCTACCCCTGCTTTAGTGCTTGTGTGTGTTGGTGCATTGAACGTGTCTAGTGCTTTTGTAGGAGGGAGTGAGAGCCAGGGTTCAAATCCCACTTCTTGTGACCTTGAACGGGTCACTTCATCCTTAGTGCCTCAGGGGCAACTTGTTTTGAACTCTGATTTGGAAAAAATGAGTCATATTAAATGAGTCATATTTTTTTCTGGGGGGGGAGGGGTGTCAGATTCTGCCTTTTCCTTCGGTAGTCTCAGGTAGACGTGATGGGTGGGAAGTCTGCAAAGAGACAGACGTGCTTTGCTGAAGTGCTTAATATCCAGCGCTCTTCTCTCGCCCCACCTCCTCATCAGACACTCCTTTCCTCTCTCCCTCCCCCCCCCCCCCACCGCTCTCTGCCAGTCTCTCCCTATAACTCCCTATCTCCAGCTCACCCCCTGCATCTCAGGAACTTTATTGGCCAGACAATTTCTAAATGTTGTCTAAAATAACAATATATAAAATGATGAATAAAGAGAAAAATGGATAATGGGAAAAGTAAACTGAAATGCCAAAACCCAAGATCCTGTTCTCCTTGTCTCTCTTTCCCTCCCACCCATCTTCTTCAAGCTCTCCTTTCTCCAGGGATCTCTGTGCTTTCTAAGCCCCTCTCACCTCCTTCTGCCTGTCTCTCTACCCATCTTCGGGGATCTGCGCTTTCTAAGGCCCTCTCTCCTTCCCCCTCCTCTCTTTCCCTCTCTCCTCAGTTTGCTCATCTCTAGGGGGGGGGGTCTATGCTTTCTAAGCCCTCTTCCCCATCTCCAGGATCTGTGATTTCTTAGCCCCCTCCTCTCTATTCCTCCCTTTCCTCATCTGTCCATCTTCAGGATCTGTGCTTTCTAAGGACCTCTCCCTTCTCTCTGTCCATCTCCAGGAATCGGTGTTTTCTAAGCCCCTCTCTCCCACCTCCTCTCCCCCTATCTTCAGGATCTGTGCTTTCTAAGGCCCTTTCTCCTTCCCCCTCTCCTCAGTTTGCTCATCTCTAGGGGGTCAATGCTTTCTAAGTCCTCTTTCCCCCCCTCCTCTCTCCCCCATCTTCAGGATCTGTGCTTTCTTAGCCCCCTCCTCTCTATTTCCTCCTTTCCTCCTCTGTCCATCTTCAGGATCTGTGCTTTCTAAGGCCCTCTCTCCTCCCTCCCCTTCTCCTTTCTCTCTGCCTATCTCCAGGGATTGGTGCTTTCTAAGCCCCTTTCTCCCCCCTCCTCTCTCCCCATCTTCAGGATCTGTGCTTTCTAAGTCCCTCTCTCCCCCTCCTCTTTCCCCATCTTCAGGAACTGTGCTTTCTAAGGCCCTCTCTCCTTCCCCCTCTCCTCAGTTTGCTCATCTCTAGGGGATCAATGCTTTCTAAGTCCTCTTTTCCCCTCCTCTCTCCCCCATCTTCAGGATCTGTGCTTTCTTAGCCCCCTCCTCTCTATTCCCCCTTTCCTCCTCTGTCCATCTTCAGGAACTGTTCTTTCTAAGGCCCCCTCCCCTTCCCTTCCCCTCCTCAGTTTGCTCATCTCTTGGGAACTGTGCTTTCTTAGCCCCCTCCTCTCTATTCCTCCCTTTCCTCCTCTGTCCATCTTTGGGGTCTGTGCTTTCTAAGGCCATCCTCCCTCTCCTTTATCTCTGCCCATCTCCAGGGATCAGTGCTTTCTAAGACCCTATCTCCCCCCCCCTCTCTCCCCATCTTCAGGATTTGTGCTTTCTCAGGTCCTCTCCCCTCCCTCCCCGTTTCCTTTCTCTCTGCCCATCTCCAGGGATCGGTGCTTTCTAAGCCCCTCTCCCCCTCCTCTCTCACCATCTTCAGGATCTGTGCTTTCTAAGCCCCTCTCTCCCCCTCCTCTTTCCCCATCTTCAGGATCGGTGCTTTCTAAGCCCCTCTCTCCCCCTCCTCTCTCCCCATCTTCAGGATCTGTGCTTTCTAAGGCCCTCTCCCCTCCCTCCCTCTCTCCTTTCTCTCTGCCCATTTCCAGGGATCGGTGCTTTCTAAGCCCCTCTCTCCCCATCTTTAGGATCTGTGCTTTCTAAGCCCCTTTCTCCCCATTTTCAGGATCTGTGCATTCTAAGCCCCTCTCTCCCCATCTTCAGGATCTGTGCTTTCTAAGGCCCTCTCCCCTCCCTCCTTCTCTCCTTTCTCTCTGCCCATCTCCAGGGATCGGTGCTTTCTGAGTCCCTCTCTCTCCCCCCCCCTCCTCTCTTTGCAGCGCTACAGAAACCCTGAGCCACACGGACTGCAATCACAGCTTTCTCCGGCTGACAGGCTGCTCTGGGCCAGCCCATTCTCCTGGAGGGGGGAGTCAGAGCCCGGCTTCCCTTTGTCCACCTGGAAGCCCGGCTGGAAGCCCCTCGCCCCGCCCCCTCGCCCCTAATGTTGGAGGTGGAGGGCAGGGCTGGGTCTGGCTGCAGGGAGGTGGCCTGGGTGTGGGGGCAGTTCCCGGCTGAGCCTCGCTGTCCCCCCCTTCCCTGGTTTCACTTGGCCGCTCCTTCGCCTGCCTTTAAGCTTCTGCTTGTCTCTGCCCAGTCTGCATGGCTGCGAATGCGGGGAGGCAGCTCCGTGCCCCTCTCTCCCCTGCCCCCATGGCTGGCAGCGCCTCCTGCCTCTGATGCCCGCGCCATGGAGCTGCTCTGGCTCTCCTGCATGCTGCTGCCTCTGGTTCTGGCTGTGGAAGGTGAGTGATGGGGCTGGGGGTCCCGCAGGACCGGCCCCGGCATGGGACGTGCTCGGTTGCAAAGTTTGTTCCCGGTGGCCCTTGCCCCCGAGGGCTGATCAGGGTGCAAGGGATGGGCGGGTCTGTGCATGCTTCAGTTGTGGTCCTGGGGCCTGGGCTAGGTTGCCCCATAGCTCTGGCACTCTGGTGGTGCTTCTTCCCTTCTGCCCCCAGGAACTGGAAACGCTACCTAGTGGGCGCATGAATGAGGTTCTGACTCTGTGGGGTATCCCTGAACCGATGAGCTGATGGTTCGTGTGCCAGAGGGGCCCAGCTTGTTGTGGGGCTTATTTTCTCTTGGTGTGCAAGAGCAGTTGAGAACACTTGTTTGCTGGTCCCTTCTGGATGTGTATGGACTGGGGGGGGGGATTCGAGAATTTGCTTTTTCTTCTGCTAAATCACCCCCCCACCCCCCAGTGTGTGTTTTTAAATCTCTGTCCAGCAGATCCTGTTGGGATTGTATTGGCGGTCCACCATAGATTGTGGGCAGCACGCCTGCCACTTAGGGTGGTCGTGTATGGGCAGGACTGAGCTGGGTTGCCAGCTGGCCCTGGGTGCAGGGGGGTTGGCCAGAGACTGCTGCCCAGTGGGACAGCTCTGGCTAGTGACTCAGTCGAGGGTTGTGTGGTCTGAGGGGATATTTGCAGTACTGGAGTTTGGCAAAAGGGTGAATGTTTCTTTGGCAGGGAGATGGATCTTAAACCCTCCAGAAGGACTGGGAGTGTTTCTAATTACCAGTAGGTAGATGGAGTTAATAGCAGGGTGCACTGAACAGCCCATTAGACCTGGAGCATGGACATTTGACAACTGCATTCCTTTTGAAGCAAGGGGGGCAGGGAGGGAATCCTAGGGCTGGCTGCAGGGGAGAGGAAGTGGGGGGGGGGGAGGTTGCCCCCTGCTAGCTCCTGGAGCTTTTGGATGGGTGAGGGCCTGGGCTGGCTTGAGAAGGGGCTGGCTACTGGAGCAGGATGCTGTCTGGAGCTGCAGGGGAGGGGAGAAAATGATGAGACACCCTCTCTCCTCATCCAAATGCTATCATGGGTGGGAAAAGAAGACTGGAACTTCCCTTCAGTGCTAAGGGAGCAGAGAAGTGCCAGGTCTGCTTTAACCCCCCCCCCCCAATACTAGGGAATCTGTTCTACAGAGGAGCAAATGATGGAGGAGGGGGGGGGGGACAGTGTGTGTGTGGTTGCTACGTGTGTGCACATTTCTGCCGTCTCTCTGCACGCTGGCCACCATCTCGAGTGTTTTCCTGGTCGAGAAAATCATGATTTACTGAACTCCGATAATAAACCGCCAATAAGCCAAGGCATTTCCAAGACTTTTGTGGAATTGATGTAATTGGTAGAAACACTTTTCTCGGTGGCGTGTTTGAACAGCTGTTTACACAAATGACTGTGTTTGCCCTGGTGGATATAAGTTATTAAATCCAAAGGGATTTTGGAGCTCCAAAGACACTCGGGAGATGTGCTTAGAAGAACAGCCAGATTAGGGCACCTTTAACAAAGGGAGAGACAGGGTCCCCCCCCCCACCACCTCCCCTCAGGGTCCAAAAAAAAAAAAGATTTGAGGGCTGAAGCAAAGGGAGAAAAGCGACTTCTCCAGGGTTCAACAGAGTCGGTGATGGAGAAAGTGACGCCACCAGGAAAGGAATGGTGGAATGAAATCTGCTCAAGAGCCCAGCCAAAAGCATCCTTAGATTGATTCTAGCCATAAATTGGAAAAAGCCTCGGAACCGCATCGGAGAACAAAGCTGTAAATATCCAAAATATTCAGTGAGTGAATGATTGAAAACCCATTTGGAGTGATTTGGTCCTTTTTGGCCCTGAAGCAGCTTTCAAGCGAAACGCATCGGCTGGACCTTTCTCAATACAAGGAGACGTTCTACAGTTCAGACGTTGAGTTATACAATTTTTTGTATAATAATTTATAGTGCCGTTTAAGCATCTTGCTTTGATATTTAACCTAGAGGAGATTTTTTTAACCTATACCTACCCCAATATTTCGGAGATTTATAGCTTTTTATTTTCTCCAATGGGGTTCTGAGGCTTTTTTCCCTCCAATTTTTTATTAGAATTACGAGTATATGCTTTAGGTGGGATCTTGATTGGAGAAAACGACTCCCCCCCCCCTCCCAGGGTCACACAGGGACAGTAAGTGACTCCCCGAGCACTGTTCCCTCTAAGCTGAGCAGAAGGCCTCCACCTACAGCCCTGCCAGTGGGGGGTGCTGTTTCGCTATCACATTTTCTATAGTAAAGGACAGATCTGCAGTACTCCGGGAAACCTGCCTGTTTCTAGTGAACGGAACCACAGTATTGAAGCAGCACCCCCTCCCCCACTGGCAATACAGTTGGAGGGAATAGTGTCCCCAAGGAGAACATAGAGACAGTGCCTGAGGAACAACAGCTAAACTGACTCCCTGAGGGTTACACAGAGAGTCGGGGGGGGGGGGGCCTAGGAGAGTTCAGAGTGTGGTGTAAGGGGTTATCTAGTTTGCCCTCCCAGCCTTCGGTCTGTCTGTCCGACGACTCCCAGGGTGATACAGACATAAGGTGTTCCTAGCCACAAATGGACTGAGGGGAAGAGAAGTGGTCTGAGGGAACCAGAAAAGATCTTTTAGGGAGGCAGCTTTGAGGTCCCATCTGGCTATGGCTCTGCCTGAATCATCCTAAGAATAAGTTACTGCCTTTATGCTGTAGAAAAACATATGTCCAACGTCTCTTTCCCAGGCGCACGGAGTGTGTATGTGCCTTGTGTGTGTGTGTGTGTACATATATACCACATTTCTGGATGTCTCTTTCTGTCTAATTTGATGGCTGTGGTCCAGCTGCTTTAACCTTTGTTCTTGGCGAATTTCTCATGTATATCTGCTGTCATTTTTATTTCCATGTGGTTACTGAAACGTCTCCGCCGGTGCGTCTGCTCAAAGGAGAGCTGTGCACGTTTGAGGAGGGGAGATGGTGTTTTTTGCTCCTCTGTGTGACATTTACCCTTGAGTATAACATAGTTTCAGGGGGACGCATCGCAGTCTTGCAGGGAATATGGGGTTTGATATGCAGGAAATTGGGATAGAGTAAAAGATCTGTGGTGATTTTGTTATTATGTGTTGTTGGGTTTGTGGTGGGGGTGGGATTTTGGATGAGATTAGTCTATTGTAATTCACCTATTCCTATTTGAAATCCTTTGAGAATGGGGTGGAAAGGTGGATTAAAAGGGTGGGATTTGCCTGGAACTTATGTTGGGGTTGAGGTAGGGAGGTCGAGGGATGAATTTGAATGTAACTCGCTCGGAGCGTCACGGATTAGTGTGTAATCAAGCGTAAATAAATACAGAACCTCAAAACAATGAATATTCATGTATTTTCTGATTTGGAATTGAGAGGTTCCAGCTTCTTCTGGGCCTGTTCTTAAAATGTGGGTTTGCAAGGGATTTAGGCTGAAAAAAAGATTTTTGAGGGGGGGGGGGCCCTTCTCCCATGTTTGTACTCGATGCTTTGGGCAAAGACCTTTAATCCCTGTACAGTCAAGTGAGCTGAGTTAGAGGTGACGGGGGCACTGGAGTGTGTTCCTGAGAGCCGAGAAGGGGGGTCTGTAAGTGATGGAATGGTGGTATGAAGGCCCATGATGTAGGGGAAAATCACATTACATGTGAAAAACCAGTTTTTAGGCAACACATACAAGAGAAGGTTGTGCCCTAGGGAAGTGCAAGGAGAGACAGGCTGATGCGCTGTCATTTCCTATGGAAAATCGCTCCATGGCCAGTGCATACAAGACCTCATCGCTGGTGCACGTTAAACCACTGCAAATGGGCTGGGAAGAGGAGTTTCAGGGTGCTGGGTGGCAGCCAGGGGCTGTGGTTTCGGTCTCGGATGGAGATGCTTTAATTTGAGGATCTTTTCCTAACAAGATCTGTGGCTCCTTAGCAGTTTGGCTGGGGGGGGGGGGGTTGCTTTAAAGAACTAAGAAAAACAGTTGCATTTCTGCTCGGGATGGGAAAACTAGTTGTGTCAAATTTGGAACCCACTAGAACGTTGCAAGTTTGAGCTTTGGGAAAATCGCAAAACATTTGAATTAGCTGGGCTTTGTTCTGGCCTTCAGTAACCCCTGGCGAAAGAAAGCAGAGATATCTTTAATCAATAGAAAAACTGCATGCGCTTCTTTCTACAATATCTTGATTTGGGTTTATATCCCGGCCTCTCAGGAAAGCTCAGAACGGGTTACAAGTTTACTTACATATTAAAGTGTATTTATACAGAGTGATGGCAAACATGACATGGCAGGACATTTTTTGGGTGAAGATGGCATAAACGTAGCTAACGAACCCCCTCTTCGTTTTAGCGCCTGCGTAGAATATAATGGGCGCGTGCCTTAGTAAAAGGACCCCAAATCATGGTAAAAAACATAACATGACATGGTGAGATGTAGCATGATGGGCATAGCATGGCAAACAGACCCCCCCCTTTTACAAAACCACGGAAGCAGTTTTGTAAAAGGGGAGGTGGGGGGGGGGATAGTATTACAAGTGTGGCTGACCTAGTATGAACAGTGGAGGCTATAGATTATATTATCGGAGGTGACTTGGGCAATGTAATGTGTGACAGTACATGGTATGGTGCAGGGGTGTCAAAGTCCCTCCTCGAGGGCCGCAATCCAGTCGGGTTTTCAGGATTTCCCCAATGAATATGCATGAGATCTATGTGCACGCACTGCTTTCAGTGCATATTCATTGGGGAAATCCTGAAAACCCGACTGGATTGCGGCCCTCAAGGAGGGACTTTGAGATCCCTATGGTGGGATTTTCCACAGTGGAGGCATTATACGAGGTCCATTCAAAATCTTACTTCTTATTCCATTGGGTCACCTTCAAAATACTCCCCTTCCCTACATATGCACTTTTCCCAACATCATTTCCACTTCTGGAAACGGTCCTTAAATGCGCCTTCGGGAATCGCCAAAAGTTGCTGCATCGAATTTTGCTTTGTCTTCAACGGTGTTGAATCACTTTCCTTTCAGCATGGATTTAAATTTAGGAGAGTAAAGTGGCTGAGGAAGAACTGTCATCACGTTTTGTGCGGCGGTTCTTTTGATTGTCGATCATCAACTGTAGAACAAATGTGAGACATCCCCAACTTCTCTGTTAGAATGTTGTGTCTTGAACCAATGGAGGTGTTGTATTCCTCTGCCAAGTCTCTAACAGTTAATCGCTGATTAGCTTGCACAAGAACCCTCACTTGATCAACATGACCATCATCAGTTGACATTGATGGTCTTCCAGTTCGTGAATCATCTTTCACTGATTCACAACCATGTTTGAAGCATGACTACCATTCAAAACACCTTCCACGACTCATGACATGTTCCCCATACGCCACTTTCAACATTTCATAAGTTTCTGTAGTGGTCTTGCCCAATTTAAAACAGGACGTCACGATGTAGCGCTGCTCATTGAGGTCGTAGATGATGAAAAATAGCTGATCATGAAAACTGCTGTAGCTCAGAGACGAAAACAGATATCAACAAACAGAAAACAGGAGGTTACTCATGAGCTACTCAACGGCACCTAGCGTGTCTCAAAAGAACTTCCTGTTGGTGTGCAATTCAGACTTTCCTGGAACTTTGTGAACAGGCCTCGTACGATGGCCAATATAATGTGCGACAGTGCATGGTATGGAGGGTCAGTGTCCTTTTTCATAAGGTTCAGGAAATTTGGGTTGGTGCACTCCATAGAGGGTCAGGGAAGAGGTAGGTTTTTATTGCCTTCCTGAAGTTCAGTAGACCTAACGATCTCAGGTAGTTTGTTCCAGAGGAACAGTTCGCTCAGTCTGCCTGTGCTCCCTTTCATAGCCTAGGAGAGCTTTCCCAGCTGCCTGAGCACTTTTCAGTGTACCTTGACTAATCGTAAGATATTCCAGTACAATTAACGTTAGTACATTGAGTGGTAAGATGGCTTATATTTACAGTCGATAAACCTCAAAAGTAGAATTACCCAAAAATTTTTCCAACCATAGGATAATCAGATCCATGATGCTATCAATGCCAATTGACTGAATGTGATTCTGGGCTTCAAATAGCTTCACAAAAAAGAGGGGAAAAGACGTCAGACACCTTTTATGTCATTTCAAAACAACCCAAAGCACAACAACTGGGTGTAGAATGAACAAAGTATTGTTCCAAAGTTTGATAATCACAAAAAACAAAAAGGGAACAATGCCCAGAAATTTTTAACACCTTTTGAACCCGAATGGTGCTCAGAATCCTCGGATGGATTGGAAAAAGCTCAGCATGGGGAACAAACCCCTAAAGCATTTTTCACAGAATCTATCATTGCACCCCCGATTTAGGTAGAAAGGTGATTAAAAGTGTTTCTTAAAAACCGGTGTAATATTATTATATGTCCATAAATATCCAATGCATAAAAGCTTCAAAAATAGTGAACTTAATCAGACTTAGCTTAAATGTCCATAATAATATTACACCGGTTTTTAAGAAACACTTTTAATCACCTTTCTACCTAAATCGGTGGCGCAACGATAGATTCTGTGAAAAATGCTTTAGGGGTTTGTTCCCCATGCTGAGCTTTTTCCAATCCATCCGTGGATTCTGAGCACCATTCGGGTTCAAAAGGTGTTAAAAATTTCTGTGCATTGTTCCCTTTTTGTTTTTTGTGATTATCAAACTTTGGAACAATACTTTGTTCATTCTACACCCAGTTGTTGTGCTTTGGGTTGTTTTGAAATGACATAAAAGGTGTCTGACGTCTTTCCCCCTCTTTTTTGTGAAGCTATTTGAAGCCCAGAATCACATTCAGTCAATTGGCATTGATAGCATCATGGATCTGATTATCCTACTTTTGATGTTTATCTTTTGATTATTGATTGTAGAGTTGTTGGTTTTGTTTTTTTTGTCAAGGTTATATTTACAGCAGGACATCAGATTTGAGCTTTTAACTGATAGGACACCCCATATGCCAAAAAGGTAAAATACAGATGTTTGTTTATTGGAGAAACTCCACTTCTACTAGTCCTACGTCACTGCTTCCCTGGCTTGCAGAGGTGACACGTTATCTGGTTCCGTGCTGGAAATTTGGGGACTTGTCCTGGATTTCTGACCATCCCATCCGAGTGCATTAGGGACTCGCAGCACTGATCTCAATGGGCAGGAACGGAACTACAAATCCCACACTGCTCTGTGACAGGAAGTCAAAACCATGAGAGGTCAAAAAGTCTGCAGCCTGGAACAGGAGAGCTCGTCCTCTCTGGGGTCGCCTTGTCCACTCGGTGCCTTTTCTGCGCTGACAACAACTAAGGGCTCCTTTTACGAAGCCGCTTTAGCGGCTTTATCGCGTGCAACTTTTTTAACGCTCGCTAAGCCCCGCGCTAGCCGATAAACTACCGCCTGCTAGAGAGGAGGCGGTAGCGGCTAGCACGGCCGGCAATTTAGCGCGCGCTATTACGCGAGTTGAACCGCTAACGCGGCTTTGTAAAAGGAGCCCTAAGTGATACAAAATATACTAGGGCTGCCGTTTGAAAACAAATGTCATTCACCAATACGATTTGCACCGTTAGTGTATCCGTGCATGATATTTGCACAGGTGTAATGGGTCACACATGCCCTCACGATCAGAAAGTAGACAGTATATGCATAAAGCACTTGCTCGTCCATTTAAAAAAGGGAGGAAGAGGAAATGAGAAATTTCTGGCTGCCCATCCCTTAAACATACATATTTCATTCCATTTGTAAAGGTTCCTAAAAAAGGTAACATGATAGATTTTTTTTTTATTTTTTATTTTTTGCACCCTCCGAGAAGCCTTGATTAGCTGGAAAATAAACTCGTAAAGAAACGCGTGCATTTACAATTTACAGACCCCTAAGAATAGAAGCCCCGTTTGTACCGGCTATACAGGAATGATAGCAACCACCATCAGGCTGTGCCTCTGAGTAGGTGATGTCGCTGTAGGTTCAGAGACTCAGACAGCCGTGGTTTCCATCTCCAGATCTCTCCTTAGCTGTATTTGGTTGTTTTCAGCTGTTCCTGCTCTAGTCTCACTTAGGTTTAGACTAGGTTTTTGATTATGAACAGGACAGCAGCGCCAGCATTCCGAACATGTGCTCTTTCCAGGAGTAGAATACAGACCTGGAAAGTGGGGTGTCATAATCTCAACCCCCTTTGCTATTCTTGCTGCCTGAATTCTGCTTCCTGGTGGTAGCAGGGACCCTGCAGTCTCTCACCTAGCACGCATGAAGGATCTGCGTATTAAGGAGACAGGCAGACCTGCTGCTGCTCTAAAAAGTGCAGCCTGCCAGCCAGCTCTCGCTAGCGATGGAAGCTGGCAGCCTTCTCCAAGGGTATTGATCTATTGTGCTTAATAGCAGAGCAGTAACAGCCGGAAGCGATTTATTAGTGCTGAGTTATCTGCTGGATCTAGGGAGGGTGTTTGTGGTTTCTTTGCCTCCTCGCTGTATCACTTCTATTTTATTTGTCGATTCTGAGTCTTTCTTTCTTGTTTTTTCAGTCTGCAATATTTTATTGGACTTTAAGATTGTGGGGGAAAAAGCCTGAGTAAGGGTGGTTAGGAAATGCACATTAGACTTTGAGGGGTGCATTTGTTCTTCTTGCACCTGCGCAGGTAAAAGCCGCTTGCTTGTGTCGCATTATGGGAGTTGGTCTTGAGGGACTGAGGCCAGAATTCTCAAAAAAAAACCGCATTAAAAACCGACGGGGGTGCTGTGGCCGGCGTTCTTGTAGCGAATTCAAAAGCGCGAGTCGTTCTCAAGAAATCGCACACGCAAATGAGGTCGGCGGACAGTAGCAAAGGTTCGCTAAATTTACACGCGTCGTCGCCATCGATAGTGCTCGGCACGTGCGCAGTAAAGAGGCCTCAATGCACGCATGGGCCAGGAACGTAACGCAATGAGCCCAGCGCGAGCAGTTGGTGTTGCAAAGCCCGGCGTGAAAATAAAGCAAGAGAGGAGGAGAGAAGCGACATCGGCTTTTAACAAGCGCGCATAAAAATCACGCCTTTCTCTCCCCAAAACTACTCTAATATAGGTAAATCTTATCATTTGTTTTTAATGTAAAATTTTACCACGCGGGTATCATACGCGGGCTCAAGAAGCCTGTTTTTACCTCATGTAACTGTTTTTTATTTTTTTCATTAATATAGTAGATGACGGCAGATAAAGACCCGAATGGTCCATCCAGTCTGCCCAACCTGATTCAATCTAAAAACATATATTTTTTTGTCTTCTTAGCTATTTCTGGGCAAGAATCCAAAGCTCTGCCCGATACTGTTCTTAGGTTCCAACTAGCCATGAGATTTTTTTTTTTTTTTTTAGATTACTTTTCTTTCTCCTTATTTTTTTCTCTGCTTTCCTATTTAATATGACGGTCTTTTCATTTCTTGTTTTTATATATTTTTGCACACCATGCTGTTGATATATCGAAGTGCGGTTAAAAGCTTTCAATAAACATAAACACTTTTAACCCTAGTGTTAAAAGTGAGGGCTAGGGCTCTAACGTGAGAAATAGCGCGCGCTAGACCTTAACGCCAGCATTGAGCTGGCGTTAGTTCTAGAAGCGTAGCACGCGGTAATTTCCTGCGTGCGCCAAAGACGCTGGCGCACCTTCGTAAAAGGAGCCCTAAGTTCTGCTGCGCTGTGGTGGGTAAGGGTGCGGTAAAGCCACTTTTTACCTCTTTTTGGTAAAAGGCCCCCCCTTAGTTTGTACCTGAAGCACTAAAGAGTTAAGTGGCTTGTCCAAGATCGCAAGGAGCCGTGGTGGAATCTGAACTCTGGCTTCTGCTGCTCTAACCACCAGGTTTCTCCTCCCCTCCATCTGTTCTGTAGCCTACGTGAGGAAAATTTTGCACTACTGCTGCTCTACGAAGAATCGGCAATAGATCTTATTTATTAAAACCAATATACTCGAATATAAACTGATCTGATGGTAAACCGAGGGGAAAAGGTTGGCTCAAATATAAACCGAGGTTAGAAATTTGGATATGTGGGTGTCATTTGTCATCCCCACCAGAACGCCTGGCCGTAGTCACACATGCAGAAAACAGGAAAAAAAAAACCCAACCCTTTTTAAATACAAACCCACAAACTAAAAGTACTATTGGACACAAGCGAAACCCTAATATGCCAGACTCTGCACTCAGTGCATCTCTTCCTGAACAGTCCAAATTATAAAACTAACAGATGTAAATTTTCAGAGTTCACATATTTCAATCACTAAATTGAAAATAAAAACCATTTTCCTACCTTTGCTATTTTTCTGCTCATCTTGTTCCCTCTGTGCTCTTAACTCTGTTTCCAAGGCCTCCTTATGCATTTGCCATTTCTTTCCTCTCCTCTTTTTGCACCACATCCATCTTTGGCCCTGATTTTCATATTCAGTTTTCTGCCTCCATCTCAAATCTATCTTTCCAACTCTTCCCCTTCCCTCCGTCCATGTGAGCCATCTCTTCCCTCCTTCCCCACTTCCCTCCGTCCATGTGAGCCATCTCTTCCCTCCTTCCCCACTTCCCTCCGTCCATGTGAGCCATCTCTTCCCTCCTTCCCCACTTCCCTCCGTCCATGTGAGCCATCTCTTCCCTCCTTCCCCACTTCCCTCCGTCCATGTGATCCATCTCTTCCCTCCTTCCCCACTTCCCTCCGTCCATGTGAGCCATCTCTTCCCTCCTTCCCCAATTCCCTCCGTCCATGTGTCCCATCTCTTCCTTCTCTCCACCTTCCCGCTATCCATGTGCCACCGTCTCCTTCTTTTTGTCGCCCGCGGTCTCCCCTGCACCGTTCCTTTTCTGCGGTCCATCCAAACGGAAACAGGAAGTTGCTTCAGAGGAGGCCACCGTCTTAGGTACACCTGTCCTCCGCTATCCGCACCTGCCTGCCCCAGACCGACATCGTATTCACAGTCCCGAAGCTCCAAAAGCTGACGCTGTGCCGGACTGAAGGGCCTTGAGTATCTTCACATGCTCAAGTCTTCCTGGACTCCTTTTTAAGAATCCTTGGCCTTGAACATGCGCAGACGCTCAAGGGCCTTCAGCCCAACACGGAGCGTAGGTGTCAGCTTCCGGAGCATTGGGACTGTAAGTGCAATGTCAGTCTGGGGGACGGGGGAGCGGATAGTGGAGGATAGAAGGGCTGGTCATCGGGAGCTGGGGAGAGATAGCCGTGCCGGTCTTTGGAAGGGGGTGGAGGATAATAGAGCCGGGTATCTGGAGGGGTGGAAAATAGCATTGTTGGTCATCGGGTGGGGAGGGGAGGGGAAAAAAAAGCACCATCATCCAAAGGAGGTTCGAATATAAACCGAGAACCCCATTTTTGAGCCACTTTTCCGGCCCCCAAATTTTAGTTTATATTCACATATATATATATGGTATTATCTTATTTATTTATTAAATCCTCTCATCCAGGTACTTCTCATTTTCCTTGTGGCTGTAAAACACACACATTTGAAGCATTGTGCAGTTCATCTTAATTTACCCCAGAGAATTCGAACCCCAGCAGCTTCTCCCAGATATCTGCCCCAGTGCGCTTTCAGCTCTTTTCTAAACGTCAGGTGTTCTGATTTTGAAGCTCCTCGGCTCCAGGCCCCGGTAGGGACAGAGGAGGGATCCTGGCTGCTCCCTGCGGCTTCCCGTAAACCTTTTGGTCCGAGAAGAATGCTCTCTGTGTATCTCTCCGGTGAGTCGGTGCCTCCAACTGGTTCCACCAGTTTTCCTGCCTGAGCAGCTGAATGGGGAAGTTGGTGAGGGGAGGGGAACAGAGGTGCATTTGTATCACCTGTCTGAAAGCAGGACTTTTTGCAGGGCGACTGTTCCACTCACCTTGCTCCTTGACATGCTCGACGCATGAGATGCGTTTTCTGGTTACACGGACAGATAATGTTATGGGAACGTTAATATGTTGTACCGCCAGCAGCCGGTAACATGAAACAACAGTATTCCATGGTTCACACTTTTTAGTCTCTTTTGCACAGAACGAGCTAGCTGGATTAGAGCTGTGGCTCTCAGAGCATGCAAATTTAGCATTTTTCAGGATTAAAACGCATCCATTCTGGACTTGCAATGGCAACTTCTTACCTGTTTGTTTGTTTTTTTAATTTACCATAATGTATGTTTAGGTTTATATTTACTCAGAGCTTCTAAATCACTATAATGACTGGGGAGTCAATTCAGAGCGGTTTACATGAGCTTCTGTAGAGATTTTATATACTAATGAGTATTGTATTGTACAACTTGTGTGCGTGGAATTTATTGTGAACCTGTGTTTCACCAATTCTGTCACGAGTGATGACTTTTGTTGTTGAATGTGAAACATCGAGGGCTCCTTTTACAAAGCTGGGCTAGGGCCTTGCCGCGCGCGCTAGCCGCTAACACCTCCATCGACGAGGCGTTAGTTTTTTGGCTTGCCGCAGGGGTTAGCGCGTGATGAAATGTCTGACGCGCTAATAATCCCCATAAAAGGAGCCCTTAGTGAACCTTCGTAAAAGGAGCCCTGAGTTTCATGGATTTTTTTTTCCCTGGTTTTTCTTTCTCCACCTTCATCCCTCCTCAGACTTGGTTTGGTTTTCAGATACAGTCCTGGGGTGTGTGTGTGTGGGGGGGGGGGAGGGGGTTATTTCGCTCTCTCCATGTAACCTTGTGACTATTGGAGATTTCAGGATGGGGCATTTGGACTCTCTCGTGCAAGATGCCTGTTTTGAAATCCTGATGCCACCTAACCCTTTTTTTTTTTTTTTTTTTTTCATTGCGCCCTAAGGCAAACTATCTTCTGTTTTTTTTGGGAACCGGTGGGGTCAACCCTGAGGCTGAGAGTCAGTGGGGGCCGAGCTCTGCGTTTCTCGCTTTACACACGTTTCACAGCTGGATTTTTCTTGGAACAAAACGTGGAGGTATTGAATTTTTATTTTTATTTTTTTGCCAGCTCCGAATGACCTAGATACATCCATCCTGCTGGTCTTTACACATCGCGCCTCCCGTTATAGATTAATCCACAATGCTCCGACGAGCTCTGCTCTGCTTTCGTTTTGCTGTTAAGGCCCTCTCTGGAAAATTCCAATTTTGGAGTAAATGGATGCTTTGGCATTGCTTCAGTAATATCCTGGTGGACCCCCCCCCCCCCAGATATGGCCAATCTTTTCTCTTCAAACCATATACCATCATCATATGCCTACACGAAAAAACAAACCAAGATACAGTTCCTGTGTCATGAACCCTAATGAAACAAGTTATTTAATTTATTTTTATTTTAAAATTTTCTACACTGTCTAAGACCTAAATGGTTTACTTAGCATTGCGTACATCCATAAATCTGTAACAAAATAAAAACACGTTATCATAAATAAGCAAATCCTCAGCGAATCGGCGATAAAAGGATCAAAGCCAAAAAAGGCCTATACAAACAATTAAGAAGAGGTTCTCGAAACTCAACAGTCATTGACCAATAATTGTGTTTTAAGTCATTTCCTAAATGTGCCTTTTTCACCACATTTCCCCGTATTTGACTCACTGGTGAGTTCCACAGTTTAACCCCTTGCACAACAAAAAGTCATTGCGCTGGTCTCAACATATGGTGGGGTAACAATTCTCAGAGCGTGGTGACCTATTTGGTAGATATCAGCCATCTTGCTCGTAAATATTTCAGGTATAGTACCGTACAGGAATTGGTGACAAACCATCACGGCTTTGTACTGAACTCTGAAAACAACGGGCAGTCAGTGGAATTGTTGGACATAAGGTGTAATGTGAATATATTTTGACGTTCCCGTTATCAGTCTGGCCACTGCGTTTTGTAAATCCTGGCCATGGCCAAGCTCTTCTAAATTGTAAATCGCATTGAACTCCTTGCGATGCATAAATACTCGGGTAATATAATGTCATTAATACTGCCAGCAGCGTTTTTCCCAGCTAACTGGCTAACCTTAGGCACCCCGATACTGGAGATGTGCCCAGGGGAAATAAGTTTTGGATCTCAATTAGTTTGTTTTGTTTTGGGTTTTTTAATTTCATACATTGATTTTAATAACTACTTATTAGCACATGTTAGAACTGATTTGCACATGCAAATTAATTCTATGCACGTTAATTCAAAGTGCAGTAGATTTTGCATGCAGTACAAATTGTAAGGCGCTAAGAAATTCACATCCCTACCAAATACCAGTCCCAAGTCTGGCTGGCACCCACGCCACCCACCCCACCACTTCCAACATGGCCAGTAGGAAAAAGGAGGTATTGATGCCCCTGTATAAGACTCTGGTGAGACCTCATTTAGAATATTGTGTACAATTCTGGAGGCCGCACTTTCAAAAAGATATAAAAAGGATGGAGCCAATGTAAGCGTTATAGGACTGCAGAGGAGTGCGGGAGATGAGGGATCAGTGCTGGACCTGCAGGGAGGGGAAAGGCCAGACTCTGGGGGAGAGGGGAAGGAAAGGCTTAGCCTGTAACCAGATGAGGTCAGAGTCTGAGTTTGTTTGGTGCCTTTAATTGCTGGTGCCCTAGGCCAGAGCCTCACCTGGTTCAATGGTTAAGCCAGTCTTGGCTATACCTGGTTACACTCGTATCTTGTGAAGTGTAAGCAGCTGCCTGTTCTCCCTTATTAAAACAGGCACCCACATAAGTGCACTTCTAGAATTACCGAGATGGTACAGATTGAAAATACCCCATTGTTTGTGCGGGTGGGAGCTTCTTTAATGGACTGGGGCTTTGGGGAGGAAGAGGTGTGGTCTCTCTTTTTTTTTTTTTTTTTTAAAAGGCGCTACTTGCAGAATGATGGTACTGGGGACATCAGCCCTCTGACGGGGCATTCTGGAGCTTTTGAAAACAGACCCCTACGAGTCTAAATGATACCAGAACCGGAGTGTGGTAACAGACTAATGTGGTTATTGTCTGGCTGCTGTTCTTGGAATACTGGTGCCGAGCCCTTTGTGCTGGCATGTCCTGTACATGTGACTTTGGAGTTGCATTTGCCATTTTGTTTTCTTTAGAGTTAAAAATAAGAGCTCGCTGCTTCTGGTAAAGTAATCAAAAGTAAGGAATGATCTGGGGACAAATTTTTCCCTGTCTCCACGGAAACTCACGGGAACGGGTGGTAGATGCGTGGAACAGTCTCCCGGAAGAGGCGGTGGAGACAGAGACTATGTCTGGGATAGGCAGGTGGGATCTCTCAGAGAGAGAAAGAGATAATGGTTACTGCGGATGGGCAGACTGGATGGGCCATTTGGCCTTTATCTACCATCATGTTTCTATGTTTCTATAGCCATAAAGCTCTATGACCTCACAATGCAGGTTAGCCTATAGGAAGAGGAGATGCAAATGTTAAGAGCCTTAGCCAATAGGGAGAGGAGGAGATAGTGGATGCTGCGGATGGGCAGTCTGGATGGGCCACTTGGCCTTTATCTGCCATCATGTTTCTAAAACCATAAAGCTCTATGACCTCACAATGCAGGTGTAAAGAGCCTTAGCCAATAGGGAGAGGAGATGCAAATGTTAAAAGCCTTAACCAATAGGAAGAGGAGGAGATAGTGGATGCTCTGGATGGGCCATTTGGCCTTTATCTGCCATCATGTTTCTCTAACCATAAAGCTCTATGACCTCACAATGCAGGTGTAAAGAGCCTTAGCCTATAGGAAGAGGAGATGCAAATGTTAAGAGCCTTAGCCAATAGGGAGAGGAGGAGATAGTGGATGCTGTGGATGGGCCATTTGGCCTTTATCTGCCATCATGTTCCTATAACCATAAAGCTCTATGACCTCACAATGCAGATGTAAAGAGCCTAAGCCTATAGGAAGAGGAGATGCAAATGTTAAGAGCCTTAGCCAATAGGGAGAGGAGGAGATAGTGGATGCTGCGGATGGGCCATTTGGCCTTTATCTGCCGTTATGTTTTTATATTGACTCTCAAAAAAGCTCTCTTACATCAGTCATCGGCATAAAAACCTATCCTCTGGTGAAAAACTTTCATCTTCTGTTTCAAAATTTCAACTTCTTTTTTCTATACAGATGTTAGTAGTTTAAATAGGAATTTAAATTTAAATAGTTTCAAAGGCAGCTAACATGCATCCAAAAAGTGAAAGTAATGTACTTGGCTCTTATGGGTCCAGAATTTGAGAGTCCAATTTTTCAACCGGTTACAATTCTGTCTCTGTTGTCAGCGATAACGCTGTCAGTGTTTCGCAATCATTTAATCGCTGCGATGGCGAGATCTCTCGAAAGTGCTGCCAAATCTTCTTTCTTTACTCTTAACTGGTCACTATATTAGAGCAAAAGTTTTGCCTGAGGACCAAACCATCCAAAGACTTTGCTGGTTCTACTTTAGCAAGAATGGCGATTGCATTAGCGAAAGACGCCAACACGGTCTGGCTACAGCCAATCAGACAATTACACGTAGGGACTCCTGATTGGAAACTACATAAACCCGGGCAAAATAATCTGGACTATGTCATGATGTGCCTAATAGTTCTGAAATACTTTCGTGATAGAAATTGTGCCACAAAGACTAGGGGACACTCGATGAAGTTACAGAGAAATACCAATAGGAGGAAATATTTTTTTCACTCGGAGAATAGTTAAGCTCTGGAACGCATTGTCAGAGGTTGTGGTAAATGCGGATAGCGTAGCAGGTTTTAAGAAAGGTTGGGACAAGTTCCTGGAGGAAAAGTCCATAGTCTGTTATTGAGAGAGACACAGGGGAAGCCACAGCTTGCCCTGGATCGGTCGCATGGAATGTTGCCACTCTTTGGGATTCTAGAATCTTGTTACTCTCTGGGATTCCGGAATCTTTGCTATTCTTTGAGATTCTGTATGGAATGTTGCTACTCTTTGGGGTTCCGGAATCTTGCTATTCTTTGAGATTCCGCATGGAATCTTGATACTCTTTGGGGTTCCGGAATCTTGCTATTCTTTGAGATTCCGCATGGAATCTTGATACTCTTTGGGGTTCCGGAATCTTGCTATTCTTTGAGATTCCGCATGGAATCTTGATACTCTTTGGGGTTCCGGAATCTTGCTATTCTTTGAGATTCCGCATGGAATCTTGATACTCTTTGGGGTTCCGGAATCTTTTGTTACTTTTTGGGGTTCTGGAATGTTTCTATTCCTTGGGTTTTGGTCAGGTACTAGGGACCTGGATTAGCCACCGTGAGAACAGGCTACTGGGCTTGATGGACCATTGGTCTGACCCAATAAGACTATTCTTATGTTCAATCTATTTTAGAATTTAAACCAATTAGTTCAGCAGAGTATAACTGATAAATCCAGCACCGCTTCTGGTAAAGTGCCAGCCTGTGCCCAGCGGAAACTGAAATACATACAGAAATTTTGTAACCCGTTCTGAGCTCCTTGGGGATACCAGAATAGCAAATGAGTTAAACAACCCTCCCTATGCAAAAGCGTAGCATGGTTTTTAGCGACGGCCATGGCAACAACAGCTCCTACGCTATGAGCGACGGAGCTGTTACTGCCCCGGCTGGCACTAAAAACCGCGCTATGCTTTTGTAAGAGGCTGGGGTTGGGCAGCAGTGCGGAATTTCCTGATGTTCCTGATGAATGCACCACTGCAGACAGCAGTAACGCAAGCTTTCTTATCCTCAGATACTTCAGCTGTGCCACCTCTACAGTTCAAAGGGTCGCTCTGTCTCTGCAGTTGTCCAATCTGTGACCCCTTGGGACACTGAAAACCTCAGTGACAGTGCCAGTCTGGGCTGCTGATTTAATGACGTGGACACCTGTCCACTAGACAGTCTGACGGCTGCTTGGGAAGAGCTGGGACACCATGTGGCCAGCTGTAGCTTCTCAAAACAAGGCTGCCATAACCCCGGTCCGTACATAATCCTATCTTGCTGTCACCAATCTGAGCATGAAACGCATTCCAGTCTGTGCGATGACCTGTCTCAGGCTTCTATAAGACTTAACCAAAGGTAAGGTTAGACATGTGTATTCAGGAGTGCACAGGATCCTTCTATGGGTTTTTGAAGTCCAAATGTAATGCATTTCAGACACCCGGTTGGGGGGGGGGGGGGAAGTAATCTTAGGTCTGTCTGTAAAGACACAGGTGGCTGAGTGTGAATGCTGGAACTCAGAGCGCCATGTGGCCAACACATCCACGAGGGACTTAAGAACATAAGAATGGCCTTCCTGGGTCAGTAGCCGGTTCTCACGGTGGCCAAACCAGGTCCCTAGCACCCGGCCAAACCCCCAAAAGTAGCAACATTCCATGCTACCAATCCAGAGCAAGCAGTGGCTTCCCCCATGTCTTTCTCAATAACAGACGATGGACTTTTCCTCCAGGAACTTGTCCAAATCTTTCTTAAAACCAGCTAAGCTATCCGCTCTTACTACAACTTCTGGCAAAGCATTCCACAGCTTAATTATTCTCTTAGTGAAAAAATATTTCCTCCTATTGGTTTTGAAAGTATTTTTCTGTACCTTCATCGAGTGTCCCCTAGTCTTTGTGAAAAATCGATCCACTTGTACCCGTTCTACTCCACTCAGGATTTTGTAGACTTCAGTCCTATCTCCCCCTCAGCCATCTCTTTTCCAAGCTGTATGGGATCCCTTGAATTTCCACTTGAATGTGCCCTCCCCAGGCCTCATTCCAAGTTAAAGGACATGCGTAAGCAGGATAGTGTAACTGCAGAGTATAGCAGCTTCTTGCTCAGCTTCCTCTTTACTGGGGACTGGGTATACTGGGATTTCTGGTGGGGGAAGGAGAAGGTGTGTGAACGTAACGCCCTTAGAGCTGGGCTATTGCAGTCTGATCTTTCACTGAAAATGAATTCTAGCAATAGCCCCCGCTGTCCCTCTCCCCCCAATTCATTGGCCTCATTTCCTCCTCGGATAATCTGATTTGTGGCGGTGTTATATTATATTTAATGTTATTAGTATAATTTTCCTGCTAGTTCAGGGCTTCTCTTTCACTCACTGCCCCCCTCCCCCGGCGTGACTGACAGCCCAGCAGATAAAGAGAAGGAGGGGGGGGGTGAACGTAGGGGGGTGGGAGGGCTCGGTGCCAGTATTTTCATTAGTTGTGATTCAGTCCATACTTTTCTATATGTCTTAAAGAATAAAAGCCATGAACATTGTAGGGGATTGCTTAATGGTGGAGCTGGAAGAGTGCTGTGCGGAAGGGGGAGGTGGGAGGACGTATGTGTCCTGGAGGGTATGAGAGAAGATTTATGTTTGTTGGGGCAGAAAGGCACCTGAGCTGTTGTGAACAAAGTGGAATTTGTCTCTTCTAAGCCCATGACGGGTACCTGCTCTCCCCCTGTTCTCGCTATCCAAAGAAGGGGGGGGGGGATGTAAGATGACATGATATGGCTGGAGGACATTTTGGGGGAGCTGTACAGAGGCAGGAGTGATGGTGCACGGTCGCCCCATCATTGGATATCACCATTCTAGGTTTCCAAGGTAAAATGGAGACGTGGAAAGAAACAGGAGGGGAGGGAAGGGGGGGGAAGCTTGAGAGATGGATGTTGGTGGGAGACTGAGAGATGCTGGAGGGAAAGAAGGTTATTGTAGGGGAACAGGGTAAGATAGAAAAAGGCCTGGCCTTTAGAAGCTAGATGGGAATTTGGAGAGAATCTGATGCTCTTTCATGCTCTGTGTAAAAAGCTTAGGAAGGCCGGCACCCAAGGACAAAGCCTGCGGAGGCCACCCAGCATTTATCCCCATGTTTGCCTGGATGGATTTAGGCAAAATAATGCAAATTGGGGTGGAGAGGCAGAGAAGAATTGGGGGCTGCCCCTCAGATGTATAGTGAGAGGGGTTTTGTTTTACTGTCCCAGGCCGGCTCTGCACCCTTCATGGGTAGGCCCCGATTATAGAACTGCATTAAATCCTGACCTATAGTGACATCAGCTAAATTTATGTGAATTCCCTGCTGGGAAGGAAGCGGCTTAGAGGGCTGGCGTGGACTTTTGCTTCATAGTTTCAGTATACCATACTCGTGAAGCGGCAAAAGGTCTCTTTTTTTTCCTCTTTCTTTAAATTTAAATTGGGCTCTTCTCCCAGAAAGCCTTCCCCCGCCCTCAGTGGATTTTGAAAGCCTCTGTGTGGATCAGTTAAATAGCTGAGGTTACCTTTCCATCCCACTGCATCCTCCAGCAATGGGCTTTTCATCTTAAACAGATTTGTTTTACAAAAACTCTTGTGCAGCCATAATATTCACAAGCTGCATTAATGGAGTAGACTGTCCACTATGAATTTCAGAATAATTCTAGATCTAGAATTCTAGATAATTCTAGATCACTTTCTATCACTGCCTGTCTTCAGCACTCAACCCTCCTTGGATAGTGGGTCCTTCTGGCTTGAAGCCTGGAGGGGTGCATTCTTTCAAGGTGTGCCCTCAGCAAGCTTCATTGGCTATTGGGGACCACCACAGTGTTGAAGCTGGTCAACCGTTACAATTCCTCTCGTATGAGGAAAGACTAAAAAGGTTAGGGCTCTTCAGCCTGGAAAAGAGACGGCTGAGGAGAGATAGGATTGAAGTCTACAAAATCCTAAGTGGAGTAGAGCGGGTGGATCGATTTTTCACTCCGTCCAAAATTACAAAGACTAGGGAAAATTCCATGAAGTTACAGGGAAACACTTTTAAAACCAATGGGAGGAAATATTTTTTCACTCAGAGAATAGTTAAAGCTCTGGAACGCATTGCCAGAGGTTGTGGTAAGAGCGGATAGCGTAGCTGGTTTTAAGAAAGGTTTGGACAAGTTCCTGGAGGAAAAGTCCACAGTCTGTTATTGAGAAAGACATGGGGGAAGCCACTGCTTGCCCTGGATCGGTAGCATGGAATGGTGCTACACTTCATGGAATCCATGGGGTTCCCAACTCTTGAGATTCTGGAATGTTGCTACTCCTTGGGTTTTGTCCAGGTACTAGAGACCTGGATTGGCCACCGTGAGAACGGGCTACTGGGCTCTGACCCAGTAAGGCTATTCTTAGGTTCTTGCCTACCTGTATTCTGTACAAAACTGAGCTCATACTTTCTTGCAGTTGTGACATAAGAACCTAAGAATAGCTTTACCAGGTCAGACCAGTGGTCAATCTAGCCCAGTAGCCTTCATGGTGGCCAATCTAACCTTCAGTAGTCTTCATGGTGGCCATACCAGGTCACAAGTACCTAGCAAAATCTCAAATGGCAGCAATATTCCAGAATCTCAGAGTAGCAAGATTCTGGAACCCCAAAGAGTATCAAGATTCCATGAGGAATCCCCAAAGAGTGGCAACATTCCATAATCTCAAAGAGTAACAAAAGATTCTAGAACCCCAAAGAGGATCAAGATTCCATGCAGAATCTGAAAGAATAGCAAGATTCCGGAACCTCAAACAGTAGCAACATTCCATGCTACCGATCCAGGGCAAGCAGTGGCTTCCCCCATGTCTTTCTCAATAGCAGACTATGGACATTTCCTCCAGGAAATTGTCCAAACCTCGCATCCCCGTGGTTTTCTTTTCATCCCCACCCCACCCCACCAGTTGGATATTTCCAAAAGAATTTATAACATCCATGAGTGACGTTTCACCAGATGGAAATGGTGTCTGGTCTGGAGTGGACTCTGTGTGACTATCAACACCCCCTTTCTCCCTCCACATCACCAGACTGAATCATCTTGGATAAACACGAACATATATATATATATTTTTTTTTTTTTGATCAGCAGAGGAGAACTGGAAAACCTCCAGGATGTGGGTTAAAACAGAAACAGGTCTGGTCAGCCAATGCTTCTTTGCTTTTATCGGGTACAGCAGACATCTATCTCCCTGCCCTTAGAGCGTTTGTGATCTAACTTTATACCAGAGGCACTTGAGGGTTAATCTCGGCTTGTAGAACTGACACCAGCTCTGGTAATGGGTCTCCCTGCCAAGTCCTACAGAACCTCTCTTGGCTTTCCTGGACAGCTTTGTGCGTTCTGCTCCGAGGAATGTGGGATTGCTCTGGGATTTGCTCACAGCCAGATATGAACCAGCCACAGCTCTGCTCAATGTCTCCACAGACAGAGATCTCTCACGTCTGGCAGGCCGCCTTCCTTTCTCCGCTGTTCCCTTTGGTTTACAATCTCTCAAAGCTCAGCTGATGCTGAAACCTCTCTGAGTAAACGGCTGACCAGTACTGCAGGTTTTATTGAATTTCAGTTAAAAGTCGCTTGGAACCCTTTGCTGGTAAATGTTATAGATTTGACATCGGAGAAGGCAAAGCAATGTTGGTCTGAGTCCCTGTCCTGGGAAATAAAGTGACTCCCCCCAAGGGACGTACGGGAAGAGAAAGACTCCGAGGGTCAAACAGAAAGTCGGTGACAGGCTCAGGGAGAGAAAGTAACTCCCCTGGGCCACAAAGAGAGTCAGGGACTGAGATGCAGGGAGAGAAAGTGACTTTCTCAAGGTCACAGAGAGTCAGTGACTGAGGCTTGGGGAGAGAAAGTAACTCACCTGGGCCATACAGAGAGTCAGGGACTGAGGAGAAGGGAGAGAAAGTAACTCCCCTGGGCCACACAGAGTCAGGGCCTGAGATGCAGGGAGAGAAAGTGACTTTCTCAAGGTCACAGAGAGTCAGGGACTGAGGAGAAGGAGAGAAAGTGACTCCCTTGGGCCACACAGAGTCAGGGCCTGAGATGCAGGGAGAGAAAGTGACTTTCTCAAGGTCACAGAGAGTCTGGAACTGAGGAGAAGGAGAGAAAGTGACTCCTTTGGTCACACAGAATTAACAACTATAGCACAGGGAGGCTAAGTGATTCCCTCAGGGTTACAGAGAGTCTACAACTAACTGTGGCATAAACTTTCCCTCTGAGGTCTAGATGCCCCCTCCTCATAGCCCACAGTGGCAGCTTAGTGTGTTCACATCTCTGCTCTCTGGCAGGTGGACATACAGCTGACACACTGTTATGGGGCAGACAAGCTAATGCTGTGGGGGTGGTGGGGTGGTGAAAGCAGCCGTGAGAAGAGAAATCTAGACATTTACAGGGAGGACTTAGAGGAGTCAAGTAGTTGCGGGTGGTCCTGGGATTGCCTTGGACCACCACTGTCCAGTCTGGGCCTTTCTGAACACAGCATTAAATCCTGAGGCCCTGAGCCCCCAAGCCAGCAGGAAATGCCTGGCCCCACGCACCCATTTCACCACTGAGAGGTTTTCCAGTAAAGCCATAATAAATCATGCCACTCATGAAATAACTCATTTATTAGGTGTTTCGGTGCGCTTTCTCCATTTTGGAATGCTTTCTCCTGGTGATAGCACCATTTTACCAGTCTATGCCCCATGCCTGGCTTTACCTCACCACCAGTGATTTTTTTTAGGATATGGGACTACTTTCCCAATCATGCAGTGGGCCAAAGCTGGGCCCGGACCATCTCTTCTCCCCGCGGGAACTCATTTTCCTGTCCTGCCTTCCTGCAAGCTCCGTCCTCATCTGCACAAGCCTCAAACACTTTAACATCATAAGTAGCAACATTCTAGAGCTGAGATTGTGATGTCATAATGCCTCATTCCACCAATGCCTAAGCTCCGTCCTCGTCTGCACAAGCCTCAAACCCTTTAAAATCCTAAGTAGCAACATTCTAGAGCTCAGATTGTGATGTCATAATGCCTCATTCCACCAATGCCTAAGCTCCGTCCCTCAAACACTTTAAAATCCTAAGTAGCAACATTCTAGAGCTCAGATTGTGATGTCATAATGCCTCATTCCACCAATGCCTAAGCTCCGCCCTCATCTGCGCAAACCTCAAACGCTTTAAAATCATAAGTAGCAACATTCTAGAGCTCAGATTGTGATGTCATAATGCCTCAGAGTCAGCCTCATCAGTGATGTCATAATGCCTCAGAGAAACAAGCAAGAGATTGAATCCCACAGAAAATGCAAATCCAGCGAAAACAAAACCTCTTTGGCGATGGTGATGTTCAAGAGGCAGGCTTTATTTAAAGATATACAAATTTATAATCCACATAAAATATATCTAGGCCCCAAACCGTTGGGAGATGTGGACCCAACACGGTCTGTGTTTTGATAATATTGTCTTCCTCAGGGGTCCCTAAAAGTCCTGATATAAAAACACGTGGATTAAAAAGTGAAAACAGTAGTGAATCGTAACTCTCACAATGGCTTGATTGTCCTATACTTGGCTCATAAGAACATAAGAGCTTCCATACTGGGACAGATTGAAGGTCCATCTTGCCCAGTGGCCAATCAAAACACCCATTTCTGGGAGAGGGAAAACCCAAGGAGTTTTGATAACTTCCACAAGAGTCTAAGGAGAGGTGCCCAAATCTGTCCTGGGGGATCTTCAGCCAGTCAGGTTTTCGAGATATCCACAATGAATATGCAAGATAGTTACATCCACTGCCATCTCATGTATATTCATTGTGGATCTCCCAGAGACCTCAACTGGCTGGGGATCCCCCCAGGATACGTTTGGAAACCATTGGTCTAAACTTCAACTCACAATATTTGGAAATGGGAAGGAATTTGATTTGGTGCTGTGAGACTGGCACATCTAAGAGTTGTTAACGGTCTGAGAAATAGCCTTGAGGGACCCTCTGCAGAACTGCTACGGCAAATCTGTGGCAAAGACTTTCAGGGGCTTCGTGCCTTGCCTGTCGCAAACTGATTCTTGTCTTTTCTTGAAACCCAGCCACAAAGAAATGAAACTTTCATAGCAGCCGTTGAATAATGTAGGTCTCCTTTGACGTGGTGGCAGTGTACAGCACGGCAGAGAGAGCTCCCTGGGCTTCTGCACCGAGAGAGAACCCAGCAAAGCGGGCAAGTGTGGACGGGAAAACCTGGGTGAAGAAGTCCTGGAAGACCTAGTTCATTGTTACTGAGCCCTGGGGCTTCCTGTGTCACATGAGGGTCCATTCATCAGGGTCTGAATGCTTCTAGCATCTGAAAACCATTCAGTGGTCTGTGTAGCATGGGATTGTGGGTTTGGGTTAGTGCTCAGACAGAAACATGGATTGATCACTGGTCAGAGACTCTCCTCTGCCTCTAGATAGGTTCCTTCCTGAAGAGAACTGAAAACACATTTAAAAGAAAAACAATTTGTTATTCAGCATATGATCAAACGCTGGAAGTCTATGGTAAAAGCAGTTAGTATAGCAGGGTTTTAAGCCACTGCTTATCCCTGGGACTGGTAGCATGAAATCTTGCCAGGTACTTGTGACCTGGGCTAAAAGGACCTCAATCTGACCCAGAAGGGCAGTGTCTCTCCAATTTTTTTTATAGCTTTGGCACACTAAACGGAGCAAATGTTTTTCGTGGCACATTATAATTGAAATTATAAAATTGCAAAACCAACAAAAAATTAAATTCGAGAGTTATTTATTTCAAGTTCTTTAAGCTCTGTCTGGCTAATTGTAACAACGGTGAAACTAAAGTAGATAGAATAGAATTGTTCTTTTGATGGGCACTTTACGTGATTTTCCAATGATTATATGTTAATCTTTGTTTGATTTTATTTGTCTTACTGAATTATGTATGTAACGATATGTAAACCGTTTAGGTTTAAACAGTATATAAATTTTTAAAATAAATAAATGTGATGAACGAGCTTGTTTTTGAGTAAAAATTAACTCAAAATGCGGCTCGATAGTTGACAAGCAAACACACATTTCATCATCCACCATCTGCAGTTGTTCTCTTTTTTCGATTTAATTTCTGTCAGAGCTGAAAATCCAAGTTCACAAAGATAAGAAGATCCAAACGGTAATTACTTGTCATTGGTTTTCAAGGACTAATCACGTCAAAGAATGATGCTTGACTGGACGGTTGTATCTTGACATTGACAGACTTTTGCGACCGCAACCTATATGCCATCTATTTTAGTGTATATTTATGAAGGGAATATTTAAAAATTAAAGTAAAATTCTGGAATCTCTCGTGGTACACCTGGAATCTCTTTGGGGCACTCCACAATCCGTGGCACACAGATTGAGAGAGACTGCAATAGGGCAACTGTTACTCTAATAAATCTGGACATCTGATAGCCTTAGCCAGTCTATAGTGGGGCAGTTTGTGTGTGTGAGGGTGGGACGTTTCCACGGCTGTTCCTGCGCTCTTCCTGCCCTCTGGTGGTGGGGCAGTGTATAAGGTTTGCTGACATCATTATTTTGCTACCGACTCTACCGTTCTCCTCTGTGGCCATCATGTATTCTCTCTGAGCGTGAGTTCTGGAGAGCAAGAGGTTGGGCGCAATATCCTTCGGAGCTAAAATGATAAAGCTGCATTTTCCCTTCTGGCCACAATGGTAACAGCTCTAACGCTAATACACTTGCTATGAGCATCGGAGCTGTTACCGCTGCACGGGGTTTATAATTTGAGTTTTGTAACTGAGGCAGTGGAGAGTTCAGTGATTCGCCCAAGGAGCTGCACTGGGATTTGAGCCCAGTTCCCCTGGCTCTCAACCTACTGCTCAAACCATTAGGCTACTTAATGGGCCCACCAGTTTGTTTTTACAGAATTAAAAAAAATAAATGGCTGAGATTTCCCCCCCCCCCTTTGCGATAAATGGCGTGGTAAAGACGCTGAAAAGGGCTCTTCACCTTTAGCCTGCCCCGAGTCTTAAAGTAACAGGAAATTAGGAAGGGCCATTAGAATAATTTACTTTTCACACGTCCGCAGCTGTAATTGGACTCGGACTGGGGGCCCTGCACAGTCCAGACCAGTTATAATAGGCTGGGAACTCTGAGTCCTACCACAGAGAAGGAGCGAGATTTATTTTCTGAATAGTTTGAGCTGGTTGGATGGGGGGGGGGGGGGCGGTTTATTTCTATATGTTACTGCTTTCAACAGACTCTAAAGTGGATCTCTGCTCCTGAGAAACGCTGACCCTGTGCACTCATAGCATCTCTTTGGTCCTTCCTGTCCCCCTTACAGGTGACACACCTGTTCCTTGGAGGATATAATAAGTCACCATTTTCTGCAGCAGGTAATGTCCGTCGTCTGTTGCTGGGAGTTTAATCTTTTAGGGCAAGTGCAACAGAAGGGTGGCTGGGTTCTTTTCCCTGCCTGGGACTTAGTAAGCCTCCAGCTGTCTCTGGCATTCAGTGACCACCTCGCCATTGCATTTTTATTTCAATTAGAATTGTCTAAAAATCAAATAATGCGTCACCTGGGCACTGGACCTATATGTTGCCAATGATATAGGTAACGCTGGGGCTCAGGTCTGGGGATTATGTTGTTTGGGGGGGATACAGGTTACGCTTTCTCAGGTTCAAGGGATTATATGATGATGGGGGTAGAGGTTATACTGTCTCGGGTCCAGGGGATGATATGGTTACACTGCGTCTCGCATTGAGGGATTTATACGGTGTTGGGGATACCGATTACGCTGTGTCTTGGGATCGGGGGGATTATATGGTGTTGGGGATTCGGGTTACACTGTGTTTTGGACTCTGGGGTTTTTATAGTATCAGGCAGGGCTGTGTTAATGTCTTTGAAATCCACGGGCACTTCTCATAATCTTAATCTTAATCATTAATCTTCGGACTAAAGAAATTCGATCATGTATCACCCTACTACTGGCAGTTACATTGGCTACCGATGGAAGCACGCATAAAGTTTAAATTCGCCTGCTTCTGCTTTAAAGCGCTAAACGGACTTGCCCCTAAATACATAACTGACCTTTTCTCCTTCTCTGCCAACAGACACAAGAGAAGCTCTCATTCCTACTTCGTTTCCCCCCCAGTTAGAGGTTGTAAACTGAAAAAACACCACGAACACCTTCTTTCACATCAAGAAGCATTGTGGGGTAAAGACCTAGATCAACTGCTTTCGCCCACTACTTATGAGGAATTCAGAAAATGTCTAAAAACTCAACTGGTCCTAAAGTATCTAGACAACTGACCCACTCATCTTCTTTCTCCTCCTATTAATCTCTTTCTCCTCAACAACACATTTCCAGCCTTCTTTCTATGTGAACCGCCTAGAAGTCAGTGTGACTATGGCGGTATAGAAAAATAAAGTTATTATTATTATTAACTCTCCTCTTCTCCCCTCTTAAATTCAATCAATTTGTACCCCGCTTAATCTATTATAAACCGCATAGAACTTAACGGTATTGCGGTATATAAACTGTTATTATTATTATTATAATCATATCCCAGTCTGTCCCGTCCCCCATGATAGATCTCGAAGGGTCCCTTTTAGGAACTGAATGGGAATTACTACCGTGACTTTGTATTTATTTATTACCACGTTGCCTTTTATGATTATCTGAACACCATTTATAGAAAGATAGGGAAATGTTTCCAGACTTCGGTTCAGTGACTCTGGATCACCCCTCCCCATATTTGTCAATGGAGATTTTTGGGAGTCTAAAGCATGTTGGCCTGGGCTCTTTGTGCCCCAATGAATTCGTCCAGCCCTCGGGTTCAGGGAACAGTATAATGCTGGTGATCCAGGTTACACCGTGTCTAATTTTGTTTAACATGTGTCGAGTTTAACTAGAAAGCGCTGAGTCTGTTTGCCGCTCTTTGGTGTAAGCAAACTTCAGCTTGTGCCGTGTGGCCGATGTCTGTGTGACATGTGCTTATACCAGAGCTTCCTTCAGAGTCCCTGAGGAGGTTGGGGGGGGGGGGAGGCACTTTGCTCAGTGTGAGAAATCGGCTTTCCTCCCTTCCAGCTTGTGCAAAATAAATCATGTCGTAACTAGTGCGACTCTGGCTTTTTGTTTCCCAATATTTTAGCCCAGCAGTTTCCCGCTGCACCTTTTGGAATTTAAACTGAATCGAAACTGCCGCGAGGCTTTTGCGTTCTTGCGCAAGAGATTTTTCCCTTGCTTTTTAAACCCTGCTCCATTTTTGTAGCTCAAAGATTGTAGTCGTAATCCTGTTAAGGGCCACGTGGCAAGAATCTTCTAGTTCTGCCAGTAGGTGTCGCTGTTGCATGAACACTTTTCAGGGCCATGAACTTTCATTTGTACTTAACTGTGAGGTTTTGCCCCTAATTATATAACTCCCCCCCCCCTCACACACACATACACTATTGCGATGACAGTTCTTGATTACAGACCACATGGATCATGCCTGTCTCCAGAACACAGGCCATGTGCGCCCCTAGCCTAGCCACCAGTTTTCCCATTAAGTAATGGCTGGGACCCCTCCTACTCCTTCCCCGGTCTTAACCAGGGAGCAGAAGCCAGATGTAGGAGCCAAACTCAAAGTGTTCAGTACATACAGAAACGGAGAAGAATTTAGACACATAAAGACCATATGGCCTAACTAGCCTGCCTATGCGAAGCCTCCGTTCCTGAACAACTCGGGTACCCAGTATTTTAAAAAAGCAGCAAGTAAATCTTTCTCTTTTTTCATTCTACCTTCAAGAAGTCCAAGAAGGGTCCCAATGCCAGTGAGCAGAAAACCCTGTAGAATGAAAGTGTGATGAAAACAAGGTTCGTCTGGCTGTCCCTCCTTCTTTGTAGCAGATCCAGTGGTCTCCCGCGTCTCTGTCCGTTGTCCAGTTTACCCGAGTTGGGACTACTTCAAATGCAGCCCAGTTCAGGAATAAGTGAAAATGCTAGAAGGAAGGGGGCGGGGGGTGGGGGGAAGAGGAGGAATTCAGGGCTGTGAGATCCTTGCCACCCACTGGTTTAACTATTCTTCGGGAAGAAAATATAATTGGATCAGCGGTGGCATGATTGGTTCTCACACAGGAGTCCGTTTCATAAAACAGCTCCAATTCTATCCCACAGACACATGTTTAGCTTACAGCAGAGCTAAGTCCCACTCAGAGCCCAGGAGATTCTGGTACTCCCAGTCTGCTGGTACCAGCAGTTCTTGAACCTCGACTATTGATCACCTGAGACCAGCCTTCTAATGGGGTATCATCTCACCAACCTAATAAAAACTCTATCATAGCTATTCAGATCCTACCTGCTAGTAATATTTTCATAATATCCAAAAAGTGATCTGTGGCAGGACATTCCCCCGCCCCTCCATATGTGTAGTCATTGGCACTTTTGATAAGGGTCTCCCGTGCTTTTCCTGCCGCTGACATCTGGCTAACCCCTTCATAAGTCCTGCTGATTTTGCTCTGCCCTGGTGGATTCCTGAAATATTAATTAAGGTGGCCGTGCAACCATGTCACTCATTTCCCGTCATACTCTTGGAAGAATTTCATCTGGCCCTGGCATCTTATTCATCCTTGCACGGTCCAGGTCCCTCCTTAGCTACACCTGGGTTAGGCAGACCTCATTGTTCACTTTGCTCAGGGCTAATTCTCAGGTTGGGTTATCTCTGCTCTCCTTCCTCCCCCTCTTCCCTTAAGGTCCTTTGGTGTCCGTCCATTTCATGTTTGGAATTGCTGGTTTTGCTCTTACTGGCTGTGCCCCGGCATCTACCATCATATTTGCTCTTGTTCCTTTTGAGCCATCATTCCCTCCAGCTTTATTTGGTCCTGCACTTCTCATTGTATGAAAATTGTTGCTTTCTGGTCCTTTTTTTTTTTTCTGTCCTCTCTCCTGTTTCCTCCTTTTTTCCCCAGATGGTCCATCTTCAGCTCCTTATGTTTTCCCTTGTCTGGCCTAAAAAAGCAGATCCTGCACTTTTTCTGGTGGTCTCCTCTTCTCATTCGTGTCTTGCCATCTTATGTTGGAATACCCTTAGACTTTGCCATTTGAGAAACACACAAAGATATAAGTTAGCCTTAAGGGAATTAAATCTGCTGGGAAGCTCAGTCGACGATCAAGTTTGTAGAGATCTGGAATGAACTTCCCGACTCCACTAGGCTTTTAGGCCAGCGGCAATTATTTTGTAAATTCCTGAAAACTTTGTTGTTCTCGCAGTTTTTTTAACGGTTTAACTGCAGCCTCAACGAAATGATAATATTATAGTTATATTTCTTATGTACTTTAGTTTTTAATTAGTTCTTCCTTCTCCTAGCGAGCCCGCCGGGACAGACAGGGAAAAATGCTTGAGTACCTGAATACATTAATGTAAACCGTTCTAAGCTTTCTTGGGAGAACGGTCGAGTCGAGCTCCACTGGGAGATGACCCGGTATATAAACCAAAGATTAGATTAGATCCTTTCTGTATGCTTGGGTCCCATTCTCTCTTCTAGTGCTCTTTACCAAGAGAGTTGAGCCCGGACTAAGGTTTCCTAACCTTGCCTTCGCTGTGCCTAAAATACTGAGAAGAAGGTGGGTGAGGCGGGGAGGAAGCGGAGCACACGGTACCTGTGATACTCCGGTTCTTAAGCCTGATATCTCTACACAAAGGCCGCCTTTTACTGCTGCTAATATATATATGTAATCTTGCCTTTCCCAATGTCTGTTCCAGTGAATAAACCACTCTTGCCTACAAAGTATACAGTACGTTTCTTTGTTCTGTCGAGGTGGACGCTCGTTTGAGATGGGGAGGTATTTATTTCTCCAGCTGATGACCTAACGGTTTACATTTTTTACCCGCCGGGTGCTGGAGGTTTCCCCTTTCCACGTCTGCCTCTGTTTGTTTATTAAAACCAACCCAGAGAAAACATTCCTTGTTAAGGCGAGTAATTTCCAAGTGGCGTTTGGATGCAAGCGTCTTCCGAGCAGATGGCTTGTACAGATAAAACAACTACAATATGCTATTTTCTGGTGCTTACGTAAAGAACAGAGCGTTGACTTTTGCTAAGCTTTACTTTTTTCCTCTATATTTCTCAGAGGGTTAACAGTTATTTGTCCAGCGTGACATGCGTGACTAAGAGGCTGCAAAAGTGAACAGAAATTTTGGTCAGGGATTTTTGCTTTGTGTCCCGCAGAGAGGTAATGACATAGCTGGGATTAGAGCCTAGGAGTTCCTGGATTCCTGACTGTCAGCAGCTTTGTTTCATGGTCTAATCACTCTGGGAGCTTTCGCCAGATTTCCTCCATCTTTCTGTAACTGTGGACAGCTTGCATCTGCACATTCAGACACGTATGCAACACGCATGCACAGATTTACACCGTGCAAGTGCATGCACACTCGCCCACGCAGCACATAGCCTGTACAATCACAGTACACAGGCCTACAACACATCCACAAGCTCTGACTGACACCCAGTCATTTGGGCCTCAGACAGGCCTCACCCTCGCCTCCTCTGACAAATCCCCGCTCGCTCTTAACTTTCCCATTTTACGGCACCTTTAAGGACCTGCAGCTGGCTAACCCCGCTAAGATCCAGTCAGGTTTAAATCAAGCAGAAAATATTCACCGCAGCAGAATAATCGCTCCGACAAGCTCAGCTTGGAGACGGAGCAGCTGGCTGGGCAGTCAGACAAACTTGTTTTACCCAGTCGGCAAAGCCACTAGGCCTCTGTTGCCTTCTGGCTCGTTCACACATCCAGCTACAAAGAAGCTGATTTAAGCTTATGATACCGCTTCCCCCCCCCCACTACATTTGGGGGACTTGTATTGTACCTGGGGCTCATTAGGTTTTAGGTCCAAGTCTCGCAGATTAGTCACAAAACCTAATTTAACAGGAGGATCCATTTTCAGATCCACCAGTTCAAGGAGACCTTTCAAAGTTATGTTTCTCCAAAATAAGTTTTTAACTTAATACATTTTCTTCATTGTAACAATTCCATAGATGCAATTCCATAAATTTAGAATAGGTGTTAGGACCCCCCCCTCCCTCCGACTTCTCAAGGAACCATTCTGGCGTTCAGCATCTCATTATCGCCTCTGCGCTTCTTGACAAAATCACACATATCCTTGGAAGAAGCATGTAGCACTCTCAGGCTCCATCTTCAAAGTAGGCCTAATCCTATGGAAGGACCTGCTCCTCGTTGGCCTGGGATTCTCTCCCCAGGTCACGGCCGACCTTGCATACACTCCTGATGCTACCAAGTGCAACATAATCTGCAGGCTTTGTGTTTTTAGGATTCTAGCTGGCTACACCCCTTCCACGTCACTGATGCCATGGACATACATGAAGCGCCCTGCATCCACCCGACAATCTACTCATCCTCACCCCCTCCTCTCCATCTCTGAGGCTGTGTAGCCCCACTAGTCTGCTTCCTCCTTGTTTCAGCTGGCTGCCTCACAGGTCAGTGCCTGCGATCACATGGCCTTTGGCCTGTGTGGCTGCAGCCGCTGCTAAGTCACTGATCCCGTGCATCCTGACGCCCGTCTCTTATGCTGACTTGCACAGTGCCGACAAGGTCAGCACCTCCAGCTCCTCCTCCTCTTGTTCAGTGCCTATCCTTGCTGCACCGTAATCTGCTTGCATTTGGTTAGCCGTGGTCCACATGGCAAGGATGGGAAAACCAGGGAAAAACTCCAAAATCCAGACAGAAACAAACAAATCGCAGTGGAGATATTTGAAAATGTTGGTGTGGAACTTTAATCATGAAAATCTGTGCAGTGGCCTCAGGAGCCTTATTATTTATTTAATATTGTTCGGGCGGCGTAGCTGAAAGCAGGTTGGAAACCTCTTAAAGGTTCTCATGAAGATTCCTTTTGGAACACTCTACACCCTCAAGAGAAAGAATTCTATATCATCCTGTCTTCACGTGAAGGGTGCACTGTAGAGAGTTCCAAAAGGAACCTTCATAAGAACATAAATAATAAGTATTGTCCATCATGCCCAGCAGTCCGCTCCCGCCGCAGCCCTTAGGTCAAAGACCAGTGCCCTAAATGAGACTAACCTTACCTGCGTACATCCTTGTTCAGCAGGAACTTGTCCGACTTTGTCTTGAATCCCTGGAGGGTGTTTTTCCCTATAACAGCCTCCGGGAGAGCGTTCCAGTTTTCCACCACTCTCTGGGTGAAGAAGAACTTCCTTACGTTTGTACGGAATAAATCCCCTTTCAACTTTAGAGAGTGCCTTCTCGTTCTCCCTACCTTGGAGAGGGTGAAGAACCTGTCCCTATCTACTAAGTCTATTCCCTTCATTATCTTGAATATTTCGATCATGTCCCCGCTCAATCTCCTCTGTTCGAGGGAGAAGAGGCCTAGTTTCTCTAATCTCTCCTCCAACCCCTTAACCATTTGACCCTTTTGAGTGCTACTGTACTGGGCAGAAAAGTGGCAGATGAAGTTTAACATAGAAAAATGCAAAGTGATGCACCTGGGTAAGAAAAACAAGGAACATGAATATAAAATGTTAGGTATGACACTGGGCAAGACCGAACAAGAAAGGGACCTGGGGGTACTGATAGACAGGACCCTGAAGCCGTCGGCTCAATGCGCAGTGGCAGCAAAGAAAGCAAATAGGATGTTGGGCATGATAAAGAAGGGGATCACAAGTAGATCGGCGGACATCATAATGCCGCTTTACAGAGCAATGGTCAGACCACACTTGGAGTACTGTGTTCAACACTGGTCTCCCTACCTAAAGAAGGATATAACCCTACTGGAGAGGGTGCAAAGGCGAGCCACGAAGCTAGTAAAAGGTATCGAGAATTTGAGCTACAAAGAACGCCTCGGAAAACTGGGATTGTTCATCCTCGAGAAGAGAAGACTGCGAGGGGACATGATAGAGACTTTTAAAATACTAAAAGGATTTGACAAAATAGAGCAAGAAACATCGTTATTCACATTGTCAAATGTGACTCGGACAAGAGGTCATGGACTGAAACTGAGGGGCACCAGGCCCAGGACAAATATTAGGAAGTTCTGTTTCGCACAACGAGTGGTGGACGCTTGGAACGCTCTCCCTGAGGAGGTCGTGATGGAGACCAGCATTCTGGGTTTCAAGAGCAAGTTGGATGCACACCTTCTTGCAAATCACATTGGGGGATACGAGTAAACAAGGTTTCTCATCAGGGAACACCTGGCTTGGCCTCCGCGGGTGCGGGTCGCCGGACTGGATGGACCTAGAGTCTGATCCGGCGAAGCCATTTCTTATGTTCTTATGTTCATGTACGGCGACCAGTGCTGGACGCAGTATTCCAGGTGGGGGGCATACCTTGGCGCGGTACAGCGGCATGATAATTTATTTATATATTTATTTTATTCTATACCATTCTCCCAGGGGGAGCTCAGAACAGTTTACATGAATTTATTCAGGTACTCAAACATTTTCCTCTGTCTGTCCTGGTGGCTCACACTCTATCTAACATACCTGGGGCAATGGGGGGATTGAGTGACTTGCCCAGGGTCACAAGGAGCAGCATGGGTTTGAACCCACAACCCCAGGGTGCTGAGGCTGTAGCTTTAACCACTGCGCCACACACTCTTCTCCGATCTGTTCGTGATCCCCCTTCTTAATCATTCCTAGCATTCTGTTCGCCCTTTTCGCCACCGCCACTTTCAACTACACCACCCAAATTATATTAAATAAATAATTAAGCTCCTGAGGAGCTACCGCACAGGTTTTCATGGTTGAAAAATAAAGTTGCACACCAACAAGTTCCACATGGCCAAGATACTGTCTCCTTTGCTTGGGCCTTCACCTAATAGTGGAGGGCTCTTAGCTCACCTAGAGCTACACCAGTGCTTTAATATATGCAGATTTATATCATGCATATTCATTCCACATACCCAGGAAAACCGATTGGCTGTGGTGTCACTAGCGCAGATGCGGGAATGCCCATGTTTTGAGTGCATCTTAGCTCTTCAAGCCCAAGCCATTAGACAAGCAAACTCAAAAATACCCTGACAAGCCTTAGCATAGCTTAAATTCTGGTATCGTGTGTGCAAATCTTTACATCGGTGATAATTGAAACAAAGTGGAGGTGTGTAAGAACATAAGAACATAAGCAATGCCTCTGCCGGGTCAGACCTGAGGTCCATCGTGCCCAGCAGTCCGCTCACGCGGCGGCCCAACAGGTCCAGAACCTGCGTAATAATCCTCTATCTATACCCCTCTATCCCCTTTTCCAACAGGAAATTGTCCAATCCTTTCTTGAACCCCAGTACCGAACTCTGCCCTATTACGTCCTCTGGAAGCGCATTCCAGGTGTCCACCACACGTTGGGTAAATGTGGCAGGAACCTTGGTGGTGCTGTGATGGTTCCTCTTCCCACTGGTCTCTGCAGTGGTTTATAACATAAGAACATAAGAATAGCTTTACTGAGTCAGACCAATGTCGGTCCATCAAGCCCAGTAGCCCATTCTCACGGTGGCCAATCCAGGTCACTAGTACCTGGCCAAAAGCCAAGGAGTAGCAATATAGTAATAGTAATAATAACTTTATTTTTATGTACCGCAATACCACAAATCGTTCAGAGCGGTTTACAGATCCAGGGCAAGCAGTGGCTTCCCCCATGTCTTTCTCAATAACAGACTATGAACTTTTCCTCCAGGAACTTGTCCAAACCTTTCTTAAAACCAGCTACGCTATCCGCTCTTACCACATCCTCTGGCAACGCGTTCCAGAGCTTAACTATTCTCTGAGTGAAAAAATATTTCCTCCTATTGGTTTTAAAAGTGTTTCCCTGTAACTTCATCAGGTGTCCCCTAGTCTTTGTCATTTTTGACGGAGTGAAAAATCGATCCACTTGCACCCGTTCTACTCCACTCAGGATTTTGTAGACTTCAATCGTCTCTCCCCTCAGCCATCTCTTTTCCAAGCTGAAGAGCCCTAACCTTTTTAGTCTTTCCTCATACGAGAGGAGTTCCATCCCTTTATCATCTTGGTCGCTCTTCTTTGAACCTTTTCTAGTGAAGCTATATCTTTCTTGAGATAAAGAGACCAGAAATGAACGCAATACTCCCGATAAGTACCGAGCACACCATAATTCAGTATATATAATAATACACACAAGGGTATACACAGTATTTTTATTATCACACATAATGGTTTGATATACAAGTAGCCTGCTGTATTATTAGAATTAGAAAATAAACCACAAGATTAGAAAATCCTTGATCAGCAGGGCTCATAATTCCCAAGCCTGAGCATAGGGAGGTGAAGTGATATGCTTAGGGAATGGAAAAAGTGTCACCAATGAGGCATTAAGAACATAAGAACATAAGAATTTGCCTCCGCTGGGTCAGACCAGAGGTCCATCCTGCCCAGCAGTCCGCTCCCACGGCGGCCCCTCAGGCCTATCACCTGTGCAGTGGTCCCTGACTATTCCTATAACCTAGCTCAACTCCTATTTGTACCCCTCAATCCCCTTATCCTCTAGGAACCTATCTAAACCTTCTTTGAAGCCTTGTAACATGCTCTGGCCTATCACGGCCTCCGGAAGCACGTTCCATGTGTCCACCATCCTCTGGGTAAAAAAGAACTTCATAGCGTTTGTTCTAAACCTGTCCCCTTTTAATTTCTCCGAGTGCCCCCTTGTACTTGTGGTTCCCCACATTGTGAAGAATCTGTCCCTGTCTTCCTTCTCTATGCCCTTCAGGATTTTGAAGGTTTCTATCATGTCTCCTCTAAGTCTCCGCTTTTCCAGGGAGAATAGCCCTGCTTTTTCAATCTATCAGCATATGAGAAGTTTTCCATACCCTTTATCAGTTTAGTCCTTCTTCTCTGGACTCCCGCAAGTACTGCCATGTCCTTCTTGAGGTACGGCGACCAGTACTGGACACAGTTGCACGATACAGTGGCATGATGACTTCCTTCGTCCTGGCAGTGATACCCTTTTTAATGATACCCAACATTTGGTTTGCTTTCCTTGAGGCCGTCGCACATTGTGCCGACGCCTTCAATGATGTGTCTACCATCACCCCCAGGTCTCTTTCAAGGTTACTTACCCCTAGCAGCGATCCCCCCATTTTGTAGCTGAACACAATTCTGCCAGTCCACAAATTTCTATAGCGCTGAAAGGCGTACGCACTGCTGTACAATTAACATACAAGACAGTCCCTGCTCAGAAGAGCTAACAATCTAATTAGACAGACAGGAGATTATGGTAAAGGAAATGATACAGTGGGTACAGAACGAGTTAATAGAAAAGTCGTCAAACAACACGATTTGGCACGGCAATGTGCATTGTCCAGCTCCTGTGATGCTGCTGGAGTCGTTTTCTGCCAACCTCTGTTGCTGAATCTGCGTTCAAAAAAAGAAAACAAAGAAGATTAGGAGGGGTGGGGCCATGACTTAGGACCTAGGAGAGATTTGCATATAAGGGAGGTGACAGGCATGCAAATCTGCCCCATGCATATTCATTAGAGCTATCCTGAAAACCCGACTGGCTGGTGGTTGGGAACCACTGACTTAGGTTACCTTTTTTCACCATATCTCAGGCTCATGCCTGCAGGACCCAATTGAGGCCCACCGCCATGGGCACAGCTATCACCAGCCTGGATGTGAAAACCAGTAGATATGTTTCTGCTATAAACTGAACTCCTCCAGCCCAGCATCAGTTGACGTTTCATTCTTGGAGAAGACAACAACTTGACTTGACGGAGGTCATGACTTTTGAAGAGGAGATATTGCCTGAGCCATGGGGTTTGTGTTAACAACTTAATTACAATGGAATTCTCATTGAATAGCATAAAAAATGTTGTCCCGAGGATTAAATTACCCACCCCCTACTATACCTTCTTCCCTCCCCCTCCATAAACAGTCCATCAGGCTGGAGAATTCCTCTCTTGGGTGTGAAGTTCGCTGGCCCTTAATGCGCACCAAGCTTTGTTTTGACTCTCTTCGTAGGAGAGAGGAGGGGAACTCCACTTGAAAAGAATCCCGAAAGAGTTGAGTCCTTAAAAATATTAAGTTGGGGAACATTTATTTTATGGTATTGTTGAAAGTCATCAGATCTTTAAGGGGGTGAGAGAGAGTGAAAAATGTCATAATATAGAAACATTCACAGCTGTTTTCAATTGCCTTTGGATTTTCCGAATGCCGTTTTCAGCTTCCTCAGGCCTTGAGTGCCCTCCTTGGTTCCTATGTTTTGATATTCTTGGTTTTTTTTTTTTCCTTTCTCCGCCTTTCTTCCTTTCCATCCCCCTTTACAAACCACCTATCACATCCCTTCCACTTAACCAGGCAGAAGGTCGCTGAGGCCGAAGTGATCTTCCATTCATAGGCCATCATGAACCAGAGCACAGGAAGAAATAACATTTTCAGCAGAAGGTTTCCTAGCCTTACTGGCAACCCTTAGGGCAACTGGCAGCATTGCCTTGGCCTAGAAGCAAATTTTGCATGCTAAACTGAACCAAGCAAAGGTTTATTGTAGAACCTGTTCATCCTTTGGCATTTAACCCTAAATGAGAGTATCTGAGTGGTGCAGTTTTGTGTTTATGCTGGCACAAGGACGAACCCAGCTGCCTCTTGTCTGCTTTCATTAGCCTCCTTCCCTTGGTAGGGCTTCTTCGATGAAGCTTTTCGTCTTCCTTTAAGCTAGAGATCTATGTAATATAGATTTGATGTCTAGCTGTAAATTAGCAGGCTCTGGGCTTTTCGTGAAATTATAGGATGTGAGAGAGAGAGAAATATATCAGCAAACCCTTCTCATCTGTGCATTGTAACTTCATGTTAAAGGGGGTGAAGATCTGATATACTGCCTTTCTGTGGTAGTAGCGTGGGAAGGGGACGGGGGGTGGACTGCCCTGGACGTCATGTTGGTGGGGGCGCCAGCTCCCCGCTTCAAGTTTAATTAAATTTTGATATACCGACCATCGACGTACACCTGACCGGTTTACAAAGCTAAAAATAATGTTAAAATAAATTTTAGAAGAGGGGTAGAATGAGAAAACGTGAACATTAGACAATTTACAAATACGAACATGAGTTGAGGGTTAAAAGAGAGGAAAGTTAATAATTGCATCATTAAAACAAATTAATTAGGGGAAGATGGGGGCAGACTAAAACACCAGGAAAGCGGTTCTTTAATATACTGCTGTACCGTTAAAGAAGCTCTTTAGACGCTATGGTATGCGCCTTGGAATAAGAACGCTTTCAGTTTAGTCTTAAATTTGTCACCCCCCCCCGTCTCTTCCCATTCCTCACCTCGCACGCCCCCGCCTTCCCTTCCCCCAAACCTCTAGTTCGCCATCGTGAGCAAAGACGTCAACGTGTTCTCGCGACCCCGTCTGCTCTTCCGCTGGCATCGCTTCCAGGTGCCGCGCAAGAGCCGACGGGGTCGCCAGGAGCACATTGAAGTTGTTGCTCGCGGCGGTGAGCAACCAGAGGTATGGGGGAAGGGGAGGGGGGAGCGCACGTGGCAGGAGGTGATTGAGGAAGGAGTGGGGGGCAAAGATAAGGGCACCTCTCACCCTCACTATGCCAGTGCTGTAGTACAATCAAAGCTTATTTAATATCTGCAGGCATTATTTTTGTACCCGGGGCAATAGAAAGTTAAGTGACGTGCCCTGTACTTTACTTGGTCTGCAGTTTTATTTCTTATTTGTTTGTTAATTTGGATTTCAGGTACCCTCGGGGCTGGCGTTGGGGGAGGACAAACTGGGCCCCACAGCTCCAGGGGGCCCTGCGCTCCGGGCCGTCGCTCTCCCTTCCCCTCACCTCCGTGGTGCTTTTCAAAATACTTGCGGGGCTGTGATGCGGCTGCCGTTCTTCCAAACTGCACGCGGCTGCCTCTGACGCAATCTGCAAATCCTTATTCTAGACAGGGCGGGAATAACCACTTACATCGGTAGGAGTCTGCTTTTCTTTATAAAAGAGGCATAAAATAGGTGCATTTTTGCTTCTTCAAACTACTCTCCTTGTAATGAAATTGCTCTAATGATGGCAATGTTGTTGAGGTGCTACTGATGAGGTGATTTTGTTCTGTGGGACAAAACCAGAAAATAAGCGACATGCAGCTGTAATGGCCGTCTTTTCCCCTGTCCCTCACCTTGTCCACTTAGAATGACAGATAAAATGCCGGAATTTTCTCTCCCCGTCTCTGATTCAAGCTTTCTAGACCTCTGATTCATTTAGCCAGGGTTCCTTTACCGTGGATACTGACATTGAATAGTTGGACACAAGGCAGCTGCCAGGAGTGATCAAGAAGGGGATCACGAACAGATCGGGCCATGGTGCGCCTTCACCTGGAGTACTGCGTCCAGCACTGGTCGCTGTACATGAAGAAGGACATGATGCTTGCTACTCGAAAGGGTCCAGAGAAGGGCGACTAAGATGGTTAAGAGGCTGGAGGAGTTGCCGTACAGTGAGAGATTGGAGAAACTGGGCCTCTTATCCCTTGAAAGAGGGGACATGATCGAAACATTCAAGAAAATGAAGGGAATGGACTTAGTAGATAAGGACAGGTTGTTCACCCTCTCCAAGGTAGGGAGAACGAGAGGACACTCTCCAAAGTTAAAAGGGGATAGATTCCGTACAAACGTAAGGAAGTTCTTCTTCACCCAGAGAGTGGTAGAAAACTGGAACGCTCTTCCGGAGGCTGCTATAGGGGAAAACACCCTCCAGGGTTTCAAGACAAAGTTAGACAAGTTCCTGCTGAACCGGAACGTATGCAGGTAGGGCTGGTCCCAGTTAGGGCACTGGTCTTTGACCTAAGGGCTGCGGCCGGAGCGGACTGCTGGACACAATGAACCACTGGTCTGACTCAGCAGCGGCAATTCTTATGTTCACCGATTTTTCTGCCTAATTTAGGAATTAACCAGATAATTACCTTGTTAATGCCTGGGCAATTTGAGCATGGAGTGTATGCGCCGAACGAAGTTCAAACGAATAACCTCCTGCCCTGACGCAGCACCATAATGAAACGGTGGCGTGCCTCGTTGTCAGGGAGAATTAATTGGAGCGAACGGGACCTGAAGTACTGCAACACGAAACCGGCATCATACTAATTATAAAGATAAGTCCCCTTGAATTTCTTACAAAGCTACTGAAGGTCCACAACAATTTAACAAATTTAAGGCTGCGCATAATATTAGCCTTTTGAACGTCATGGGATGGGCATTAGTAACTGGGGAGTTTTGAGCCTTTGAAGTAATCTCCCTTTCCAGCACAGCCTACAGGATTAGTTCTGGGGACATGCGGGGATCTGAGGCTTTTTCCCCTTAAAGAAAACGATATGCCGGTGAAAGCATGAAATGTTGCTACTCTTTGGGGTTCCGGAATCTTTTGTTACTCTTTGGGGTTCTAGAATCTTGCTATTCTTTGAGATTCTCCATGGAATCTTGATACTTTTTGGAAGTTCTATAATCTTTTGTTACTCTTTGGGATTCTGGAATGTTGCTACTCTTTGGGGTACCAGAATGTTGCTACTCTTTGGGGTTCCGGAATCTTTTGTTACTCTTTGGGATTCTGGAATGTTGCTACTCTTTAGGGTTCCGGAATCTTGCTATTCTTTGAGATTCTCCATGGAATCTTGATCCTCTTTGGGGTTCTAGAATCTTTTGTTACTCTTTAGGATTCTGGAACGTTGCTACTCTTTGGGTTTTGGCCAGGTACTAGGGACCTGGATTGGCCACCGTGAGAACAGGCTACTGGGCTTGATGGACCATTGGTCTGACCCAGGAAAGCTATTCTTAGGTTCTTAATCCAGTCCGGATTATAGTGGAAATAGTCACCATTAAATAATATACTAGCAGAGATGCGTAGTGTTGGATAACTCCCGACTCCTCCACTGAACTCCGTGTCATTGACTGTGTTGTACCACAGCAGTGTGTCCAGATTTTCAGCAGGACTATCTGGTTGTATGTTTATTTATTGAAACGATTTATATCCTGCTTATCTTACAATTCTAGGGAGTTAACAAAAACATATACAGTATATTAAATAAACATACAAACATCTTATAACACCTAAAACTTAGCACAGACCAGCTAAACTAAAAAGCCTAAATCAAATAGCCAAAACTAAGCCGACTGTGCCACAGATATCCAGGTCTGACCCGGTCAGTGCTTCTTAACCAAGTGGGAGTCTCTTTCCTGGGGCTGGAAGTTTATCTGTGGTTGGGGACTGCGCTTGGAGTCCTTCCCCATCATTACCAGGGCTCCGATAAGTTTCCTTTGTGTCTGTCTGTCCTTGCACTGAGCATATTTAGCTTAGAAGCTGTGCATGTGGTATAAAACACATTACAGACAAGTAATGAGTCAACTCTGACCCCTCACAAGCAGCTCCCACCAGAGCTCGTTTCTCTCTCCCCCTCTCCAAACGTCTTGGCCCCCGTCTTCCTCCTCATATTCTCCGCTCCCTAGAGAAATCCAGCCTCACTCTCTCTGTTGAAGCTGAGGAAGACTTGGAAAAACTCAGCTAGGTTTCCCCAAACAGGCTGGACGTTTATTCAAAGCTTATATACCGCTGCTAAGACTGAAAACTGTCAACTTTGAGCGTTTTACATGAGCTTATACAATGGTGTCGCAAAGCCTGACTTCTGTAGTGGTGTAACAACACAGGACAATTTACATGAGCTGTGGTTCATAGTCATTCGTGCGCGGGACTTCGGCGCGCCGACATTGCAGCTCAGACAATTCGGCGCAAGACCCCAGATCGCCGCCTAAAAAGTAACTTTTAAAGAGCTCCGACGCGGGGTGTGTGGGGGGAAACCCCCCAGTTGACTTCATACTCTTCGCACTGCCGTTGGGGGGCAGGGGGGGTTGGAACCCCCCATTATAGAGTAAACTTAACTTTTTCCCGATTTTGTAAGGAAAAAGTTAAGATTTCTCTATAATGTGGGGGGTTGCAACCCCCCACGGCAGCGCGAAGAGTGTGAAGTAAAGTGGGGGGATTCCCCCCACACACCCCTATCGGATCTCTTTAAAAGTAACTTTTTAGGCGGCGCACTGGGATCTTGCGCCGAATTGTCTGCGCTGCAATGTCGGCCTGACGAAGCCTCGTGCGCTTTTGTTCCTTCACCGTTGTACTGGTGCTACCGTGTATCAACCTAGGTAGTTATACTGTGCCTATATACAGCTACCAATCGTATACAGGGTGCCCACAACATCACTCCTTGATTTTAAACGTATTGGAATATGATTAGAAATAAGAGGACAGCAAATGCAAGTCCCCAAAAAGCACGGTTTGCAAGATCTTCTACAAATTGGTGGAGAAGTTGCAACCTTCAGACAATGCAACGTGACAAAATGACCAGGTGTTCCTCAAGTGGCCCCCGAGATCACCGGACATTACAGTTTGTGACTTTTTCCTTTGGGGGTTCGGACCTCCACCACCCGCAACTATGGATGATCTGCAGGAACGCATCACTGAAGCTATAAACGCGATCGAGCAATGGTGCGTCCGCATCTGGAGTACTGCGTCCAATATTGGTCGCCATACCTTAAGAAGGATATGGCGATACTCGAGAGGGTTCAGAGGAGAGCGACACGTCTGATAAAAGGGATGGAAAACCTTTCATACGCTGAGAGATTGGAAAAACTGGGACTTTTTTCCCTGGAGAAGAGGAGACTTAGAGGGGATATGATAGAGACTTACAAGATCATGAAGGGCATAGAGAGAGTGGAGAGGGACAGAGAGAGAGAGATAGAAAGACAGAGAGAGAGAAAAGGAGAGAGAGAGAAAGATTGGAGAAACTGGGTCTCTTTTCCCTGGAGAAGAGGAGACTTGGAGGGGATATGATAGAGACTTACAAGATCATGAAGGGCATAGAGAGAGTAGAGAGGGACAGAAAGAGAGAGAAAGGGAAAGAGAGAGAGAGAAAGAGAAAGATTGGAGAAACTGGGTCTCTTTTCCCTGGAGAAGCGGAGACTTAGAGGGGACATGATAGAGACTTACAAGATCATGAAGGGCATAGAGAGAGTAGAGAGGGACAGAAAGAGAGAGAGAAAGGGAGACAGAGAGAGAAAGAGAGAGAGAGAAAAGGAGAGAGACAGAAATAGAGAGTGAGAGAGAGAGAGAGAGAAAGAGAAAGATTGGAGAAACTGGGTCTCTTTTCCCTGGAGAAGAGGAGACTTAGAGGGGATATGATAGAGACTTATAAGATCATGAAGGGCATAGAGAGAGTAGAGAAGGACAGATTCTTCAAACTTTCGAAAAATAAAAGAACAAGAGGACATTCGGAAAAGTTGAAAGGGGACAGATTCAAAACGAATGCTAGGAAGTTCTTCTTTACCCAGCGTGTGGTGGACACCTGGAATGCGCTTCCAGAGGGCGTGATAGGGCAGAGAACGGTACTGGGGTTCAAGAAAGGATTGGACAACTTTCTGCTGGAAAAGAGAATAGAGGGGTATAGATAGAGGATTACTGCACAGGTCCTGGACCTGTTGGGCCGCCGCGTGAGCGGACTGCTGGGCACGATGGACCTCAGGTCTGACCCAGTAGAGGCATTTCTTATGTTCTTATAAGCTTCGGAGAGTCTGGTCCGAGCTCGATTATCGCATCGATGTTTGCCGAGTAACAGGTGGGGGCGCACATCGAGTGTATGTAATCAACGGATGCCATATGAAACTTTGAGTTGACGAAACTGTAGCCTCAAAGGTGAAAGAATATTCCAGTAAATTTTGGTTTTGTAACCATTTAAAATCAAGGAGTGTTTTTGTGGGCACCCTGTCTCATGAAAGCTAAAAAGAAACCTCCCTCACAACATACACTTCCCCCCTCCGTGTTCGTGAATTCCGTATCTACAGATTCGCTTATTCGCGGTTTTAGACCTAAAAATACTTTTTCGGGCTATTTTAAGCCCTGAAAGCCCCCCCCTTAAGCCTTACCTGGTGGTCTAGCGGGTTTTCGGTGCAGGAGCAATCTTCCCACGCTCGAGGAAATGGCTCGAGAGACTACGGGAGCTCAAGGCAGCCATTTCCTGTGAACGATCTGCACAGGGCAGGAGCATGGGAAGATTGCTCCTGCCTGAAAACCCGCTAGACCACCAGGTAAGGCTTAAGGGGGGGGGGGGGGCATTCAGGGCTTAAAATAGCCAGGGGGAAGCGGGGATTAGGGGCAGAACCGGCCCAAATATTATTCGCAGTTTATTAATATTCACCGCCCGGCTCTGCCCCTAACCCCCGCGAATACGGAGGGGGAAGTGTACTGTATGATCCATTTTCCCAGCCTTAGTTCAGTACAAAGCTCAGCATCAGAAGCCTGGACTCCACCAAGAGAGGGAAGGGGGAGAATGTAGAGATAGGAGAATTATTATTTTTTTCTTCCATCTTAAGCAAGCGCTTAAATCATGTTTTCACAGCAGCAGCAGCAACAGACACTGGGAGCAGGACATTCTCTGCAGAAAAGTTTGCTGTAGATAATTAAGATCACCTGCTGGGATGCTGGTGTGGAAGGGAGGGAAAGGAGGATTTCTTAGTGAGATGGAAGTGGGTAAGGGAGAGTGAGTGGGATTTTCACATCTGTACAGTGAAATGGTGTGGTGGCCGTTTTAGTCCATTCTTCAAGGTAATATTTAGAAATAAAACAAAAATAAAGGAAATAAGGTAATAACCTTTTTTATTGGACTAACTCGATGCATTTTATGATTAACTTTTGAAGGTAGCCCCTTCTTCAGTTCAAAAATAAGCAAATGTGGACAGGAAATCAAGACCCCCTCCCTCCAGACAGAGCCATTTGGACCCCTGGAGTAGCCCATGAAGGAGGCCAGGAGAACAAAGGGAGTGTCGATTTGTGCAGGCCACTAAAATCTGAGAGCTCATATGGGCTATTTGAAAATCAACAGACTGCCAAAGGAAGCAATACGGAAGACTAGACTATACCATAAGTAGCATGCCCATCTCTGTGCCCACTCCCCCTCCTGCTCCCAGTGTTGCAGACATAAGAACATAAGAATTGCCATACTGGGACAGAAGCCCAGTATCCTGTTTCCAACAGTGGCCAACCCGGGTCCCAAGTACCTGGCAGAAACCCAAAGAGTAGCAACATTCCAGAGCTGAGATTGTGATGTCATAATGCCTCAAAGAGCCAACCTCATCAGTGATGTCACAATGGCTTGATTGTCCTAGACTTGGCTCACAGAAGAACATCCCGAAGTTCCATCAAGCCCAGTATCCTGTTTCCAACAGTGGCCAACCCAGGTCCCAAGTACCCAGCTAGATCCCAAGTAACAAAACAGATTTTATGCTGCTTATTTTAGGAATAAGCAGTGGATTTCCCCAAGCCATCTACAATAATGACCTATGGACTTCTCGTTTAGGAAATTAGCCAAACCTTTTTTAAACCCCGCAAAGCTAACTGATTTCACCACATATTCCGGCAATGAATTCCAGAGTTTAATTACACGTTGTGTGAATAAATATTTTCTCCGGTTTCTTTTAAATCTACTACAGAGTAGCTTCGTCACATGCCCTCTAGTCCTAGTATTTTTGGAAAGAGTGAACAAGCAATTCGCATCTACCCTTTCCACTTCAAGTCTCAAAAGGTCCTCTTGCAATTTTTCACGATCCTCTTGCGATTTAACGACTTTGAACAGCTTTGTGTCATCAACAAATTTAATTATCTCACTAGCTATTCTTTCCCACTTCCTCGGCATCCTCAATGCTTGCCCTGTTTAACGCAAAATATGCATCAGCACAAGCTAATTTTTAGAAAAAAAAAAAAGTAATATTTAGGGAGCTGACTGAGGAGTAATTTTGGGAATGAGTTGACTGATTTATGCACAGAATCTGTTTCCGTTACATGGCGGGCACTGCAGGTGTCCCCATCCACCCAACAATGATCAAGGGTCTGGGTGACCCCTGCCTTTACCCCTCTCTCCCAGAGTTGCCCTCTCCGCCACTTCTCCTTACACCCTCTCCCAGGGTGGTGACATGTATCCTTTTTCCTCTGGTCAGTGTTGGCACTCTGTGTACCCCCTTCTTCTCATGCCCTATTGCCCATGGGTAGCAAGGCAGATATTTATTTTCTTCCTCCCTTTTTCCCACCCATATGAAGGATCAGTGGGGCAGGACGCTCTAGGTGCTGTCTTGGTGGGGGCACCTGCTCCGTCCTCTCTGCCCCTGCTCCTTTCCCACCCCCCCCTCCATTACCATGCACGCATGCCCCTCCCTCGTACCTCTTTAATATTCGCGGCACAAGCAGCAACCCCAAACTGCTGCTTGCACCAGTGTCGGCCCGTCCTCTGACATCGCGTCCCGGAACCGCGCCTACGAAGTGACATCAGAGGAAGAGCCGCCGCTGGCACAAACAGGGAAGGGTCACGAGTGGCAGGAGGGAGTGGGGAAGGAGTAGATGGGGGAGGGGAGGGAGCGGGGGAGGGGCTACGCCACTGTGTAGGAAGTCTAAAGTTACTTTTGAGTGTACCAGTACAGGTTTTTCCCCTTAGAATCAATCTTAAAATCTGAAGAAATGTGGTGTTGGCGGTTTCCTTTATGGACCAAATTATCTCGCTAATTGCGCAACATGACAATCTCTGCCTCGTAGAAGAATCTCAAAGGTTCTATAATGCATCTCAACTGCATTCTTGCGCTGCCCTAAACCATCTCCATAAATTGTCCCGTAAGTCGGCTCAAACCTTTCGAGGCGTAGCGCGATTCGTAAGACCCCGATTATATCAGTGTCTTGGCAAGCTGTGTGCCGCGAGATGCCGGCTGACTGCCTACAGGACGTGCCTCTCGCGGCGAGCGCCGGGGCCTTTCCTCCTCCCTGGCATCTCTCCTCCCCTCCGCGTCACTTTTTTTTCAGCACCCTCAACTGGCGGCTCAGTGCGCTCCGCGCACTTCCGGGTGCCTTCAAGCCACGACCGCCCGTCTAGTGTGCCGCGGCTCGTAAAGTTTGCGGGACCCTGGATTAGATCGTGTGGATGTCAGTCCATCGGATGCCTCCGTGATTTTTTCAGAGACCGTCTTATTGCCGTAAGCGCTCTGCGGCACGTTTACATCTGTTCCTAGGGTGGTTCTGCTACTCCATGAGAGGTTCTCTTATCTCCGAAAGAAAGTGCTCACATGCTGTGGGTCGGGCTTCGGCAAACGCGCTCAAGAAGACGCTCTTCCAGTGGTAAGAGGACCTCAGGCTCAGAACAGATAAGAAATGTGGTTCCAGTCGCTTCCGCGTCTGAAGGGCTTAGCTGCTTCTTGATGTGCAGCTGTGAGTGTTGAAATGTGGGAAGCGACAGGCTGTCATTACTTGGTTTTGGGGTGCTGAGGATATGAACCAGCAGCATCGATACACTTAGTAACATAGTAAATGACGGCAGATAAAGACCCGCATGGTCCATCCAGCCTGCTCATCTTTACTCTCTCTTTAATTTTACTGATTTAATAAAATTTTCCTTTTTCTGGACCGGAACCCAAAGCTCTGTCCGGTACTGTGTTTCTTTTACACTTTGGGGTGTAAGTTGGAGGAATCAGTTCACATATTGGAGTCTTCTTGACAGCAGAAATGCAGCATTTTTTTGCATTCAGACAAAATTTGTGGGGTTCCATGTGTGTACTCAGACAGGCATGTGAAACAGGTAACAGCACACCTTTGAACATGGTCCATCATGCCTTTGATTTTAAACTTTTTTTTTTTGACTTGGTACTTCTGAGCTGGGATCTGGCATCATAAATCTTTATTCACTCTAGAGAATGATATAGGGACAAATTTTTCCCCATCCCCACAGGAACTCAATTTCTCCGTCCCATCCTCGTAAGTTTTGTCGCTGTCCCTCCCCCCATTTCTGTAAGCTCTGCCTTAACTACACAAGCATCAAACACTTATGATTTTTAAACTGTTTCAGGCTTGTGCAGACGAGGACGGAGCTTAGCCATTGGTGGCATGAGGCATTATGACATCACAATCTGAGCTCTAGAATGTTGCTACTTAGGATTTTAAAGTGTTTGAGGCTTGTGCAGATGAGGTGGAATGAGGCATTATGACATCACAATCGGAGCTCTAGAATGTTGCTACTTAGGATTTTAAAGTGTTTGAGGAACGGAGCTTAGGCATTGGTGGAATGAGGATCTGAGCTCTAGAATGTTGCTACTTAGGATTTTAAAGTGTTTGAGGGACGGAGCTTAGGCATTGGTGGAATGAGGCATTATGACATCAAAAATCTGAGCTCTAGAATGTTGCTACTTATGATTTTAAAGTGTTTGAGGCTTGAGCAGACGATGACGGAGTTTACAGGAACAGGGCAGGGATAGGAAAAGAATTCTCTGTGGGGACGGGGAAAAATTTGTCCTCGTGTCATTCTCTAATTCTCACCACTCTCCCCCCCTCACCTCGGCCATACTTACTGTGGTGACTATTATAGATTGGGGGCCCCTCCATCCTGCCTCCCTTACTACGCTGACCCACTGCTACTCTTCCCAGCCTCCCTAGCTCTGGCCAAGTAGGGGTTAAGGCTAGGAGCTCATGAACGCTGGGTTCTTCTCCTAGGAGAGTTCTTCAGGTGGTTCTGTTTGTTTTCTTTCTCAGTGGGGGAAGGTTTTCCATTTGATCTGAAAAGCGGCTCCAGTTACACTGAGTGCCATATCTGGCGCTGTTTTATCTGTGACCGCAGCTGTTAAGAAATGCCACTTGCTAAATTCAAGTGACCTTTATGACTTCAGGAGCCGGGGGGGGGGGGGGGAAGGGGGCAAAGGTTGGAACCAATGCCTGGCCCTTTCCAGCAGCCCAGTGAACTCTCTTGCTACTGGTGGGCATTGCTATGCCAGGTTAGGTAGAAAGAGAGAGCAGGGTTGTGGGGGAAGGGGAGGCCAGTAGACAGGAGATGTCAGGCTGAAAGTCAAGAGAAACTGGTGGGAAAGGAGCAAAAAAAAAAAATGAATGAACTTTTTCCTTAAATTTAATTATAAAGGAAAATCATCAATGTTAGGTGCCAGGAGGTGTGTTTTTTTTTAAATTTTAAATTCATAGTAGATACTTCTGAGTGGTAATGACTGAAGGTACAAGAATTTGGGAGGGGGGGGGATTGGCACAGCCCCTCTGGATGCAATTCCCACCTCTCTGAATCGTGCCCTGTCACAGTGTGGGCTTTCTGCACATCTCCAGGAGTAGGAGAAAGGAGACAGGAGGGCCAACGTGGTTTGGGGTGGGGCATTCTGCGCAGTAGCCCTGGAATATCGTGTGTGTAAAGTCTGAGCAATTGCGAGTAGGAATCTGGTCGCATTCTTGAGGGATGCATTGCAGGTGATAGAAAAGAAAATGCATTCGTGAAGGGACGTGTCAATTCTGTGCTGTCCCTGATCATTTCACAAGAGCAATGCCTGAGCTCTTGTGACAACCCCCCCCCCCACCCAATCCTGAGGGCTGAAGCTTTTATCCAGGGGAACCTCTTGATAATCCTTATCCCTGGGGGTCCGACTGTCCCTCCCCACACATCCTTTAGAGCAGTGTTTTTCAACCTTTTTTGGGCAAAGGCACACTTGTTTCATGAAAAAAATCACGAGGCACACCACCATTAGAAAATGTTAAAAAATTTAACTCTCTGCCTATATTGACTATATATAAAGTAATTCTTTTGAATAGGAATCAAATAAACACAAAGAAAGTATTTTATAATTACTTTATTACGAAATAAAAATTATAAAATACTTTATTCAGTGCGAAACCTGGGCCTGTTTGGCTGAACACAAAGCTGATATTCTGGCTGGAATCGAAGAAAGACACACACGTAGCTCTTCGTCAACAGCTCTCAGTCTCTCTCTGTATTTGGATTTTATAGCATACAAAAATAGACAAATATACCCTCCATCCTTTTTATTAAACCACAATAGCAGTTTTTAGCGCAGGGAGCTGCGCTGAATGCCCAGCGCTGCTCTTGACGCTCATAGGCTCCCTGCGCTAAAAACCACTATTGCGGTTTAGTAAAAAGGGACCATATTGTAAAATATAGACAGCAGATATAAATTCAGAACTGTGCATAGTAAGTGAAGGGAAGTTTTCATCTCTGGGAATTTACCCAGTTAACTATTAAGTTATTTGGGCAAATTCCTTTGAAAACTGTGGTAATACTGCCTCCACTTTGCTAAATTTAAAATAAAATCATTTTTCCTACCTTGTCTGGTGATTTCTGGTTGCACTTTCTTCTTCTGACTGTGCATCCAATCTTTCTTCCCTTCTATCAGCCTGTATGCTTTCTCTCCTCCACACCTCATTCCCTCCCCCAACTTTTTCTTCCTCTCTCCCTGACCTTTCTTTCTTTTTTTCTGTTTCTCTTCTTTCCTTCTGTTTCCCTGCCTGCCCCCTTTCTTTCTTTCTCCCTGCTGTTCCCCAAGCCACTGCCATTGCCGCTGCCATCGGGGAACAGGACCCACCAATGGATAACAGGCCCCAAAGCCGACGCCGACGCATGCTCTCCCTGACGTCAATTCTACAATCGGAAAGGAAGTTCCGCCCAGCCAGGCAGCGATTGGCTGGCCCGAACTTCCTCTTCGACTGTAGAATTGACGTCGGGGAGAAGAAGACTTATCGGCTCGATAGATTAGATCGCCAAGACAAAGTGAGTCCTGGGTGATCGACTCACTTTGCCTTGGCGAGCTACTGACGCCCCTGCCTCGGGCCCCCTGTCAGCTCCGGGCCCGGCGGCCCTGCGGCACACCAGGCAACATCTCGCGGCACACTAGTGTGCCGCGGAACAGCGGTTGAAAAACACTGCTTTAGAGGTCACAGGGGTCACTAGAGGGCAGTAGAGGGGCCTCCAGCAGGAAAGGATTTCATTCTGGGTTAGGCAAGTGGAATTCCTCGGCTTCTATCCATGCCATGCTGATGAATTGTTTTCAGATAAATATCTATATCTATCTAAACATACAAAAAATAAAAGCTCAACTATTCACATGGAAACGGGGAATAAATTTGAGTGCCCCCCCTTTACCCTTAATATCATCTTTAAAAATTCTTGGTGTCACCATCGATAACAAATTCTCATACCACGAGCATATAAGTAATATCGTAAAATCTTCCTTTTTTAGATTACGTATGATTCGGTCGATCTCTAAGTTCCTAGAGCCAAAATCTCTAAATATTCTAATTCACTCTTTGATTACACTTCCCGCTCCCCATTCGTGGTTCCTGCACTCGCGGTTTCATATAATCGCGATTTTTTTCTGGGGAGGGGGAAAATTTAAAAAAACAGTCTTTATTTCCTCCCTGCCGCCTTCCCGGCCTTACCTGGTGGTCTAGAGGGTTTTCGGGGCAGGAGCAATCTTCCTACGCTCCTGCCCCGTGCAGATCGCCACGAGGAAATGGCTGCTGGGAGTTCCCATAGTCTCTCGAGACTATGTTGGGAACTCCCTACAGCCATTTCCTGATGGCGATCTGCACGGGGCAGGAGCGGAGGAAGATCGCTCCTGCCCCGAAAACATTTGACCACCAGGTAAGGCCGGGAAGGTGGCAGGGAGGTGGGGGTGGGTCAGAGCCGGATAATCGCAGTTTTTCGGCATTCGCGGTCCGGCTCTGCCCGTATCCCCCGCGAATGACGAGGGAGAAGTGTATTACCAAACTTGATTACTGTAATTCGTTATTAATAAATATTACACAAAAGGAAAAGAAACGATTACAAATCATCCAAAACACTGCCGTTAAACTTATTCATAATGGTAAAAAATCCGATCACGTTACTCCGTTTCTAATCAAATCTCACTGGCTTCCTGTCAACCTCCGCATTACTTTCAAAATTTTATTATTAGTATTCAAAACCCTTGATACTAACGAACCCCAATGTATTAATAATGCACTTATTCCTTATAGCACGTCGCGTTCCCTTTGATCCACCAATCTAAAACTCTTAGTTGTTCCTTCCCTGAAAATTATTGGAACTCGGCGACAAGATATGTTTTCGGTAATAGCACCACAACCTTGGAACTCCTTCCCTCTGCAATTGAGAGAGGAATACAACCTGAGTCAATTTAAAAAGCTTTCTTTTTAAAGACGCTTTTAATTTATAAATTATGTCTTAAAAATTTTACTTCACCTTTTATATCTTTATCTTCCCTTTCCTAATGTTTTTCCCTTCGTTTATGATTCTTCTTTTTACCCTGGAAAATACTGAACTGTAGTTTTGCCCTTTTTTGCCTAGTGTTTCGCTTGGTCTGTATGTCTGTCGGTCCCAATTATTGTTTTAAAAATAATTTCCTTTAAAAAACATGTATAAATAAATGTTTTCTTTTTATGCTGTAACTCGCTTAGTAAAAATTAAGTTAAGCGATTCATCAAATTATAATGAAACTTGAAACTATATATAATTGGTGGAAATTTAAAAAAAAAAGTGTGTCTTGGGTGTGATCTTTGCTTCTAGGCCTGGATCAGGTCATCTTAGCATAGATTTACGCAGTGTAAAATTGGCATTTTTCCTTGACTTTACTGCCTCCTGTTATCATCTTATTCTTTTATGCCAGGTCTAAGTATTTTTTCTTTGCAAATAATAGAAAGCATATTGCTGTTCTTCCGGTCCCTTTCTTTTAAAAACTCTCCTTCTCTGAGCCGTCTTTTGAGTGTGTCTGCTGTGTATGTCTTTGCTTTGTGTAATGCTGTGCTGTTCGTCACCTCTCTGGTGATAAACAGACCAGCAGCACCCCTAGCCTTTGATTCCTAATGGTAGGGGGTGGCTAAGCAGGAGGTGCTTTGTGATCTTTAAACGCTGATCTCCCCCTGAGAGGGACTTACAGATGCGGTGTTTGAAGTTTAGGGGATTCAGCTGGCAGTTAAAGCAAACCGAAGCAAACCATCAGAGTTTTGCTTCGCTTTGGACAAGATAACCTCTTTCTGATCCCCTCCTCCTCCTCTCCATGTCCGGACTGTGCACATAAAGGTGAAACACGTCTTCACGAATAACAGCTGTTTCACATCTGGATTCTGTTGCCGATTATCACACACTCTAGTTCTGTTAGTGAAAGAGCCTATCTCCGCCTTGGTCTGGACCAGGATATTACGGGAAAGACTCAACTGGTTTAGCAACTATTCAACTTGACATGCCGGGCAGTGTTCTGTGTTTGTAAAATGAATTAATTGTGAAAAGGAAAGAAATTGGCTTTAAAATGGTATTTTCCTTCCAGCTGTGAAAGATGTGGAACTCCATAAATGAGTTTGGGTTGCTAAGTTATAATTGTGTGGTTGGTTTTAGGCTGAACGAAGACCAGAGGTCTAGGAGAAGGCACAAAGCCACCACGGCCAGCTTTGATTGATCACAGGAATTTGTTTGAAATAAAAATTTGTGCTTTTGGCAGTGGGCTCATGGCAATTGCTCTGGTTTTGATCCCCCTCCCCCCCAACCAGCTCTAGAAGAGATGGGGGGGGGGGTCATAAGAGAGAAATTCTTATGTAAATTTTATTTTCAAATCTACGCCTATCTTTTTAAGTGGCGCAGCCGGTGCACAGATACTGCAGCAGGTGCAAGGTTCTGGATGGTCATGCGGTTTCCTGGTAAAATTTGGCTAAAATGTCTGACAAAAGTTCCCATGGACTTGCTCAGGTTTTTCAGAATGGCTTCCCCATATATTTACATAAGAACATAAGAACTGTCTGTCCTGGTGGGCTCACAATTGGGGGGATTAAGTGACTTGCCCAGGGTCACAAGGAGCAGCGTGGGTTTGAACCCACAACCCCAGGGTGCTTGACACTGTAGCTTTAACCACTAGGAATCAAAATGTAGCAAAAGTGATCCAAGTGTAGGACAATCCAGCCATTGTGACATCACCGATGAGGTTGGCTCTTATTGGTGGAATGAGGCATTATGACGTCACAATCTCAGCTCTGGTTACCAGAGACAGAAACTTTTCACACTATTTGATTTAATTTTCTGTACCTTTTTGCTAGGGGAGCTCAGAATGGTTTACATGAATTTATTCAGGTACTCAAGCATTTTTCCCTGTCTGTCCTGGTGGGCTCACAATCTATCTAATGTACCTGGGGCATTGGGGAGATTAAGTGACTTGCCCAGGGTCACAAGGAGCAGCGTGGGTTTGAACCCACAACCCCAGAGTGCTTGACACTGTAGCTTTAACCACTGCGCCACACTCTTAAAATGCTAAGATTTACGTAATGGCAATGGTCTAAGTGGTGTCTGCTGATCGCGATAGGCTGTCCTTCCACACGCTGTCGAGTCTGTGGATGAGATTACGGCAGCCATATTCCCAGACATGATCCCAGTGTGTCATTATTTCTCAATGTAAGAAAAATAAGGATTAATGCATCCGTTCCTGGAGAGACCAGTTTATTTGGTGAACATAATACATTTGTGGCAGATTCTTCATCACGTCTGTGAGGTCGGGTTTAAATAGCCCTTAGGTTGTGGCCTGGGTCTCCAGCCTCCAGGGCCTGGCTGACTTTGTGCTCTTGAGAGCCAGATAAAGGGCGCTTCAGTCTCAGAAGCCGGACACAGATGCATTCAGTTAGTCTCATTTACATCTTGTTTGACCTTTCTGTCTACATATTCAAGCAGACTAACACAGCGACGGCCACAATCTCTCGCATAGTAAAGTAGAAATAGCGTTTCTGCATCATTTGTTCCTGGCTGATGGCTTTCGGACATGGCATAAAGCTTTGTGGGTTACAGCATTGGTCCTGAATCAGAAGCCAAGGAATGGCCTCGACGACGAGACGAGAACACACAACAAGGAGTCGTGAGGACAAGATGTCAGAAATTCAGCCAAGGGCGTATAAAGTACTCCCCCCAAATTTGTGGGGGCTCCGAGCCCCCACAAATTCCAAAAAACTGTGAATGCGTTTTTTTTTCGCCTGTCAAAAGGCAGGAGAGGGCAGCTAGGGCGCCGGAGGGTGAAGAAAATCACTCGCGGTCTGCTCCGACCGCCTCTTCCTGTAGTAAAGTCGGGCTGCACCAATCAGGAGCTGCTTTGACAAGCAGCTCCTGATTGGCGTAGCCTGATTTTACTACAGGAAGAGGCGGCCGGAGCAGACCGCGAATGAGCGAGTCTGCGATTCGCGAACTGCAAATTCACGGGGGAGCACTGTAGTTCAAAAAGTCAGCTCTGTACATTTAATATTAAATAAGTGGTCCTGGTTTCTGTGATATCCATAGAATTCCTATGAGCATGGGAGCGGTTACCGCACTGGCCGGCGCAAAAAACGTGCTACGGTTTTGTAAAAGATGGGGTGTATGTGTGTGTGAAATACTGACTAGACAAGTGCAAATAGTAAGGCCCTGATTTTCTAAAAGACGCCTGCAGCCTGGTTTGGTAGAAAGGTGCATACTTTCCATTCACATACTACTTATATGTGTGTGAGGTAGCATGATTTGTAAAAGCCCTTTTCTGCATATAAAACAGATTTGGGGGTCACTTTATAATAAGGTGTTTATAAAAATTTCCAACAGTGCATGTTTCCTGAAGGCCACAAAGGCACTTAATCCGAGCTCTGGCGTTGATTATCTGGGTATTGCCTAGCTGCATTCCGATACCCAGACTGGCACCTGGATAGAATTAGGGCAGCCGTTTTAGTATCCTAACTTATTCCAGGCACTTAACCAGATAGTGGAGGGACTAAATCCTAGCTTCATCCTGGTTCTACCTCCAGACTACCCTGGCACTAACTGGATAGTGCTGTGGCTGTGGCAGCTGATGCTCAGTGGCCCCGGCCAGTTGTGTACGATCCAATATCGGTGGCAGAGCCAGACAGCAAATTTAACTAGCTGGGAGCCTTCCCACTGAGTATCTACCCTGTAAACTCTGTCTCTTTGTAGCGTAGAGGTGTTACATGGGGACATAATTTGGTCCCCACCCCGCTTGTTCCCCTCCCCATCCCCACTCAATTCTTATTCCATCTCCACCTCCTCGCCACCATATTGCTATCTTTCCCTCACCATCCCCGCTCAATTTTTTTCTGTTCCCATCCCTCTCCATTATGTTGGTACCATCCTCTCATCATCCCCAGTCAATTGTATTCCATCACTACCCCCTCCCCATCTCGTCTAGATTATTGCAATTCTGTTATTTTGGGTATTCCGCAATACCAGTTACATCGCCTTCAGTTCTTTCAGAACACAGCTTACTCTATGGAGCCAAGAAATATGACTGTGACCCCGTATTTGCTCACTGAGCTCTAGCTAACAATTTGTTTTCATTCATCCTATAAACTTTTAATTATCTTTTCATGTTCAATCAGGTTCCCCATCATTCCTGTATACATATCTTGTACCATATCAACCATCTCGAGCTACTCCTTGTTTGTGCTTTTCATCAGATGTTCTGTGCCATGTCGTTCAACTTGCTTTTGTGCTACTGCCTAACATTATGGGATTCACTTCCTTTATATCTTCAATCTGAACTGTCTTTCTTGGGTTTCAAGCCCACTTTTTTCGATGTGCTTTTCCATCATCTGCAATGTAAATTTCCCAATGCTGCCATGTTTAATGGCTTGTAGCAGCTATCTTCTTTTATTTCTCTTCATTTCACTTATGTTGTCTTCTTTTCACCCTCTCCCCTCCTTCTTGTTTCCTCTAATCAGGTAATTTAATTAATCCCATTTCCTCTCCTTATAACAATTTCTTGTAATTAGTTTATTCTCTTGTTTGTTTTCTTTTTCTTTTCTTTTCTATCTGCTCCTTCCCATCCCCTCCCTCCCCCACCCTCTTCTCTGTCCCCACCCCACCTGCTCATTCCCCATCCCCTCCTTCCCCACCCTGTAATCCATCCCCACCCAACTCGCTCCCCATCTCCTCCCTCCCCCACCCTCTTCTCTGTCCCCATCCGCTCCTTCCCCATCCCCTCCCTCCCTCACCCTCTTCTCCATCCCCATCCCTTCCCTCCCTCCCCACCCCCACGCGCTCCTTCCCCATCCCCTCCTTCCCCACCCTGTAATCCATCCCCACCCCCACTTGCTCCCCCATCCCCTCCCTCCCCCACCCTCTTCTCCGTCCCCACCCATTCCTTCCCCATCCCTTCCCTCCCTCCCCACCCCACACGCTCCTTTCTCATTCCTTCCTTCCCCACCCTGTAATCCATCCTCACCCCCACTTTCTCCCCATCCCCTCCCTCCCCCACCCTCTTCTCCATCCCCACCTGCTCTTTCCCCATCCCCCCTCCCTCCCTCCCCCACCCGCTCCTTCCCCATCCCCTCCTGCTATCCATGTGCATGCCCCTTCCCTTCCCAAGTACCCCTTTAATGTTCCCGGTGCGAGCAGCAACCCCAACCTGATGTTTGCACCAGCGTCAGCTCTTCCCCTGACGTCACTTCTTAGGCTCGGGTCCAGGAAGTGACATCAGAGGAAGAGCCGACGCTGGCATGAGCAGCAGGTTGGGGTTGCTGTCCATGCCGGGAACGTTAAAGAGGTACGGAGGAAGGGAAGGGGTGAGCGGTAGTGGAGGGAGAGGGGGGTAGAGAGGAGGACGAGAGCTGGTGCCCCCACCAAGACGGTGCACAAGGTGGACCACTCCCCGGTCCCCCCTTACCACACCACTGATGTGAGAGGAGAAAATCTGGTCTCCTTCTCCTCCCATTCCTATTCACTTCTGATCCATCCCCTCCAATTCCCAACACTGCAGATTCCTGTGGATTCCAATAGAAACAGAGCGCTCTGCATTAATGATACTGAACGACGGAGGATCCCCCTCCGGCCACTAGGGAGGGCTGTTGACTCCATGGCAAGATCATTGAAACAACAGCTTTCTTAGCTTTCAACAGCATGGTGTGCGTAGCAAACAAGCTTTGGGCCCAGGCCGATGAAGGCCAGCGTTTTGCCTCGCAGCTGTGTCGGGCCACCGAAGGGACTGAGCTTGGAACCGGCACAGAATCGTGCTCTGATTCCCACGGATTTCCCCTGTGCGCACTCCCAGCTCACAGACCCCACCCCCGGGATTATAAGAATCATTTTCTTTAGACCTGGAAAATGCTCTAGAGAATTAACTCCCTCACTCTAAGGCAGATCTATTTGCATGTTTTAATGATCCCGAAAACCAAGCGCTGCAAAGTTATTGTTTGGATGTTTTTCTTAACACGTAGCATTTATTTTTATTAAGATTCAAAATATTTGTGTTCAGCGTAGTAAAGTGCTTTCTAATGAGTTTAATTGCCTGCAAGGCTGATTGAGAATACTAACATTTCTCATTTAAGTATAATTTTTATTAAAGATTTTGAAGAGCGAACGTCTCTTTTCCCCTTTCCAAAGGAAGGCTGTAAAAGTTTTATTGGTGGCCGAAACTTTGTCTCTTCTCATTGGCTGGTGAAGTAGGTGGGATGGGGGAGGCACAGGGTGAAAATACCCGTTAAGTATATATATATATATATATATATTTATTTTTTTTTATATCAGAAATGAGCTCATATGATAAATAGACTGCCTTTGACGGGATGCGCACTCAGAAATAATATTGTTCTTAATAATTATTTTAAATCTTATATGTTATGATTCTTATTTTAATTTTATAAGTTTTTTATTATATGGTTTATGATGTATTTTTGTACCTTTGTCTTTGTAGCTCGCCTTGAGCTTCTTGGCAATGAAGGCCTTTAAGTTGGTAATTTACATATTTATGTACACATACTAATTTGTCCGGTTTTTAATAGATCACACCAGTCATTTATGATCGATTTTAGTTTCATTTTCATTTGTCCAAATCTGCATATACTGTATACTATCTTATTTCTTTATAAATGTTTTACTAGTCTATTTAAGGTTGTTGTAGATTTCTTGTTATAGTCCAGTATTTGTATTTTTCCCATTTATTACCATTATTTTTATTGTTTTTTAATTTTTATAATTCCTTGATATGAATATTTTGATTTGTATGTTTTTTAATGTTTATTAATTTGTTATATTAAATATTAATATGTGGCTAAGGGGTACTCCAGGACCAACGTGAGAAATACCGGTTATAGACCAATGGGTGTGGAATTCTTTTACATCTTTGTGTGAAGTGCCCCCTGGCCCAGTAGAGCAATACTATTTTCACTAAGAAAAAATCCCATAAGACTTTATTCTTCCCAGAATTCATAATGCCTCATTCCACCAATGCCTAAGAGCCAACCTCATCAGTGATGTCACAATAGCTCGACTGTCCTATACTTGGCTCACATAAGAACATAAGAATAGCCACACTGGGACAGACCGAAGGTCCATCAAGCCCAGAATCCCGTTTCCAACAGTGGCCAACCCAAGTCCCAAGTATCTGGCAGAAACCCAAAGAGTAGCAACATTCCAGAGCTGAGATTGTGAAGTCATAATGCCTCATTCCACCAATGCCTGAGAGCCAACCTCATCAGTGATGTCACAATGGCTTGACTGTCCTAGACTTGGCTCACATAAGAACATAAGAATAGCCATACGGGGCCAGACTGAAGGTCCATCAAGCCCAGTATCCTGTTTCCAACAGTGGCCAATCAAGTGCCTAGCTAGATCCCAAGTAGTAAAACAGATTTGATGTTGCTTATCCTAGCAATAAACAGTAGATTTCCCCCAAAACTCAGAACTTAAGCCTCCTGATGCAAGCTATTCAGCCGAAACACAGGCCCGTGTCAAGTGAACAAGAAGTTGACAAGCTTTAACAAATTGTTTAAAATGGCTTGGTAGCCATATCCGCTGTTTGTTTTCTTATATCTCTGGGGAAGGCATTTAATGGAATCAGAGGGACTTTGTGAAAGGCTAGAGTGTTCCTGTTTTTTTAAACACTGTGTGTGTCTCTGACACACCTGCTGTGCATTTCCAGGGACTTGCTAAAGGGCACAGTGTTCCTACACCATGTTTAAGTTACGTTGGTGTTTGCTGAAGCCCTCGGGCAGGCTGGCAAGGAACCCGTTTGTGTGTGTTTTTTGTGTTCCATGGCTGCCCTCTGCTACTGATGCATGAAACTCAATTAGGCAGTTTTCCTGAGGTGACAGAGCAGATATGAAATTCACACACATCTGCATGTCCACTGCTTGCTGCAGGAGCCTTTCATCTCCTGCCCGCTTGTAAAAGACACTAGGTGGCACCGCTGTGCGCAATGCGTGTGAGGGAAGGAGGTGGGCAAGGGAAGCAGGAGGGTGGGATGTGGGAGGAATGATGTGTAGGATGGGGCAGAGGGGAGATAGCTTCCTCTTCTCACCTCTCCCTCTGCAGCACCCCCCACCGGCGGTAGTAGGAGGCTCAGGGCCACGGCTGGAGGACATCATTGCGTCTACGTCCATGCATTTCCGGGTGCCCTCCAGCCGCAGCCCCGAGATTCGTGTGCTGCAGCTTAAAATGTTTGTGACAATCTGGCTTATAATTTGCATACCATTAGCATTGAGCATTGGGAAGCTATTTTGCTGCGCTGTTCATGCAGAATTGTGCGACTCTCCCATTCAGCCCAGGCGTTTTGAGCATCGGCCTATTGACGAGTTAACTGGACCGCTATCTCTTGTCGATAGTGAATTGCTCTTTGCAGTTGGGTATTAGTTCCAGATGCTTAGAAAAATGCCATTGGGCATTTCAGATTTGGAAAACAATCTGACATGACTTTAGCATCTAATTACAGGTCTGTTTCAAGCTTAACCTCATTTGCCAGGTGTCAGATCAAAAGCGCGCCGGGACAAAGGCGCGTGCAGACAATTGAACGCGGAGGCGCGTGCCGCAGAAAATTACAGTTTTTACGGCTCCAACGGGGGGGCGTGGGGGGAACCCCCCCACTTTACTTAATAGAGATTGCGCCGCGTTGTGGGGGCGTTGTGGGGGGTGTGTGGGGTTGTAACCCCCCACATTTTACTGAAAACTTCACTTTTTCCCTGTTTTTAGGGAAAAAGTTAAGTTTACAGTCAAATGTGGAGGGTTACAACCCCCCACAACGCCGGTGCGATCTCTATTAAGTAAACTGGGGGGGGCTCCCCAACAAAAAAAACCCCGTCGGAGCCCCTAAAAACTGTAATTTTCTTCGGCGCGCGCCTCCATCTTGCGCTCAGTTGTCGGCGCGCACCTTTGTCTTTCGCGGGGTTGTCTGTGAACCATTTGCCAAGATTACTGAAAATGTGATGACAATGTCCAAACCAATTCCTTCTACGGCGATTAATCAGTTTGGTTTTAGAAAAGTATCACCGAAACCCTACTGCTGTCCGCTCTAGATATTATAAGACTGGGCTAGACTAGGGATTATCTGTTGAGAACTAGGCTTGGGAGGCTGTGGATTTCACTGGTTTAACTCATTCACAGGAGTTTAAAGTCGTTTTGGATGGTGAAGATTCTTCACCATCCCAAACTACTTTATCATGCCTTGATCATACACAGCATTCCCCAGAGATCAACTTTGCTTTCACTACGCTCTTCCATGAGCCTTAGGCTGCATTATTTCAATCCGGCCTACTTGTAGATAATTCCTAAAACAAAAGTCCATAAGCCATTATTAAGATGGACTTGGGGGAAAATCCACTGCTTATTCCTAAGATAAGCAGCATCAAATCTGTTTTACTCCTTGGGATCTTGGAAGGTACTTGTGACCTGGGTTGGCCACTGTTGGAAAAAGGATGCCAGGCTTGATGGACCTTTGGTTTGTCCCAATATGGATATTATAGTCTTATATTTTTATTACCTGTAAACCAACAAAGAACAGTGGCGAAACGGTTAGTTGTACGTGATCTGTGATCGCTGAGTGGATGAGAAGTAATGGCCCAGCTCTAAACCCAAGGAAAAGGGAATTCTTATGGTTTAATCTGCCTTTGTGTAATTTTGTTCCATCATTGATTTTAGTTAATAATGTGGAACTGCTGCCATGATAGGTAGTAACAAATCATGGGGTCTTGCTAGAGAATCACGTCTTCAAAAGACCAGCATAGGATGGTTGTGAGAAAAGCCTTCTTTAAGCTGTCCACAACACATTTCTGCTTTTTAAACTGTTCTTCAAGCTTTAGTTTTAAGCAACCTAGATCGGGGGTTCTTGACCCAGTCTTCTGGGCACCCCGAGCCTGTCTGGTTTTCAAGATATCCACAATGAATATGCATGAGATAAATTTGCATGCATTGCATCCCGTTGCATGTAGATTTGTCTCTTCGTTATTCACTAAAAACCTGCCTAGGTGATTGCAGTGGCTTTTCTTTGGTTCGGAATGCTGCCGCCAGGACGTTGACTGGCAGTGACATGCGTCAGAATATCGCAGCCTCCTTCTACGTTTGGTTTATCTTTCGGGATGCAGCCTTGCTAAAGCTTTTAAGCGAAACAAGTTGGCTTATTGATCCCTACCTGAATGACCACAAGGATAAGTTAATTCAACTTTTCTAAGTTATATTTATATTTGGGATGGAAATAAAAAAACCCTTTGAATATTTAAACACTATTTAAAAGTTTGGAAAATAAATGGAAAAGAGTAAACGGAACCGACGACGAACTGACACGTCACGCTTAAGGCTACGAAGTGTCTGCGCCTGGAATGGTGTTGCTGCGGTTCTGCGGTAAATCTGGATTTACTTGTGACTATTAAGTATACACCGGAAAGTGTATGAAATAGGAATACATTAGTTAATGGCACATCAGTATATTAAATTAAAAATCTGCAGCTTTTGTAGTGATGGGGCAACTTAGCTTCTGCTCTTTATTTGAGAAATTTCTCTACAGCAGAAACTCCAGTGCGGAGATCGTGTTCTGCCAGTTCATGGGTGCTGGAAAGTCCCCTGGCCATTTTTCTACAGCAGAAAATCCAGTGCAGTGATCGTGTTCTGCCAGTGCATGCATGTTGGAAAGTCCCCAGGCCCTTTCTCTACAGCGGAAACTCCAGTGCGGAGATCGTGTTCTGCCAGTGCATGACGTGCTGGAAAGTCCCCTGGCCCTTTCTCTACAGCGGAAACTCCAGTGCGGAGATCGTGTTCTGCCAGTGCATGCGTGCTGGAAAGTCCCTTGACCATTTCTCTACAGCTGAAAATCCAGTGCGGTGATCGTGTTCTGCCAGTGCATGGGTGCTGGAAAGTCCCCTGGCCCTTTCTCTACAGCGGAAACTCCAGTGCGGTGATCGTGTTCTGCCAGTGCATGGGTGCTGGAAAGTCCCCTGGCCCTTTCTCTACAGCGGAAAATCCAGTGCGGTGATCGTGTTCTGCCAGTGCATGGGTGCTGGAAAGTCCCCTGTCCAGAAAGTGCAAGACTGATTCAAGTTTCAAGTTTATTTAAAATTTCTTATCCTGCCCAATCAGCCTTCTAGGCAGGTGTACAAATTTGTAAAAACAGAGAACAAACTTTAACTAAAATACAAGTTTGAGGTGACAATATGTCACCAAACTATAACTATAAAAACTGTTAAAAACAAAGACAAACAAGAACAAAAGGTAAAAGGCAAGAACTACATTAGGCAAAGTAAAAGAGAACAATTAGGGGGAAAAACTCAATAGTATTTTTGCTCAATTGCCCTTAAAAGAACAGTTAGGTCTCAAAGGAAGAGAAATGTCTTAAATTCCTACTTGTTTTGCATTTTCAGTGGCTGCCCCTCAACTTTGGAATCCATGAAATATTAGGACAGAGTGCGATTTTAACTTTCTTAAATGATTGAAAAACTGCGGGGGTAATATTAAGCCCACGGCAGTCAGCATTTAAAAACTTACAAGTTTGGCACTCTTAACATGATTACATCATTGCGCATGGAGCGACTGGAAGGGAGTGATTTGAACCCGGTCCTTGATCTTCGCTTGTAGCATATATGAGAACATTTTTGGTTTACCTTCCTCCAGTGGCACATAGTAGACTGCAATGAGTGAATTTTCAGTCGTACATGAACCCAGCATATTAATCAAGATCAACAATTATATACGGTGACGGGACAAAAGCGGGTGAGACAAAGACGCGCTGAATTTAAACACTACTTTAAAGCACTCTGAGGGGGGAATCCCCCACTTTACTTACAACTGTTGGCACTCCGGTTGGGGGTGGGGGGATCCCCCCCAATCACAGAGGAAACTAATTTTTCCCTAAAAAGAGGGGAAAGGCTGTTTCTCCTATAATGGGGTGTTCCCCCCACAACGGGAGCGCCAACAGTTCTAAGTAAAGTGTGTGTGGGGGTTCTTCCCCCAACCCCTCGGAGTGCTTTAAAATAGTGTTTAAATGCAGCGCGCAGACATCCTGGGCGGCACTGTTGGCGCGGTCTTTGTCTCGTGCGCTTTCGTCTATGTACCATTACATGCAGTAGATGAAAATAGGAGCACATGAAACAGCGGACTAAATGCCCTGACGCAGTTGAGGCGAAACATGCTCCAGGTCAGCAACTGGCCCCTGGATGGTTAAGATAAGTGCTCCACAGTACTTCAGTCTTAAGAATAATGAATGGGATAGAAATTTACGCTGTTTTTTTACAGAGCCGCGGTAGAGGTTTCTAGGAATTCGGCGTGTCGGAGCATTTACCTCGCCGGCCCGTGGTAGAAATCTCTACCGTGGTTTTGTCAAAGGAGCCCTCGGAGAGCAAAATTAAGAGGAAGAATTGTTTTAGAAAATTTCTGGCCGATGACGATGGCAAAATGCTCTGGCTCAGGGCTTGAGAAATCACTGATGCCAGCTAGCCCTAGAGAGACTGGGTGAATGCTCCTCCTCCAAGGCTGGCATCTGGCCTTCATCAGAGATATTTGGGCCTTGTTCTTTTACATTTAATTTCTCACTGTTCCCAGCTGAGCTCTGGCTGCTTCCAACAAACTGGAACTTCTTTAAGAACCTGGATATCCAGCCACTAGGTGTTGTCCATGCGTGATGACCACGACTCCTAGTTCTGCCAGGGTTATGAGCACTGCCTCTGTACCATTCCCACCCCTGGTTGACCTGCGGAGCAGATTATTTGACTTGGGACTTGAACCCAGGGTCCTCCATATGCTACCGAGCCACCTTGTAAATCTACCTTTATTGCCAGATCATTTTAGGATTAATAAGTCCCAAACGTTATTTATCTGGCCTCTATTGACAGCATCTATTTATCTGTCCATCTAATCTAATGTGCTGTATCACTCTTATTTTTTTTAAGGAATTCTCAGAGGTCCTCTTATCCTGTTAAGTAGCTGCTCTCTTACTGAGTGTTGCCAACATCAAAGGAAGTGCTCCCAGAGACCGCTTGACATATTACCGATCCAATCAAACCACTAAAATGGGTATTCCCTTACGATCTCTAATAATGGTTTAAGAAGGACTTTTCATTTTCAAAAATCTCCGTGTGGCAGTTTTTGCTGGCTATCCTTTTAACTTATATCTAGCTGGTATAATGGAAGGTATACATTATATAGGCCCTGATATATTTAATTCTGCTAGTACACAGGGAGGGCTGTGTAATGTGACCAGCTACTGGTGAAACTTCAATGCTAGTTAGTAGAGAATGACACGGGGACAAATTTTTTCCTGTCCCATCCCTGCAAGCTCCGTCCTCATCTGCACAAGCCTCAAACACTTAAAAATCCTAAGTAGCAACATTTTAGAGCTGAGATTGTGATGTCATAATGCCTCATTCCACCAATGCCTAAGCTCCGTCCTCATCCGCACAAGCCTCAAACACTTTAAAATCACAAGTAGCAACATTCTAGAGCTCAGATTGTGATGTCAAAATGCCTCATTCCACCAATGCCTAAGCTCCGTCCTCATCCGCACAAGCCTCAAACACTTTAAAATCCTAAGTAGCAACATTCTAGAGCTCAGATTGTGATGTCATAATGCCTCATTCCACCAATGCCTAAGCTCCGTCCTCATCCGCACAAGCCTCAAACACTTTAAAATCACAAGTAGCAACATTCTAGAGCTGAGATTGTGATGTCATAATGCCTCATTCCACCAATGCCTAAGCTCCGTCCTCATCCGCACAAGCCTCAAACACTTTAAAATCACAAGTAGCAACATTCTAGAGCTCAGATTGTGATGTCATAACACCTCATTCCACCAATGCCTAAGCTCCGTCCTCGTCTGCACAAGCCTCAAACATTTTAAAATCATAAGTGTCTTGAGGCTTGTGCGGTTAAGGCAGAGCTTACAGGAATGCGACAGGGACAGGGACAAAACTTGCAGGGAAGGGAAGGGGAAATTGAGTTCCTGCGGGGACAGGGAAAAATTAATCCCCATGTCATACTCTACTACTTAGCAAAGCCTCCCTTCCCTCCCACCTCAACCTACCCATATTTTTGAGGAGCTGCAGGAAGCACTTCAGTCCCCCGAAGTAACCCGTTCAACTCTATAACTCTTCTGGAAATGTCCAGATAACCTCTTATGTAATCCACCTTGAACCGCAAGGTAATAGCGGAATAAAAGTCACTAATGTAGTGTATATGTTGAGCAGGGTTGAGGAGACATAACTGACTCACTCCTTGTCTAGCTGGCTGGATTGTTTAGAAAAGTGATTGTTGTATGGTGCAGAGTTATGTTAACAGGGCGGTGGGTGTCATTGTTACCAGCGACACCCAGTGGCCACATTTAGAGCCTACGGTGCAGGGCTCCAGAAGGATCCGTAACAAACAGTGCCCAGACTAGGAGCAGCGGGAGGCAGAGTCTGTTAAGAGGGGAGAAAATCCTTGGATCGTTGCAAATAAAGGTTCATATTGCCGGGGTCCTGCCAATGGCTTCCGGTGACCTGGAAGGAGAAATGAGAAACTGCTGGTCCAGAAAAAAAAAAAAAGAACATCACCCCTTTATGGACCAATGTTCATGCTACTTGATGTTAAGGGAGCAGAAGGTTCATGTCATACTCTTGTAACTAAGAGCTGTCTTTCCACGTATGTGGACCAGCAGTCGATCAGATCAGATCATTCAATCTGACCAGCCCTTTAAAAAAAAAAAAAAAAAGGTATTGTATTTTCACGCATATAACACACACGTTATACACGATTTTACAAACCGTGCATAACCATGCGCGTTATATGCGTGAGCGCGTTGTACAAATTTTTTTTTTACATAGTTTCCCCCCCCCGACGTCCGATTCATCCTCATGCCCCACCCCGAAGGACCGCTCGCACCCCCACCCCGAAGGACCACTCGCACCACCCCTCCGACGTCCGATTCATCCCCCAGCGCCCCCCCCCCGCACGAAGAAGCTGCCTACCGTTGGTTCCCGATGCCAGTGAGCCCTGCTGCTTTCTCTGCCGGCGGTCCTGCCCCTTTTCTGAGCCCTGCGCTGCTTCCTCTGCCGCGGTCCCGCCCCTTCTCTGACATCAGAGAAAGGGCGGGACCGCCGGCAGAGGAAGCAGCAGGGCTCACTGGCATCGGGAACCAACGGTAGGCAGCTTCTCCGTGTGTGGGGGGGAGGGCGCTGGGGGATGAATCGGATGTCGGGGGGCGAAAGGAGTGTCGGGATGAGAGGAGACTCGGGGCAGAGGGCAGGGCGGCGAGAGGAGAGTCGGGACGGCAGAAGGAGATTTAAATTCATGGAGCAGCATGCGCGGTATACAAGTGTGCACGGTATATAATAATTTATTTACATAAATTTAGATTTCCCGCACGCTATACCCGTGTGCGCGTTTTACACTGATGCACGGTATATGCGTGAAAATATGGTACTTAAAAAAATCTACAACCTCAATATTTTCTTTACTAGGAAAACAGCTTGGCTGCTTTATAAAGGTGCCAGAGGCACAGGACAGAATCACAGCAAGAGATAGTCACAGGCTTATGAGAGAGTGGCAGCAGGGCAAGGCTGAGCTCAGATGGATTTGTGCAGAGCTAGGCCTGAGTAATTAGCACACAGGGGGCTGAGTAGAGCGAGAAGCGGCTTCATGTGGACATTTTCTCTTGAAGAAGTGGCGCAATCTGGAGCTCAATGGTGGTCTTTAACTATTGTTTATTGACCGGAGTCTCTCTTTCCCTCTGATCAGGATATTTTTAGCATCATTGAATATTTGCTATTGTCAAAGAAACACAGCTTTGATACTGGCTGCTGTAGGGAGGAGACAGTTTTCAAAGACACATTTAAGCAGCCTGAAAATGCGTCGTCTCCAACTGGAGAAGTATATAACAGTTGCAGCAAAGTGAAATTAGAGTCCAGAAAAGACAAGAGCACTGGTCAGTGTTGTCATATTATGTTTCGGGCCTGGCGGCAGAACAAAACGTATTAAGCCCTTGCAGCTGCTGTTTCTCCTCTTTCTTCAGGTTTATACAGAGGGTTTTTCCTGATTTCCTTTCTCTGCTTGGAGACATGTGCAATTCAGATATGTGGAGGGGCATAAAGGAAACATACGTCTAAGTTCAATTTGGATGTAGGGCGCTAGTTGCCCAAAGTCGCCAGCGGGAAAATGTCCATTCTCAAAAAGTATGTCGAAAATATTTTTTTCCCGAAAATCGTCTACCTGCACATTCAGGCGTTTGATCGTCCAGACCGCCAATACCACATTCTCGACCCAAAATTTGTCCAAGTCCCAAACGCCCAGAACAAAACCTTTTCGGCATGGGAGGGGCCAGCATTGTGATGGACTGGCCGCCCAGACATGGCAACAGAGCAGTGGGTACCTTACAGGGCACTGCTGTGAACTTCACAGAAAGAGTGCCACATAAACATCTCACCACAACTCCCTTGCAGGTCATGGTGAGATCCCCCAAACCCTCTAGACCCACCTGTCTACTACCCCAATAGCCCTTATGGCTGCAGGTGCCACCTATATGGCAGTAGAGTATGGGTTTTGGTGGGCACACATGTTCCACCATAAATATAATGGTTAGAGTGGCTTATGGGCCTGGGTCCTACTTTCTATCGTTCACTAGCTCCCCTCCCCCCGGCTATTTAAGAGACCTGTGTGTAGCTCTACTAGGCTTTCCTATACCAGGTGCTGATGTTCTAGAGACAGGTATGTATGTTTTTATAATGATCTTTGCCGGGGGGGGGGGGGCAAAGGGGTCAGTGAACATTGGGGTAGTGGGGGGAGTGTGTCTCTGCAGTGGTTATTTGGTCACTTTGGATACCTTTTGGGCATATATACCTGTTTTTATATTGTCTGAAAGGAATCGGCAAAATAGAGCAGGAAAAAAAATTATTTACAATGTCCAACGTGACACGGACAAGAGGACATGGACTGAAGCTAAGGGGGGACAAGTCCAGGACAAATATCAGGAAGTTCTGCTTCACGCAACAAGTGGTGGACACCTGGAATGCTCTCCCAGAGGAGGTTATTGCGGAATCCACCGTTCTAGGATTCAAAAGCAAACTAGATGCACATCTCCTTACGAGAGGCAGAGAGGGATATGGGTGACTAAAATTACGCCAGGCGTGTGCAGATCGCTGGACTTGATGGACCGAAGGTCTGATCCGGAGATGGCGGTTCTTATGTTCTTATAATGCCTCATTCCACGGTGCCTCAGAGCCAACCTCATCAGTGATGTTACAATGGAGTAGCAAGATTCCAGAACCCCAAAGAGTAACAAAAGATTCTAGAACCCCCAAACAGTATCAAAGAATAGCAAGATTCCAGAACCCCAAAGAGTAGCAACATTCCAGAGCTGAGATTGTAACACGGACAAGAGGACATGGACTGAAGCTAAGGGGGGACAAGTCCAGGACAAATATCAGGAAGTTCTGCTTCACGCAATGAGTGGTGGACACCTGGAATGCTCTCCCAGAGGAGGTTATTGCGGAATCCACCGTCCTAGGATTCAAAAGCAAACTAGATGCACATCTCCTTATGAAAGCCATAGAGGGATATGGGTGACTAAAATTACGCCAGGCGTGTGCAGATCGCTGGACTTGATGGACCGAAGGTCTGATCCGGAGATGGCGGTTCTTATGTTCTTATAATGCCTCATTCCACAGTGCCTCAGAGCCAACCTCATCAGTGATGTTACAATGGAGTAGCAAGATTCCAGAACCCCAAAGAGTAACAAAAGATTCTAGAACCCCCAAACAGTATCAAAGAATAGCAAGATTCCAGAACCCCAAAGAGTAGCAACATTCCAGAGCTGAGATTGTAACACGGACAAGAGGACATGGACTGAAGCTAAGGGGGGACAAGTCCAGGACAAATATCAGGAAGTTCTGCTTCACGCAACAAGTGGTGGACACCTGGAATGCTCTCCCAGAGGAGATTATTGCGGAATCCACCGTTCTAGGATTCAAAAGCAAACTAGATGCACATCTCCTTACGAGAGGCAGAGAGGGATATGGGTGACTAAAATTACGCCAGGTGTACACCTGGCTGGGCCTCCGCGTGTGCGGATCGCCGGACTTGATGGACCGAAGGAGATGGTGGCTCTTATGTTCTTATGTCTAAGTCGCAACATAAAGTTCTGTCCAGGAAGTCTCGTAAAACCTTCGATTATCCCTGCAGGATGACTAAGAGCTCCTTTTACTAAGGTGCGCTAAGCTTTTTAGCGCACGCTAACCACACGCTAAATGTTAACACGTGCATTTTAGTCTATGGATGCGTTAGCGGTTAGCGCGCGCTAATGCGCATTAAATCACTTAGCACACCTTAGTAAAACAGGGGGTAAGTCTAGGTCGGCCCACATCCCACCCTAACCACGCCTCCAGATATGTCCTTTGTAGCTCTGGGTGCACAGCGGCATTCATAAACCTAAAAAGTCCCTGGATACATCCAAGAAATAGGTTTGATTATCGGCACTTGGACGACCTGTCTTTTAGTCATTCAAGTGCCGACTTAGGTGGATTTTTAGACGTGTTTACATTTCGATGAGCCCCATACTCCACATGTATTTGGTGTGCACAGTGCAGAATGAAATGTGTTTCTTTCGTTAATTTCTCGTGCTGAATTGCAAGCAGAGTCTGGATTCTCAGCGTTTACAAATGAGATTTTCTCTCCTTTCTATTTCCAATCTATGATCTCTTATTCTGTGTTTGCTTAGGGACTATCTGTGGTGTGTATGTGATTGAGGTTAGAGGTCTGCACGGGAACGGGGATTGCGGGAATCCCGCGGGGGTACCGTGGGAATCCCCCCAACCCATGGGACTCCCATGGAGACCCCCCCTCTAGCCCACGGGAGTCCCACGGGGACCCCCCTCTAGCCAATGGGACTCCCACGGGGATGGAAGGCTTTGGAAGCAGGGTCCATCCATATAATATAATGGACACATCAGCCTTAGTAAAAGAGGGGGTTTATAAGTTAATTACCTGAACAGAAAACAAAAAAAGGGTTCCACCAAAGAGATTCCACAAGGAAAACAGCAGCGCAAACACAAAAGAAACTGTGGAATTGATGATCTTGTCAGAAGTAATTGCTGCTTTTTATGGGGACGGGCGGGGATGGAGGTAATTCCTTGCGGGGATGGGTGGGGATGGAGAGGATCCTGGGGGGATGGGCGGGGATGGGTGGGATTTCTGTCCCCCGCGCAACTCTCTAATTGAGGTAAACTTGTAGAGCAGGTCAGCTGATTGTCTCTCTATAAAAGATTTATTGTTGAAATATTTGCAGTGTTGCCTTTTCAGAGGTGGGATGGTTGCTGTTTGAGTTATGTGGTGGTAATTCTATTTTGAAGTGGTAGGTTTGTTAGACAGTGTATTTTTTTTTTTTTTGCAAAGTTTTGTTTTACTTTTTCTATGCTACCTTCTTATTCTCTTTCCCCCTTATCCTTTTTCCCTCCTTCCTTCCTTTTCTCTGTGGCTTTCAGTGAGACAGTGCGCCCATTCTCCTCCTCTCCTTCTGTACGCCTTGTCAATCTCAGTGGGGTGCACACAGGAATTTGTGAATAAAGTATTTATGGGTGAAACGCTATAGTGCTAGTGTTTGCCTCCAAAGGACTGTTACGACTCTTCTGATCTCCAGGCTGAAATAATATGATGTGGATGATGATGGGATAACAAGCAGAAGAATCAGGATACTGAACCATATACTATCTTATATCCCGCAAATTTCAGCATGGATACATTGCAGTTTACAAAAGAAATATAGAGACAATTAGTTGACGTTTCAGTGAGATTTCTGAGGTCTTACATGGGTGGACCTCATGAGAATTATGAAGAGTAGAGATATGTCTTTAACGTTTTCCTGAATTTGTAGTACGTGGGGAGCTGACACTAAGTTAAAGATCGGCTATTCCAAACTTTGGGCCCCTGAAAGTCGAAGGTAGACTTGAAAAGCTTTTTCTGTTGAACTTGCTGGGGAGAAGGGAAGGCCAACTTGAGGTGTTTTGTTGGTTCTTTGGTTATGAATAGAGTCTATGACCTTAATATCAGATACTAGTCTGTTAGAGGTCTCTGTTTCAGCGTTTTCTATCAGATAAGTTTCCATGAGGTCAGTTCCTTCTATTAACTACAACTTTTGTTAACCGGGTTTCTCAGGGATGGCTCGATATACATGTCCAAGATTTAGTTTAGTTTAATCTTAAATTGAGCTCTTTTTTTTTCATAGGTAATCAGTGTACCGTAATTCCTCTAGTAACGGGCTGGCTTTCTCAAATCGGCTTACTCAAAAAATTAATCTGGCTGCTGTAGTCTGGAGCAGCTGTAATCTCCTATGTTCCTCTTCAGTGATACCATAGTACAGAATTACAGTAATCTAAATATGGAAGTAAAACAGCTTACACAATAATTCTAAAACTGGTCTCGGCTAAGACAGATCTTATTGCTCCTAGTTGTCTAATCTGAAAAATAATTTTTTGACCAAGGAGTCAATCTGGTCCCCCCTACTAGCGACAAAACCATTAGAGATGGCATGCAATTAAAAATGTGGACTGATTTCAAGTAGAGCATTAAGGAAATCTCTCTCTCTCTGTTAGCACCTAATAATTCAGACCATTTCCTCCTATTCACCCTATTAAGCAATCACATAATTACCGTGCTGGTTGTGAAATGAGGTGATAGAGGAAGGACTTGGTGGTACTCTTTCTGGTGGAACTCAGGTGCTTTGACCTCCTTGAACCACACAAAGGAGCCTTTGGCAGGGCCCACCAGTAGAGTAGTCTGCCTGTCTGGTGGCCCTTTAAGGGCAGAAGAAAAGACTGATCTGGGAAGGGGTGGAGCTAGTCTCTGGTGGGATCTTGAGCAGCAAGGTCTGGTGGAGTAAGGGACAAGGATGGTGGCCCCCTACTCCTTACCCTGCTGGATGAAGAATGAAGACCTTCCTTATCCTGTTGGATGAAGGATGGAGTTATGGTCTATGACCGGTCTCCCTCAGTTTTTCAACCAGCATGCTAAGAAGTGCCCCATATCAAATGCTGTCTGGCCTGTAGATTTAAGCTTATGGCATTTTCCCACATTTCTAAGTGGCTGACATTTTTATCATTCACTAGGGCTCATCAGTCTGTAGAAACATAACTGAGTCTGCACCTTATCATGAGGTGACAAAACTGTTGATTGTCACCTCCACTAGATTTGAAAATTTGGAATCAGTTGACATTTGAAGCCTGAGTGGTTCTGCAGCATTGCATCTGAGTTTTGCGCAAACACCAGACGCCCCTTCAGACGGGATTAGTTTTAGAGGGAAGAGATTATTTTCCTCAGCACAGAATAAGGCTGTGGAGTTGTCACTGTATTTGATAAAGGTTTGCAGAAGGGTCTGGACTGGATTTTTCAAATCTAGTTACTTGTTTTCAAGGTGTGTTACATACAAAGTAGGCATTTCCGACCCCTAAAGCTATACCACCCAAGAACTTCATTGACTAAGGTGTGCTAATACATGTTGACAAGTGTTAATTCAAATTAAGCACACAGGTAGTAAGTAGAACCCACTGAGACTAACAAGGCTTGTGTTTTAACATGAATTAAATCACAATAATATGTGTTAACATATTAATGAACATTAATGAATAAGGTCTTGAGTTATTGGACGCTGATGTGGCTTGTGCAAGGTGAAAAGACTGGGTAGAAGCAGGATTGGAATCTCGCCCCCACTGGTCTCCTCATCCGCTGAAGAGATCCATTAACATTTATCAGCCAAGTAGATGTAGGGATCATTATCGGGGCCAGACCAACCATTAGACAAGACCAGGTGGTTGACTAAGGCCACAAGTTGAATATTTAATGAAAATATGATGTCAAATTGTGCGATTTTATAGGATGTTGTGAGATGTTGAGGTTTTTTTAAGTTCATGGGGGAAGGGGAACTGGACTGAAGGCTGGAAATTTAATTGAAGGGAGGTATAAAGATGAAGATTCGCCTTGGGCTCCTAACGTTCTTTGCTAGCTGTTGGGCCAGCCTCAGTCATCACCACATTGTGGAATGGACTTTACTGTTGGGAGCTGTTGGAGATAGGATAGTGAGCTCGTTCGATCTTTGTTCAGAGCCACCATGGCACGTCGTAATCTCTCTTGTACTTGCTAGAGGAATCGTTAATTTATAGTGAAGTTTGCGAGTTGGGCCTCTATGTTGTCCATGTTCTTTGTAGCTATTGTCAATGGTTTTGCTTTGATACTCTGTGCATATTTTGATCGTGTCTGTATATTTGCTCCTTTTTAAAAATTATATTCTGTTCCCGTTAATGTTCTCCACCTTGACCTAACTTGGGAAAGGTGAAACAAAAGTTCATCTTTGCAGTGTGCATTTTTATCAGAAATTACTTCAATCGAAGGGAAAAAAAAAGGGGGGGGGGGGTTGGTGAAGATACAAAGCCATTTTTAAAACAAGAATTGAGGCACCCAATGTTTTCCAGAGAGTGAGATGTTTTAGCATGTCCTTTACAGCCCAACAGAAGTTGAAAAAAAAATATTCAGAAGGGGTCCAGAATGTTTGTCTTTCTGGAGATAAAATAACTGAAAATGTAGCACAAAAGGATGGCCTGGGGAGGACATTTCTGCGTAAGGCGTAACAGTATTTAGGTACGTCTGATGTGTACAGTTGCAAAATAGGAGTCACTTATGCGTGCTTGCCCAAAGTGCTATTCTGTACGCTCGCACGTAGCAATTGAAAAAAGGCCTACGTGGATGAGACACAGGAGTGTCGCCACGGGCACATTAAAGAAAACTATTAGATGTGTGCATTGATTGGCAGATCTAGATGTGGCCTCCTTCACCTGCCATTGACGTGGCATAAGCGGGTGTACTTTCTTTTTGGTGCATCAATTCAGGTTTGTGCTGGTATTCTGCAATAAATCAGAGCGCCAAAAAAGAAGATGCCAGTTTACAGAATTGCCATGATATTGAGTTTGGAAATGAGTCCAATTGGACCAGTGGTCCATCTAACTCAAAATCCTGCTTCCAACAGTAGCCAATCCAAGTCACAAGTATCTGGCAGAAACCCAAAGAGTAGCAACATTCCATGCGGAATCCCCAAAGAGTAGCAACATTCCATGCGGAATCCCCAAAGAGTAGCAACATTCCATGCGGAATCCCCAAAGAGTAGCAACATTCCATGCTACCGATCCAGGGCAAGCAGTGGCTGCCCCATGTCTTTCTCAATAGCAGACTATGGACTTTTCCTCCAGGAACTTGTCCGTGTTGCCTACAATGAAACGCCAATGCATGTATGGATCCAAGAGGCTAACAGAGCTGAAATCAGAAGCAGGGTTTCCAACCACTGCATTGAGGATGGGGTGTTATTTCATGGTGTTTCCTTCTCCCCCTGCCTTTACTTTCTAAGGTCTCTTTTTGGTGACTCCTTCCAGCTACCCTCGTGTTCTTTCCGATCAGAACCCTGAGGGGGGGGGGGGGGTGTAGAGAAGCAAATCCACCATCTGTGTTTTTCTAATAAAAGAAAATGAAAAAAAATGGAGCATATTAAAATAAAATCACTCCATTGGGACTCTGATTGGGGGAGAAAGGAGTGGGTGGAGAAATGACTTTCTTAAAAAAAAGCAACCGTATAATAATAAAAAAATCATAATTTGAAATGGATAATTCTAAAGGAACAACGTAGTCCGAAATGTGTAATTTCAGTAGTGGAATAAAAAGAAGTCTGTTGTCACCCGTGTGGGGCTGGAATAGTAAGAGGTGTTTTATTTATGCAGAATTGAAGAATAGTTAAAATTTTGGTCAGGATGACTTAATGCACGGTTTGGGAGGTGGGGGAACCAGAGATGCTTCCTCCCCCACCATCCCTACCAGTCGCCCCTAAATTCATGTCAGAATCCCTAGAGGAGTTACAGCTTTGTTTCGTATTGGGAGGGGGGGGGTGATAGGAGCCTTGAGATGGGGGAAGTGCTAAGCACTTTTGCATGTGTTCGGAAAGTCCCAAAAGTCTGATTAATCAAAATGTGTCTGATGTCTCTGGAAGCAAATCACTCTCTTAAAAGAGCCAGACTACTTGCAACAATGTGGCTTATCCACCCCTGCCCCAACTAGCGTGAATTAATGCTGAAATGTGTCCTCTCGTAAGGCACACAAGACTTTCCTCATGAAGGAGTCTCATTTATTGATTGATGGAATTGTTGGCTGTCGGATGCTAAAGCATGCAATAGAAATTCTTAACCCGCCCCCCTCCCCCATCCTATGATTGAAAGGCCCAGAGGAAGCGCTTACCCCCTTCTCTTCCCCATCCTGTCGTTGAGGGCTACAAAGGAAGCTCTTCTCTCCGTCCTGTGACTGAGGGATGCAGAGGAAGCTCTAATATCCCTTTTCTCCCTGTCCTATGATTGAGGCTGAAAAGGAAGTTCTTACCCCCTCTCCTTCCCATCCTGTGATTGAAGGATCCAGAGGAAGTTCTAACCTCCTTCTCCTGTCATTGAGGACTTTACCTGTGAGCACAGGAGGATCTGATCTCCTTGTACAGATTATCTGAAATGCAAAGTCTAGCACCAACAGGACTCCCTTACCCATGGAGTCCAGTAGACTGGGGGGGAGAGGGTCATCCATTACAATTGGACTATGATTAAAGATCATTTAAATGATACTATGACAGAGCAACTGGTGGTAGGCCATGGAGTCCTTTATATCATTGTGTTGCAAATAAGAACATAAGAATTGCCGCTGCTGGGTCAGACCAGTGGTCCATCGTGCCCATCAGTCCGCTCCCGCGGCGGCCCCCAGGTCAAAGACCAGTGCTCTAATGAACCCAGCCTCACCTGCGTACTTTCCAGTTGAGCAGGAACTTGTCCAACTTTGTCTTGAATCCCTGGAGGGTGTTTTCCCCTACGACTTCTTCTCATCTTCAACTGGGACCTGCAGGTCTGCCCAGGACCGTGGGTACTGGCAGAGTTGTAGCGGGTGGTCAGGATGTGGAATAAATTACTTGAGAATGACCTTCTGTATTACCTTCCATGACCCCCTTTCCAAAGACAGCTGTGATTCTGTCCCCCCCCCCCCACACACCCCTGTCATCATACCCCTTTCAAAGATCTGATCCAGATGTGTCCTTGAGTCGAACCAGCTCCTAGTGACCTCACAATTAGGGACCCCCCCCCTCTTCATGTTTTCTTGGCATGATACAAGGCAGGGAAGGTCAAATGACTTGCTCAAGACCCCAAGGAATTACCTTGGGATTCGAACTCGAGCCTTACTGTTGCCTGCCTGCCTCTCTAACCACTAGGTATTACAGGTATTACTCTGCTCCACCAAATATCTACCTCTTGAAAATATTAGAAATGGATGTTACAGTAGCAGATGAAGCTCTGAAAATAACAAGGGACAAGGGACCGGGATATGATGTTCATCTGATTTTTTTTTTTAGCCCATTCTCTCAAATGAGCTCAGAACGGGTTACAAATCAGGTACTCAAGCATTTTTCCTGTCTGTCCCTGGGCAGTGGAGGATTAAGTGACCTGTCCAGGGTCACAAGGAGTAGCGCAGGGTTTGAACCCGCAACCTCAGGGTGCTGAGGCTGTAGCGTAAACCACCACGCCATGGGTGTAAAACTGAGTAGATGGAGTCTCTCTCCAAAGAGATTACTTGAGATAATAGAAAGGGGGCTTGGACCACTCCCATTAAATGCCTGCGATTAAAACATGCCTCAAGAAAAATCACTTCCCTCAATCAGAAAGAATAATCAAACTTTTATGGAACTCTTAAATATGGAAGGTTTATGCTCAGAGACCTGGAGGTAAAAAAAAGGAGGTCAAGCCCCTCCCCCCAAAAAAACCTCCCCACCCATTCTTTGCATGGTCTTCCACACTTGACAGCTTGCACAATGATGACGTTAATGTTCTTTTCCAAAGTATTCTCTTCTTAAAAACAGATAAGTGTATTACTTATCTTAAATATTCTTTAAGAATATTCCATATTCCATACTGTATATGGAAATGAACATCAATTAACTTCATTAATATATAAGCTGTCAAGTGTGGAAGACCATGAAATGATTGGATGGTGAGGTTTTGGTCTTTTTTTTACTTCTGGGTCTCTGAGCATAAACCTTCCATATTTAAGAGTTCCATAAAAGTTTGATTATTCTTTCTGATTGAGGGAAGGGATTTTCCTTGTGGCATGTTTTGAGATTTGATCTCCCTCTGTAAATACCCCTTCAGTTTTTCCCCCGTATCTGTGTTTTTACTGAGTCTGTGATTAAAACACCGCACACTGCCTGGGACAGGCTCTCCTTACAGGTTGCATTTGATTTATATCAATACGTTGCTGATCCACTTGTGTTATGTTGCTCTGAAACTTCTTTGCGTTGTGATGTCTTGAGAATTTTTTTGTTCAATGCTTTGGGCAGTAGTTCTGCAAAGGAGTAAAACAGCCCATAAATAACATGGTCTATTGCAGCCTTGTAACCACCTTCTTCAAAGGATTCTTGTACTGTCAACCCTTTCCTTTGACATATGTGCTAATTATAGGCTGTGAATTCTGTAATGTCACAAATCAGGGGCATAATTAAAAAATTTAAACATCCAAAAAATTGCCTATGTTGGTTGCTGGGACGTCCGAGTGACGATAATCAAAACAGTTTTCCTGGATGTCTAGTGAGATATTTCACCCACTGTGCATCCAGAGTTCAAGGGGGCGTGTTAAGAGTGGGTGTGCTAGACTTATGTATCTTGCGAGAATAATCAAACCTTTTGCAAAATGTCCTGGATAGAACTTAGATGTTCGGAGCTAGACCTATTTTAGAAGTGTCTAAGTGCCATAAAGATACCCAAACTGATCAGATAACCACTGGATACATGAAAGTATGACCCCCCTCCCCCCCACACACACACCAAAAATTCTGAATGAAAGAGTACATACCTGTCTCTAGAATATCAGCATTTGGTATGGGAAAGCCTAGTACAGCATCACACAGATGTCTTAAGTAACTTGGTGGAAGGGGTAATGAACCATAGAGAGGAGGACCCAGGCCCATAAGACACTCTAACCACTACATTTATGGCAGAGGTAGGCAATTCCGGTCCTCGAGAGCCGAAGCCAGATCAGGTTTTCAGAATATCCACAATAAATATGCATGAGATAGGTTTACATCTCAAGGAGGCAGTGCATATTCATTGTGGATATCCTGAAAACCTGACCTGGCTCCGGCTCTCGAAGACCGGAATTGCCTACCCCTGATTTATGGTGTTATCAGCCCATCAAAACCCTACTATACTGCCATATACAGGTGGTGACACCTGCAGCCATATGGGCTATTGGGGTGGAAACATAGAAATATGATGGCAGATGAAGGCCAAATGACCCATCCAGTTTGCTCATTCACAGTAACCATTATCTCTTCCTCTCTCTCAAGTTTCAAGTTTATTTGGATTTGATGTTTCGCTTATAAATCTAAGCGAATTACATAAAAAATGCATTAGCATCAAGTTTCAAGTTTATTTGGATTTGAAACTTGATGATCCCACATGCCTATCCCAGGCTTTCTTGAATTCAGACAAGGTCTCCGTCTCCACCATTTCTTCCAAGAGACTGTTCCACGCATCTACCAACCTTTTGTAAAAAAGTATTTCCTTAGATTACTCCTGAACCTATCGCATCTTGACTTCATCCTATGCCCTCTCATTCCAGAGCTTCCTTTCAAATGAAAGAGACTCAACTCATGCGCATTTATGCCACGTAGGTATTTAAACGTCTCTATCATATCTTCCCTCTCCAGCCTTTTCTCCAAAGTATACATATTAAGATCTTTAAATCCCCATATGCCTTATGATGAAGACCACATACCATTTTAGTAGCCTTCCTCTGGACTGACTCCATCCTTTTTATATCTTTTTGGAAGTGCGGCCTCCAGAATTGTACACAATATTGTAAATGAGAACTCACCAGACTGGCCATACCTCTCCCTATGCAACCTAGCATCCTTCTAGCTTTCGCCATCACCTTTTCAACCTGTTTGGCCACTTTAAGATCATCACATACAATTACATTACATTACATTACATTTGTGATTTCTATTCCGCTTGTACCTTGCGGTTCAAAGCGGATTACATAAGAAGAAGCTGGACATTTCCAGGAGGGTACATGACATTTAGGGTAAGACATAGTTACAGAATGAGTATAGACTTGGTAACATTGGATGAAAGCAGTTATATTACATTACATATCAAATCTTTTTCCAGGCGTTGGTAGGTAATATGAATCGGTAGGATGAATTAGTTTTTTTTTTTTTTTTTTGGTCGGTTGAGGATATGGTGTCAGGGAGTGGGTAACCTGGTCGGTGTATGTGGAAGAGGAGATTAGGTGTTTTGAATATGCTTTTTGAAAAGTAGCGTTTTGAGTTCTTTGCGGAATGCTTTGAAGTCAGATGTTGAGGTTAACAATCTGGTTATGGAGGGTTCGAGTTTTGCTGCATGCGTTGCTATGAGGTTATCGTAAAGCTTTTTACGATGAGTGCCGTTGAGTGGTGGGTATGAGAATGGTGTCAGTGTTCTTCTTATTCTGGGTGGAAGGTTGCGGTGTAGGCGATCGATTAGATAGGCAGGTGCTGTACCGTTGAGTACTTTGAAGATTAGACAGTATAGTTTGAATTGGATTCTGGCTCTAATAGGTAGCCAATGTGAGTCTAGGTAGGCGTTAGTTATGTGGTCATATTTTCCGAGGGAATAGATTAGTCTGAGAGCTGTGTTCTGAATGGTCTGCAGTTTTTTGATCATTTTTGTAGGACATGGTAGATACTTATACAATCACACCCAAGTCCCGCTCTTCTGTCGTGCACATAAGTTCTTCACCGTTCCTTCAGGTTTTTGCAGCCAAAATGCATGACCTAATCTAATCTAATCTTCCATTTGTGAGTCGCACAAACTTATACAAGCTCAAGGGGACAGACCATTCTTCAAGCTTCACCAGGTCTTTCTTCATGTTATTCACACCATCTGGGGTGTCTACTCTATTGCAGATTTTGGTATCATCTGCAAAGAGGCAAATCTTACCTGATAGCCCTTCAGCAATATCACTTATAAAAATGTTAAAAAGAACAGGGCCAAGAACAGAACCTTGAGGCACACCACTGGTAACATCCCTTTCCTCCAATGATTACTACCCTCTGTCGCCTTCCACTGAACCAGTTCGTGACCCAGTCTGTCATTTTGGGACCCATCCCGAGGGCACTCAGATTATTTATTAGATGTCTGTGTGGAACACTGTCAAAGGCTTTGCTAAAATCTAAATACTGTACACCACATCTAGTGCACTCCCTCTATCTAATTCTCTGGTCACCCAGTCAAAGAAATTGATCAGATTTGTCTGACAAGACCTACCTCTAGTGAATCCACCAGATTCCAGAAACGTCACCATTTGCTTACCACAGAAGTCAGAATTAAAGGGTGTTAGACAAGTGGGTATAGTAGGTATTAGGGAAGTTTTGGAGGGCTGAACATAAATTTTAAAGGGTATATGGTGAGATGTATATCTGGCACTCTTTTTGTGAAGATCACAGCAGTGCCCTCTAAGGTGCCCCACTGCTCTGTTGGCATGTCTATGAGGCCAGTCCATTACAATGGTGGTACTGATTTGGATGTTTCTAACTTGGATGTTTGTATGGTCAAAAATGACGAATAAAGTTGGACGTCATAAGAACATAAGAATAGCCTTACTGGATCAGACCAATGGTCCATTGAGTCCAGTTGTCTTTTAACTGTCTGTAGAATAAATCCCAACATGATTGGAGCATCTCTGTAATATTCATATGATATCTGGCAGTTTTTTTATCGCCTGCCTCACCCCTGGCCTTTTTTCTTCTTTCTCCTCTCTTGTTCTCTCTCTGTCTCTCCTCTTTCTCGTTCTATCTTCCTCTCTTGTTCTCTCTCTCTCTCTCTGTCACTCCTCATTCTTGTTTCATCTCCCTCTGTTCTTCCTCTCTTGTTCTCTCTGTCTCCTCTTTTTCATTCTATCTTCCTCTCTTCTTCTGAGTGACTCCTTTATTCTCTCGTTCTTTTTCTCTTCCTCTGAGTATCTCTCCTCTTTCTTGTTCCATCTCCCTCTATTCTTCCACTCTTGTTCTCTCTCTCTCTCTGTCTCTCTCTCTGAGTGTCTCTCCTCTTTCTTGTTCCATCTCCCTCTCTTCTTCCTCTCTTGTTCTCTCTCTGTCTCTCCTCTTTTTCGTTCTCTTCTTCTGAGCGACTCCTTTATTCTCCCTTGTTCTTTTTTTCTTCCTCTGAGTGTCTTTCCTTGTTCTTGTTCCATCTCCCTCTCTTCTTCCTCTCTTGTTCTCTCTCTCTCTCTCTGTGTCTCTCCTCGTTCTTGTTCCATCTCCCTCTCTTGTTCTCTCTCTCTCTCCTCTTTCTTGTTCCATCTCCCTCTCTTCTTCTGAGTGACTCCTTTATCTCTCATGTTCTTTTTCTCTTCCTCTGAGTGTCTCTCTTCTCCTCTTTCTTGTTCCATCTCTTCCATCATTTGACCCAGCCTAGCCTCTCCTTTCCTCTCGTGTTCTCTCTCACATTCAGGAAACAATGCATACATGTGTGGCCAGAGCCGTTATGAATAAATGAAGTAAAAAAAAAAAAAAAAAAAGGACTTAAATGTTATTGTTCTAATTACTCCTAAGCATGGAGAAGACAGTAATGAGGGTGGTCGCAGAATTCTGGTGATGATTGCTATCGTCTCTGCTCCAATTTACATTTCTGGCCTGGTGACAGGATTTAACATATTTTGATGCTGTTTTTCCTGTTTCCCCCAGGATTCTAGGGAGTTCTTCCTGCTCGTTATTTTTTTCTGTGGGAAGACTTTTCTTTCACAACTCTGCTTATGTGCAGCTTTAAAACCTTTTGCTTTTTCTCTGTCTCTCTCTTTTTTTCCCCCCGTCTCTGGTTTCCCTATTTCTTTCTCTTTTAATTCTGTGCTTCCTGCTTGTCTCCTGATCTCTCTGGCTCTCACGCTCTGCCTCTTGGCATCTCTCCTTCACCTCTTCCCACATTTTCTCTTTCCTTCTCTGCAGTTCTCGCCTGCTCTTAGTCTACAGTTCACCCCTTCTGACTTTGTTTGTCTTATAAAAATTTTTTTAAAAAATTTAAGGCATATATTTAAATTTTTACATGATAAGAAAAAAAATAGCATAATATATAACACATTATACTGTGATAAGGAAATCTGTCTAGAATTATATTGTTGTTAACCCACAATAAGAGAGAGAGCAAGGAAAAGCAAAGAGATGCAAAAGAAAAAACCCCAAGACAATGCTTGGAGTTGGTCCAATGACTGTTCATTGAGCCGACTTTGAGGAGTGCTTGAGGCTGCAATCTGTTTCCCAACTAGGAAATCAGACAATTGCTTTGAGTCAAAAAAAATAACCCCAACATATCGGACCCCCTCATGAGTAACCACACATTACAAGGAGATCTGAGAACATAAGATGCCCCTAACTGTACAACCTGAGGTCTTAACTGTCTTTGGGCTCCTTTTATTGTGTACAGTTCTGGAGGCCGCACCTTCAAAAAGACATAAAAAGGATGGAGTCAGTCCAGAGGAAGGCTACTAAAATGGCGCGTGGTCTTCGTCATAAGACGTATGGGGACAGACTAAAAGATCTCAATCTGTATACTATGGAGGAAAGGTGGGAGAGGGGAGATATGATAGTGTCATTTAAATACCTATCGTTTGTCATGTTACTATGCTCAGTACCCAAAACACGTACACTTTTCCCGCCATATCCACGGTTTCCATATCTGTGGATTTACTTATTCGTGATTTTTCAGCTGCTGACTTTTTCCTTTTACTGTACCGATAAAAAAGTTTATTGCTTACCAATCACTCTTAAAATCACTGCTTCCTAGCATCCATTGAGAGAAAGGCTTCTTCCCAGCATGCATGGAGAAAATCGCTGGAAATGGCTGCTTGCCTGCTCCAAGCCCTTAATTCTCTGGGAATCGTTGGGTATTCCAGTACTGAACTCTCAATATTGAACTTTATTTTTTGCCCTGAGATTATGACTGTACAGGGATTGTTGTATAATAAAAATTTGCGAATTTCAATAGTAGTAATAATGCCTTGTTTCAAAAACCACGAAGAACATATAAAAAGTTATTCGCGCCTATGGTCCGCCTGCATCCCCCGCGAATACGGTGGGAGAAGTGTACATAGGAATTTCTGCTATTGCTCGTCATCCTTTGGATTAGTTGTTCTGTGTATCTGCTGTATATGAAGTTGTAATCTTGTAACCCGTTCTGGGCTCTTCTGGGAGATTGGGCTAGAAATTCGACTAAATAAATGAGGATGGAGAGAGACTGGTACTTCCAACAGCTGGGAGATCCTCATGGCAGGGCAGAGAGGGTGAACCCCCACCTCTCTATTACTGTAGAGCAGTGTCTCAAACTTTTATTTTTTTTTAGCTCCGGCACACTAAACGGAGCAAATGATTTTTGTGCCACATTATAATTGAAATTATAAAACTGCAAAACCAACAAAAAATTAAATTTCAGAGTTATTTATTTAAAGTTCTTTAAGCTATGTCTGGGTAATTGTAACAACAGTGAACCTAAAGTAGATTAATAGAATTGCTAATCAAGGCGTGTTTTTGAGTGTAAATTAACTCAAAACGCAACAAGCAAACTTGCATTTCATCAGCCACCATCTGCAGTTGTTCACTCTTTTTTTTCGATTTTAATGTCTGTCAGAGCTGAAAATTCAAGTTTGCAATGATAAGAAGATCCAAACGGTAACAAAGCCTTGATTGCTTTGTTGCGCCATTTAGGATAACTTCTGCATTAAAAAAAATGTCTTGCCGTTAGTTTTCAAGGACCAATCACGTCAAAGAATGATGCCTGTCCAGGCGGTTGTATCCTTATGCACTAATCCGTTCCAGAACTCCGTTTGAGTTCCAAGACAATTTTTCCCATTGAAAATAATAGAAACTTGATTAATCCGTTCCTTGGTCCCACAAAGACAGCAAGATCGGGACCCCCCAACAGCAGAGACAGCAAGATCGGGATCCCCACCGGTAGAGACAGCAAGATCAGCAAAGGCAGCTGCAAGTGGTGCTCAGCCCAAAGCTTCCCTCTCAGGCGGAAACAGGAAGCTGCATCAGAGGGGAAGCTTTGGGCTTTGGTTTCTCCTCTTCCGTCTCTATTACAATAAACTCTGTTCCTGTTCAAATAGTTACTTCTGTTAAACTTCTTGGAGTTATTCTTGACGGAAAATTTTCGTTCCATGATCATATAAGTTCAGTAGTCAAGAAATGTTTTTACCGCCTCCGAATGATTAGATCTGTTTCTACGTTATTAGACCAAACTTCTTTAAATACTCTTATTCATTCGCTAGTCATTTCATGTCTAGACTATAGCAATGCATTATATAAAGGCGTCACTAAGAAAGAAATAAAACGCCTCCAAATTATTCAAAATACTGCCATTAAAATTATTTCAAAAGCTCAAAAATTTGATCATGTCACACCACTTTTGATTAACGCCCATTGGCTTCCCATAGATCATCGAATCTATATATATAAAATCGGAGGTATGTATGTGTGTATGTGCCGCGATCACGCAAAAACGGCTTGACCGATTTGACCGAAACTTGGTATGCAGATCCCTCATTACCTGGGGTGATATGTTCTGGGGGTCTCGCGGCCCACCTGCACACGTGGGCGGAGCTACAAACAGAAAATCAGATTTCACCCATTCATGTCAATGGAAAAAATGTAAAAAGCTGCCATTCTCACTGTAATTCAAAAACGGCTCGACCGATTTGAACGAAACTTGGTATGCTGATCCCTCACTACCTGAGGTGATATGTTCTGGGGGTCTCGCGGCCCACAACTCTATGTTGCTTGCTCAAGGGTGGGTTCACCCAAGAATTTATATGTTCTTGCTCCAGGAGGTGAAACTAAAATTGTTGTTTATAATCACGTTTTGCGTTAGTTGTATTGTATTCATTTTGTCAAATATTTCACATTATAATTTGAATATTGTACTTTTTATTAAGCTGTAAAAAAAATAATTTCATTCACCACTATAAAGTATCTTTATTTGAATCCATTTACAGTGTTATTGCTATAATTAAATACCCGTGCAACGCTGGGGCATCAGCTAGTTACTTATAAAATAATGTTACCGATACATAAAACTATAGCTTCCGGTCTACCTGATTTCATCAACAGGTTATTAATCCCCCCACCCCCCCATCGCACATTACGTTCTTCTAATCAAAACCTGTTATCCATTCCCTCTTTAAGACACATTGGCACCTGCGTACTAATATCTTTTCTGTTACGGCCTCTACCATCTGGAACTCAGCACCAAATTATATAAGAGAAATTTCAACACTTGATAAATTTTAAAAGTAGCTTGAAGGCCTTTCTTTTTAAAGACGCATTTGGAGTATAATAGTCCTTTTAAGGACTGTAATGGAACTTCGCTCCTTGCATTTCTTATTCATCTTAATCTTTTCTACAAAATGTTAGATTATTTATTTTATGTTCTCCTCCCTTTTGTTTTGATCCTTTTCCCTCTCTTTTTCATTACACAAATGTATTTCTACCCTTTTCCAGTTCGGATTCCAAAGCAGCGTTCAGATTCCGGGGCAAAAATTAAGAAAAAAAAACTGTTCAGATTCCAAATCGTTCGCGTTCTGGGGCATTTGGATTCTGAGGTACCACCACTGTATTTGTTTTCTGGGACCTGGTACAGAAATAATTATTGTTGTAAAGTTGTTGGCCAACATATTATAAACACTGATTGAAAGCTCAAGGTGCAGAAAGAACCAACTGTTGGCTTTGCTTCTTTTCAAAAGCTGTGTGCACAAAACCTGTTTAAGCAATAAGTCAGAAAACGTGAAATAGAAATCACGCTGCAACCGCATGTCTCTGGTACAGACAAGTTTATTAAAAATGTGATATTCCACCTTATCATTTATTTCAAGGTGGTTATACATTTTAAAATAGGGTAAAAACAGATAATACAATTAAACATAACTTTAACAAAGTAAACATACGAGATTAGACATAACAATGACATACTCGATTAGACAAACGGGTACGAGTGGAAAAGAAGGGGAGAACTATAATGATTAAAGAAAAGTAAGATATAAAGGTATAAACAAAAGGGAGGGATTAAAAACAAGTAAGCCCAATACGAGTGGACTTATATAAGATAAAATTAAAAAAATAAAATAAAATCCCTAAAAGGACATTTACACTTGAAAGGCATCTTTGAAAAGGAATGTTTAAGAAAAGATTTAAATTCCTCAAGATTTGTGCTCCGAGGAACGAAGAAAACGCGAAGTAGCGTACGGTATTAATGAATTCTGGCCGTCCTGTGTTTCTTGTTTTAAAAGTCAATCATAGAGTTTTACAGATACGGTGATTTGTATTATGGGAGTTACTTTTACAGTGGAGGTGTGGCTTAGAGCTTCTGCCTCTGAGGTTGCAGGTTCAATCCCAGTGCTGTGGCCCTGGCCAAGTCATCTAAACTTCCATTGCTCCAGCTACAGATGGGGGGAAATATTTGAGTACCTGATAGAAAAAAAAATTGTATACCACCCTGAACTTCTCCAGGATAGGGTGGTTGTATTATTTATTTAAAATAACATATCCTGTTTGTCTAAAATTCTAAGTGGGTTATAATAATAATTTTATTCTTATATACCGCCAAAGCCGTAGTAGTCCGAGGCGGTTTACAATCAGCGAAAATAGGTACAATGTAAAGCCATGAAAATAGGGGTGGGCAGGATGCAGGAGGTAAAGAGAAATTGGGGAACAATTCGGTTTGTGTTGGGGAGATAAGGCTTAAGAGGTCTTAGGTTACAAATCGGTTAAACAAGTTTGTTTTTACTAATTTTCTGAAATTTAGGTAGGATGAGGAGTGCGTGATAATATTACTCAGCCAATCGTTCAGTTGACTTGCTTGGGAATCTTTTGTAACATCAGGTCTTTAGTGTTGGATGGACTCTGCGTGTGGGTCTGGATGAACAATCGTTAAAATGGGGATCCAAGTACATGGGGGGTCGAACCAAGAATGGATTTCAAACAGAGATAGGCAAATTTGAACAGCACTCTAGCTTCAAGGGGCAGCCAGTGAAGTTTTTGGTAGTAGACAACCAAGTCTCCAACCTATTGACAACAACCCCAGACTACAAGATGTTCAGAAAGGAAATAAAAACTATACTCTTCAAGAAATCCCTTAATAAAGCTTAATACCATGATAAAACTTAACCCCCCTCTTACCATCCCCTCCCTAACCCCAGATCCTACTTTTCCCTCTCTTGGAAACCTTCTCTGATCTAACGTTGTAACCCTTCTTCCATAACTCTTTTTGTAATCCGCTTTGAACCGAAAGGTAATGGCGGAATAGAAATCTGTAATGTAATGTAATGTAGGGAGTTATGGATTGCCGAGTTTTGGATGATTCGGAGTCTCTGAATGGTTTTTTTGAAAGACCCCAAATAAATGATGTTGCAGTAGTCGAGTAAGCTCAGAATGGAGGATTGGACCAGTAAGCGGAATGAGATAGCATCGAAGTACTTTCTGATGGTTCTTAGTTTCCACAATGTTGAGAAGCCTTTTCTGACCAGTGAGTCGGTGTGAGCTTCAAGGCTAAGGTAGCGGTCCAGAGTCACTCCCAGATGTAATATAAGTAAACCCAAAACAATAAAAACAAGATTTCAATATATAAATAGCACAAAAGAATCTACCACAAATTACCAACCCAAGGGTCAAACAGGCTGAAATAATTACGTACACAGTAACATGAGAGAGAACAGCAGAAAAAAACTTAACTGACCTATCTAACCTGTCCAGAATCGATCCCAGTTTCCAGCTGTAGAAGTCTGTTGGCTTTTCGGATATCGCTCCTTATCCAGGACACCCTTTGCCTTCCTCTCTTGTACACCACCCTCTTGAGTAGCTGAGCATACGGGATCTTCTAGTTCATTCACACCCAGAACTCCTCGCTTTCACAGTTTAACCACAGAGCTTGGTAGTGATTTAGGGGCCGTTTTACATAGCTGCCTTAGTGTGCCCTTATGTGGATTTCTCCCCCCCCCCCCCACCTCAGGCCTACTGAGGTACCTAGTGGTCAGTGAGGGGGGGGCAGTCTTTGTGGCAGAAACGTGGCCCACTTGTTCTTTACACCTTGCAGCTGCCTTCTAAAATGGCTGCCACGACCTCTCTTAGTAGCTCACGGTAGCCATTTTAGAAGATGGTTGCGTGGAGATAGGAGCGAGAGGGCTGTGCTCCCGCCACGAAGACTCAGCTGGACCACAGCTGGATCCTCGGTAGGCCCCGGGGGAGGGGGGATCATGGGATTGGGAGGGAGATTAAAGGGTTGGGGCTTGGCTAAGGGTTGGAGGGAGGAGAACGGGCAGGAACAGAAGGGAAGGAAGAGAGATACAGAGACCTGTGAGGGGTTGGAGGGAAGAAAGAGAGGACAGGTGCTTGACCTTGGGAGGGGTGGGGGGGGGGAGAGAGAGTGAGAGACCTGGAATATCTCAAACTCCCTTTTCTACCCATTGTGGTTCTTTGTAAATCTTGGGTCAAATTTTTTGGATAAATTGGCTCTTTTTTTTTTTTTTTTTTTTAAATAATATCTTTATTGAGGCATCCAGAACAACCACAACACACAAAAAGTTTGCCGACCCCTGCACCAGGCTGTTTGTATCACAGCAGTAAAATGTCCAATTTTCTATTAATGGCCTTGCCTCTACATCATTCCTGTGCTTGCCAGACAGATCGACATGCATGCTTGCCTCCTTAAAGGATCTTCTCTCTTTCTCTCGTGCCAGCGTAAAGGCTCTTCCTGTCCCAGCTCCACGACCTGCTCCAGGAAATGTTTTCTTCGCGGTGTAACATGTAACTTACGGGTCACAGACCTCCTTGAGGTAAACACACCTTCAAAATGACAAATTTGTTCCATGGTCATTTTGCAGTAGAAGCTGGTTTTTTTACCTCCTCAGGAAATGCTCAGCTACAATCCAAGAATAAGAAAACCTCACTTTGCCCTGAGTAATCAAGCACCAGACGACCTCAGCTTTAAAAAAAAGTGGTTGCAGAAACTTTCCAGGAACTTGAGCAGAGCTGAACAAAGAAAGGAGCCAGCACTCTGACATCAGAAGAACGGAATTGGTGGGCTTACCGACTTTTTTTTTGTTCAATTTTCTTTGACCCAGCAGTTTTCATGCGCTCCTTTGGGTTTCCAGTTTGGTTCGAGTGTTGTGAGCCTTCATTTTGCAGGTTAACAGAGATTTTGGCCCTTACACCCTGTCTCTGAAGTGACAGGCCTTGGCCAGTGGCCATATCCTTCACATTCTCCAGAACCCGGCACATGTGTGCTCTGAATCTGGCCACTGGAGTTTATCACGGTCTCCCCCATCACCAGGAACTGGGAATGCTGTTCTTACACCAGCCTGAGCCCCAGAAGCTGGATCCACAAAAGAAACGTGGACCAACCCCTGATCACATCTGCACAAATATTATAATTGGTGTATACAGCAATGAGTAAGGCAACGAACCAGATCTGAAGATTAACCGTCCAAAGACCTTAACCTCAACATGCTGAAACTTGGGAGTTTAAGTGACTTGACCAAGGTGACATACATGAGGCTTAATGGGACATGGTGGAACAGAGCTTCCCAAAGCAGGGGTTTGTGACCCCCAAATGAGGTCACAAAACCCACATTTGGGGTCACGACCTAGGTGGGCTTTCTACAGGTGCATCATTATTGTGCACCTCCGGGGGGAGGGGCATTCAATTTTATTGGGTCTCATCCATGGGGTCACAGTCACAAAAACATTGGGAAACGCTGTGGTAGAGTCTCCAGGCTAGAAGCTCTGTGCTGTAGCCCTGCATTTCCGCTGCTGGCCCTTTAATTCTTGGAGGTAAAGCACACCCTACCACTCATTCATCACACTGCCACGTGTAACCCCTGTGCAGCACTGGCTCTTTGACTGTTTATCTAAAGTCCTTTGTTTCCTAGTGGGTCAGAGATCTGGTCACCCTGAAAAAAAAGGTTGGTGACTTTTTTTTTGCCATAATTTGTGGTCATATGACCACTAACCCTGGAGGACGGAGTTCTGGAGATCCAGACTTTCCCCATCTCCTGCTCTCTGCTTAGATTATTTGTGCACAAGTCATAAGAACATAAGAGGAGCCCTACTGGGTCAGCCCAATGGTCCATCTAGCCCAGTCCAGGTCACATGTACCTGGCAGAAACCCAAATAGTAGCAACATTCCATGCTACCAATCCCAGGGCAAGCAGTGGCTTCCACCATGTCTGTCTCAATAGCAGACTATGGACTTTTCCTCCAGGAACTTGTCCAAACCTTTTTTTAAAAAACCAGCTACGTTAACTGGTGTCACCACATCCTCTGGCGATGTGTTCCGGAGTTTAACTATTCTTTGCATGAAAATATATTCCCTTCTGCCTTTTCTCTTGGCCTTCCTCCTGCTCAGACAAGGCTCCATATTTTGTTTTAGAAAGTGTGCTCTTATGCATCACCCAGTCTGCCTGATGAATGCAAGTTTCAAGTTTTCAAGTTTCAAGTTTATTCATTATTTGATTGATCGCCTATCATAATTACTAAGCGATTTACATATACTAAAAAATACCGGATAAAACAATAACAATAATATAAATAAAAATATAAAAATCATTAAAATACTAGACAAATTACTACAGGAAACACTGGGATAGAGGGGAAAGAAATACAATTTATAATAGGAAAGGAGAGAACATTGAGGGTAAATTAGAAAAGGAAGGGGAAAAACAAAATAAATTTGAAAATAAAATCTTCGAATGACTGGTATGAATGGTAGTAATGAAGAGCAATTAGCATTTCAATTAAGTATTGAAAGCATCTTTAAAAAGAAAGCTCTTAAGTTGACTTTTGAATTTTTCAAGATTTTTCTCTACCCTTAAATATAGTGGGAGAGAATTCCATGTTTGTGGTGCAGTAACGGTGAAGATATATTGTCTTCGGGTACTTATGAATTTAAGAGTCGGAATAACCAATAACAGCTGTTCATTAGATCGTAAAGTTTTTGAGAAGAGTATGGAATTAAGTCTTTATAAATAAATGATGGAGTTTTATATAGCAACGATTTAAAGGTGTGGGACTGCAGTCGTAGGTTCTGCTCACTGCTAGGAACACCGAGTCCATTCCGAAAAGCAGGATTAGCCAACATCTACCAATAAACGATTTACCTATATATCTGCTACGCTGACCGCAGTGTGAGTCTGGCAATTAGTCCTGATGTTACTGGAGCACCCCAGGGTGTGTCTGGGTCTTTCAACTCCTGCTTGCTGGATACCTCGTTCTGATTCACCTTCTTGGCACTGTCAGTCACTGTGCAGAACAAATAGGGAGGGTTGCCTTACTTCCTGAGATGATGTCATCAGGTGATTAGCGGCAATGAGAAGGTAATTATGGAATGGGTAATTGGAATGTAATGCAAACCAGGGATTTGCTGTGTCTGGTTGATGACTTTAATAGTGGGTTTCCCTTTCATGGACAGGTACAGCTATGGCACATCAGAAAGCGGAGTGAAACCCCATCGCGGGTGAATGGATACTAAAGCCCATTAATCAGAAGTGCCACGTTGCAGAATAACCCTACACTGTGAATGGTTTCTACTGCAACAGCAGCTCTTTCTGGGTGGACCCAGGGCAGTTTTAGGAACACCTATTTGTACACGAAAATGCTGTTTCACACATACAGACGGCTTATCGGATTATCCCCGTTATTATTACCTCAGCTATTCTCTGGAAAAAGTGCCGAGGACCGAGAGTTTCTTGAAATTGAGACTCATAACATAAGAACATAAGAATTGTCGCTGCTGGGTCAGACCAGTGTTCCATCGTGCCCAGCAGTCCACTCACACGGCGGCCCTTTGGTCAAAAAACAGCACCCTAACTGAGACTAGCCCTACCAGCGCACGTTCTTGTTCAGCAAAAACTTGTCTAACTTTGTCTTGAATCCTTGGAGGGTGTTTTCCCCTATAACAGCCTCTGGAAGAGCGTTCCAGTTTTCCACCACTCTCTGGGTGAAGAAGAACTTCCTTACGTTTGTACGGAATCTATCCCCTTTCAACTTTAGAGAGTGCCCTCTTGTTCTCCCTACCTTGGAGAGGGTGAACAACCTGTCCTTATCTACTAAGTCTATTCCCTTCAGTACCTTGAATGTTTTGATCATGTCCCCTCTCAATCTCCTCTGTTCGAGGGAGAAGAGGCCCAGTTTCTCTAATCTTTCGCTGTACGGCAGCTCCTCCAGCCCCTTAACCATGTTAGTCGCTCTTCTCTGGACCCTTTCGAGTAGTACCGTGTTCTTCTTCATGTATGGCGACCAGTGCTGGACGCACTGGTGAGGGGCGTACCATGGCCCGGTACAGCGGCATGATAACCTTCTCTGATCTGTTCGTGATCCCCTTCTTTATCATTCCTAGCATTCTTTTTGCCCTTTTTGCTGCCGCCGCACATTGTGTGGACGGCTTCATCGACTTGTCGATCAGAACTCCCAAGTCCCTTTCCAAGACCTCCTCCAGGTCCAGGTGAAAATGAAACCATGGGCTCCTTTTAGAATGGTGCGCTAGCGTTTTTAGAAAGTAATGATGGCATTTTAGCACGCGTTAAAGCCCTAAGGCACCTTCGTCAAAGGAGCCCTATATTTGTGGTCGTGGTGCTGGTTCTTGGAGGCTCCATGGCAAGTTGCAGGGTTTTGTTTAGTTTTTTAACTATTACTTGCCTGGTTGGGAGGAATGACATGTCATGCCAGGATACCTTTGGCTGTGACTAGAAGTTGTTGTTTTTTTCATTCTTTGGGGTTGGCTATGAGCGTTGGGTCTGGAACATAATAATAATAATAATAACAGTTTATATACCGCAATACCGTGAAGTTCTATGTGGTTTACAAAAGATTAGAGAAGGTACAGAATAATTGGACTTGAGAGCGGAAAGAGTGAGTGAGTAAGGGGGAGAACAGGTCAGTTGTCTAGGTATTTCAGGAACAGGTATGTTTTTAGACGCTTCCTAAATTCTTCGTAAGTAGTGGGCGAGAGCAATTGCTCTAGGTCTTTACCCTATAGGGCCGCCCGGTGTGAGAGAAGGTGTACGTGGTGTTTTTTCAGTTTGCAACCTCTAACTGGTGGGGAAATGAAGTTTGAATGTGTGCTTCTCTTGCGTTTGTTGGTAGAGAAGCAGAAAAGGTCCGATATGTATTTGGGGGCTAGTCCATATAATACTTTGAAACAGAGGCAGGCGAATTTAAACTTTACCCGTGCTTCCATCGGCAGCCAGTGCAACTGCCGGTAGTAGGGTGTTACATGATCGAGTTTCTTTAGCCCGAAGATAAGTCTGACCGCTGCATTTTGCATTATTTGAAGACCGTCGCATGTTCTTTTGGGAGATTGCTAAGTAGGCGATGTTGCAGAAGTCAAGCTGACTTAGTACGAGGGATTGCACTAGGATTCTGAATGCTGACGTATCGAAATATGCTCCCTTGTGCAAAACGAAAATGGCCAGACTGTTGTAGTGGACATCCAGCTTGTCGTTCCACTTGAGTAGAACCGACTCTGATGCAGAAGGCAGATGGGGCCCCTTTCTATCCGAGAGAGGCGCGCATGGGTGTAGGCGAGACACTTTCCATCCCGACTCCAGAAGGATTTCTCATTAGCTGGGTTTCTGCTCCACTAAAGGTCATACGATTACACTTGATCCTTACTTCATGTGCACTTTTCAGGTACATTTTCATGAAGCATTTCATACTCTGGCTTCCGGTTTATTTGACAATTCAGTTTAAATGTACTAACATAATATTTAAAACCCTTCATGGAATTTTTTTCCTCCGTTGGTCTCGGTCTCTTTTAATTCTTTACTGTCGTTGACATTCAAGAGCTTCTCAAAGATAAAACATTAGGCTATACAACTCGTTCTTTTGTATCCATTTTTGCAAAAATCAGAATCCGTTCTTCACTTCAAATTTTTCGTAAATCTTTAAAAATGCTACAGGTTCAGAAATCATTAATAGATTCTCCTAATCTACACTAGAAGATCACAAATAATGATGCTTTCCCCTCTATGTACTTTAATTGTAATGATCTATTTTTTATGTGATGAATCCCTTTCTTAGGGATGACCCGGTATACACACACTTTGATCACGCTGATGGCAAGTACACTTCCCTCACCTCTGTCGAACCTAAAGAATGTCAAGTCCCTCTCTTCCATTCCTTCGGACACCAGAGTAATGTATAAAATGTGAGTAACTCAGTAACGAACTAGACTTGACACCATTATTCCATAAGCAAAAAGGAGCAGTTAGTGGTTTAGTAGGCAGGATTGATGGCCTACAAAGCCTCTTGCTTTTAATGGCCGCTGCCTCCTTACCAGCCATTTTTCAGGCTTACCACTGGGCACCGGTGATTAGCTGTTTCCTGATCCTATCCTCCAAAGCAGAGAAAGAGTTCTTCAAATACCTTCCAGTGTAGGTGCTGAGCTCAGGGTAGGGTTTAGACTTCACTGATCACTGTAATTTGGAATGAAAATAGTATTGGATGCACAAAATGCCTTGTTTAAATAAAGCTTTCTTCCACCATTCACGGGCAGCTCCTCGGCAGGCTGCTCAGCAGATTTCTGGTCACTAGACAAGTGGTGCTTTTTTTTTTTTTTTCCATTCATGTTGTGCCGATTCTTGTGACTTAACACTTCTTATAAAAATTCAGATCTGCTAGATTCTTTTTTTAAAAAAATTTTATTTTATTTCTTATTGAAATTTCAATTACTTCACAAGAATCCTCTTGTTCAAGAAAAACAGAAAGAAAACATGTATAAGAAATTACATCACTAATGTTAATTAACATATTAATTAACAAACAAAATAAGCTTTTAATCTTTCTCAGACCACAACTCGGAAGGGGAGAATTCCATAGAGTAGAGAGACTCAAAAAGGAAAAAAACAAATCAATATTCTAGGAATAGGCTTAACAGCATAATACCATATTGTAACTACTGTTCTACAATTTCTGATATTCCCCCTTTTGCCAGGGTCTTCAGATCCAAAAAGGATCGCAATTGTTCTGGTATATTTGACTCCAAGGTATTTTATTAAACCCTTGCAAGGGTATGCTAATAGAAATGTTCCACCAAGAGCTAACGTCTCCTTTCTCGTTGCAAGAAACAATTTCCTGCGCTCCTGCGTAGATCTGGTGACATCTGGGAAAATCCCAAAATTTTTTTCCCATGAAACATAGTTTGCGAATTCCGAAAATATAGTTTCATGATAGCGTTCAGGTCCTGCTCAAAAACGAATGACGTCAATAGGGTGGCCCTCTCAGTATTTTCTGATAAAGTAGTTTCCAACAGCTGGGTGATATTTAAAGAAGCATCTTGTTGAGTCTGTGATTCAGGCATGGATCCAGAAACTTTTTTAGTTGGCAAATAATAAATTCGATTCAGATCTGCTAGATTCTTATAATTAGGTCACGCCTTTTAACGCCTTTTTTTTAAATGTATTTATTTACCCCATCCTATTGTTAAAGCCTTTACCTATCTCATTTTCTTTCATATATTGTATTTCTTCCCCCTCTTACCTTTTGGCCCTGCGTATGTTAAGTGTTGCGTCCATGTTGCCTGCACCGAAGCATTGTATTTATTGATGCACTATTTTTAGACTTGTTCATCGCTTTGTATTATGATTAAGCGATTCATCAAATTTTAAATAAACTTGATCGGGAGTGATCTGGGGTGGCTCGCGTTGTAATGGGGTGGGGAAGTTGTTGGGTTTTTTTTTTTTTGTAGACCTCTAAGGTCTGGGGGTTTCCCTGTTTCCCTCTCCACTGCACTCTGTGTTTGTATTAGTGTGTTCTTGATATCTTAATATTGGTTTTGGGGTGGTTTTTTTTTTTTTTTAATTATAAATCACTTTATAGAGAATTACAAAAGGTGATACAGCAAATAACAGAGAAATTCATGAAGAAATTCTGGGGACTCCGAGGGCTTTGGAAAACTGAGCCCTTTGGTTGCGTCTGTGATTTTTCTTTTTTTTTACTTGTGTTGTCCAATTTCATGCTGTATTGCCCCAGTCTTGAGTCCTTACTCTCCCTGAAATGTAGAATCCTCTGCTCTCTCTCTCTCTAGCTGATCTAACAGACAGCTGGGAGGGAGCGGAGGAATTGTTCTCGTCTTTTGTCTTCACGCTTAACTGGCACATTAAAACATCTTAATAGACAGCACTGTATAAGTGGCAGTGTAACATATAGAGAGATAAATTAGAGTAATGGGAATTTTAGATGGATGGTAAAGATGGCGAACATGATGAATTATTATACATTCGGTCAGAAAAGGTGCATACAGCCGACCTCACCTACAGTAGCATGGGCTAAGCAAGTCCTACAGAATGTGCAGCTGGTAGGTGTCATTGGGTGGGTGGGTATGTGACTAGCAAGTTAAGTTACTTCTTCCATTAAAGGCCTGAGTGAAGAGTCAAGCTTTCACCTGCTTCCTCACGTAGAGAGTCTTCCAGAGAGTAGGGGCTCGCCGGCAGGTTTCATGTCACGTGGTTTTCTTTGAACGGGTGTAATTAGGGATGCTTCTTGAGTTCACCTTAGAAACCTTGGAGGTGCAAGTTATGAGTTGATAGGCTCCAGAGTAGTCTAAGAAAATACTTTTTTACAGAAAGAGTGGTAGATGCGTGGAACAGTGTCCCGGTAGAGGTGGTGGAGACAGAGACTGTGTCTGAATTCAAAAGGACCTGGGATAAGCACGTGTGGTATCTCTCGGAGAGAGAAAGAGATAATGGTTACTGTGAATGGGCAGACTAGATGGGCCATTTGGCCTTTATCTGCCATGATGTTTCTATAACCATAAAGTTCTATGACCTCACAATTCAGGTGTAAAGAGCCTTAGCCAATAGGAAGAGGAGATGCAAATGTAAGAGCCTTAGCCAATAGGGAGAGGAGGAGACAGTGGATGGGCCATTTGGCCTTATCTGCCATCATGTTTCTATGTTTCATAGAGGGAGATCTTGTTCCTTTAAGGGCCTTGAAGATCACACATTGTAGAAGTAGCCAGTGGAGTTATTGCAGAATTTGTGTAATGTGATGACATTGCTTTCAGTCTTCTATCCGTCGTGCTGTGGCGTTCTGAGTCAGTTGACGCTCGTGCAAACCCTTTGCAGGTATGCCATTGTAAAGTGCATTGCAGTAGTCCAGACTTGATGTTCTGTTGTGAAGACTTGTCTTCTTGATGTACAGTGAGAGACGACGTAGTTATAGATGATAAGAGGCAGCTCCTATAGGTTGCTTGGATTTGAGGATTGCGTTCAGCTATAGCCCTAGATTCCTGATCTGTGATTTAAGGGGAGTTTGTTGCTCCCAACAGGGATTTTGATCACTTGTGTCAGTGACCCACAGAATCTGTTTTGCTTGGCTTCAGACAGTTTCTTGTTTTCAGTCCATTCTTAACTTGCTACTAGACAGGCAGGCAGTTTGTACATAGGGCTGGTTCAGTGGGTCTGAGTAATAATAATAATTAATAATAATAACTTTATTCTTTTATACCGCCAATAATCGTGTGACTTCTAGGTGGTTTACATTTGAAGAGAGCTGGACAATCAGCGAGTTACAATATGCAGATAGTCAGTGAAATTACAGTATGTAGAATCTTGAAATACAGCGAAATATAATATACAGTTTAAGTATTTTCAGAGGGGACATGTTAGAAATAGGAGCAAATTACAAAATACAGTTGTTAAGAATTTCGGAGGGGGCATTGGATAGAAATAGAATAGAAAAGGATTAGCAGAGTTACTGTTTAGGTGATATATCAGTTGAATAAGGCAGTTTTTATGGCTTTTCTAAAGGCGTCATAGGTCAGTCTTGCTCCATTAATGTAGTTGTCAAGCCAGTGCTGTTTGTTTGCTTGGTACATAAAGGTTCTTTCCAGAAAGGTTTTGTATTTAATGCCGGTAATGCTTGGATATGCAAATAGATTGCTGTTTCTGGTTTGCTTTATGGGACTGTATAATATGAAGTGAGATAGCAAGTATGTAGGAGCCAGTCCCCAGACTAGCTTGAAGCATATGCAAGAGAACTTGAAAAGTACCGTATTCGTGCCTCGACTGGCAGCCAGTGCCGCAGTCTGTAGTAGGGGCTGACGTGGTCGCTTTTTTTCAATCCAAATATCAAGCGGGCCGCTGTGTTCTGGACAATTCTGAGTTTCCTCACTGTTTTTTGGGGTATATACCCATATAAACGATATTGCAATAGTCCAGTGTAGATTGCACTAGTAGTCTAAATGATAATGGGTCGAAGTATTTTTTGATGGTCTTTAATTTCCATAATGTCAGGAAACACTTTTTTACCACTAAATTCGTGTGTTCAACCATTGTCAAATGCGTGTCTAATGTGACTCCCGATATTTTATTGTTTTAGTCATCGGACAATCATGATCTTTTAGATGTAGCGTTGTTTTAGTAATTTTGTCCGTTGGGCTTGCAAGGAAGACTTTTGTTTTTTCTGTGTTTAGTTTCAGTTTGAAGTTGATTGTCTGGTGTTCTATTTCGGTCATAATATGAGAAATGTATTCTGAGGTTTCGTTTTTTATGCTGTTCACTGGGATTAAAATGGAAATGTCATCTGCATATATGTAATAATTTAGGTTTAGCTTTTGCAGTAAGTGTCCTAGGGATGAGATGAAAATGTTGAATAGTGTAGGTGATAGTGGTGAACCCTATGGTACTCCCGAGGGGTTTCTCCAGGAGTTTGAGCATGTCCCACCACTAACCACATGGTATAATCTCTTTGTTAGGAAGCCCTATATCCAGTTTCTTACTCTTCCCGTAAGTCCAATTGCATCTAGGCAGTGTAGCATTATTTCGTGGTCAACAAGATCAAAAGCACTGCTGAAGTCTAGTTGTAAAATCAGAGCACTTGTTCCTTTGCTGAATAAGTCGTATAGGTGATTTAGGATTGAGGCTAGGACTGTCTCAGTGCTGAAACCTTTTCTGAATCCTGAGTATGTTAAATTTGTCTAGATAGTTCACTAGCTCTAAGTTGACCAATCCTTCGAGCAGCTTGGTGAATAAGGGGATGCTTGCTATGGGTCTGTAGTTGGTTTTCAGGGCTAGTGAGTTTTTTTGATCTTTAGGGATGGGTGTGATCAGTATGTGGCCCATTTCCTCATGAAATGGTCCTTCTGTGAGGGTGGTTGTTATCCAATTGAATAGATCCTTTTTGAAATCTAGTGAAGCTGTTTTCAAGGTCTTTGAAGGACATCCATCCAGTAGGCAGTTCGATTCAGTATATTTATTGTACAGGGTTAGAAATTGGTGCCATTGTGGAGGTTCAAAATGGTTCTAGAGCATGTCTACTCTGGGTTCTTTTTCCCAGGTCCCTGTGCTATGATGGATCTTCGGGTCAGGGATTTCTTTTTGCGAAAAGGTAACTATGTCAAGTGGGTGGCCTTTTTCGTGTGTTTTCTCTGGTTTTAGTATTATGAAACCTAGAGTTTTTAAGAAAGTGTCAATTTCTATCACGTCTGGTTTTTCCACTTGTTCTAGGTGAACGTTTATGTCGCCCAGTAGCAGGATATATGTTCCTTTTAGGGTGTTAATAGTGAGGTATTCGAAGAACTCTTCTCTAGTACTAGTCCACTTTTTCGGGGGAATGTAAAATAGTGTCACGGTTAATGCCTCTTCCAGTTGGGTGTTGGTGATTTTGCAAGTCAATATTTCCCGATCTTTTGTGGTTTTGCAGTCTATTTTGCTATAATCATAGGATTCTTTTAAGATTATTGCTATCCCACCCCCTTTTTCCCAGTTTCTAGATAGGGGAAGCATTTCTTTCATAATTGTATCGGTGTCTGAAACCATCCATGTAAAGGCAGAACCGAGTCTCCATTAATAGAATCTGCTCAACTTGTGGCTTGAAGTAGATAGTAAACAATTTAAGCAACAGTTTGGAAACGTGTGGTACGCTGTAGGTGGCGATGAGGTGCTGCTGAACAGTACGGTTCATAGACAACGGCTCCGACGGAGGTTTTTGTTGGGAAACCCCCCCAGTTTACTTAATAGACATCGCGCCGGCGTTATGGGGGGTTTGGGGGGTTGTAACCCTCCACATTTTACTGTAAACTGAACTTTTTCCCTAAAAACAGAGAAAAAGTTAAGTTTTCAGTAAAATGTGGGGGGTTACAACCCCCACACCCCCCACAATGCGGCGCGATGTCTATTAAGTAAACTGGGGGGGTTCCCCAACAAAAACCTCCGTCGGAGCCCCTAAAAACTGTAATTTTGTGCGGCGCGCACCTCTGCGCTGCGCTCAATTGTCGGCGCGCACCTCCGCGCTGCGCTCAATTGTCTGGGCGTGCCTTTGTCCCGGCGCACTTTTGACCTGACACCGAACAGTATAGGGTTACCAGACATCTGGACGGTTTTTCAGAACCCGGTCCTTTGTCCGGGTTTTGTAAAGATATCGCGTCGGGGGGGGGGGCCATCCACACATACGCAGATGCGCATGCCTTCCTACCTGACAAATAGGCAGCAGGGGGCGGAGTCTGGGGGGTGTCCGGATTTTACTGACGTAACATCTGGTAACCCTAGAACAGTATGAACTCTTGTCCATCTATGTGATAGATAGGTATCAGATCAGTCAGTAAAATGGCCCATTCTTTTTCGTTTTTATTAGCTCCTCCAAATAAGATATTGTATTTTGCTTCAGGTCTTCTGAGAAATCTTTAAAACTATGTTGTTTCAACGTTGTTTTTTTTAAACAATAATTTTTAAGGACTGTAATGTTATCCCTTTTAGAAAAATTTTTGCCGTGAACCACTGAGGTAGCCTGCGCAGGCGGCAGTTATAACTCAAAAGTTATCACGGTAAAAAGCTGCAACAGGTTTCAAGACCCCATTGTATTAAGTTGAGCAGAGCAGCCCTTCAATCTAACAGCAGTGTTACAATAGCATCAAACTGGAGGGAATGTGGGTAAAACCATTTTTCATTTCCATTTCTGTGTATTATATTTAGCACAGAAAAAGCTGTACCGATTAAAATCAGCAATAAAATAGATAAGAACAATGCGTCCCATTAAACCTCTGCCTAATCAGCCTTCTGTTTCTCTCCCCCTTCTTCAACCCCACAGACTTGATTTAAAAACCTGGCCTTTATCTCTTTCCGAAACTGTTTAATAACCTCCAGTTTGAGAGAGTACCATTCCGCACAAAAGGAGCTACTGCAAAAACACACACCCTCGGGTCCTCTGAAGAACCGTCTATTGTCATTCCCTGATCATAAAGCCCAGATGGGAACCTAAACTTGTATCTGTTCCTGCAAACAGCGAACATGCCCTTCTCTCCGCCCCCTTCCGTACCCTCCACACCACTCTCCCTGTACCCCCTTTAGATCTTCACCAGCGCAAGCAGCTTCTCTGGCCTGCTGGTCACACCAGCGTTGACCTTCCCTCAGGTGTCACTTCCTGGCCCCCATGACCCAGAAGTGATTTCAGAGGGAGCCAGGCCAGAGTAGTTGCTCACGCTGGCGAAGATTTAAAGAAATACAGCGACGGGGAAGGAAGGGCATGAGTGTGGCACGGGGGCCAGACCAGTGTTTGTGCAACCCAAGAGAAAAACGGTATAAACTAGTTGTGGGCCTGTCCTCCACAGGCCTATGCAAAGATTTCTCTCTGAATCTCAAGAGACTTTATACCTCACTTTCTCTACCTGTGAAGGTAACTGGCCTCAGACTCTGAGCTAATAGTTTTGTTTTACCTTTGAAACCTTGTCTGGTTGTATAATCTGAAGACCAGCCCTCAACTCTCATTCACACTATTATAGGCCAAGGCCCTTTTACTAAATCTTAGTGCGTGATAACAAAATTAGCACTAGGGAACCCTTTTAGTGTTGGCATCTAATTGGGCCATTTGGCCTTTATCTTCCATCATGTTACTCAGATGCCATTCTAGAATTAGCACAGAACGCTTCACCTAGGCATCAGCTTTATGGGGCCCAGTTATAAAATTGCTTCCTGTATAAACAGTGATAGAACTGAGCCATGCTGAAGCCCCCACGTCAACTCATAAATGCCTTCATTGCTTCCTCTATAGAAATGCTGCAAACCACTCTACCGTTAAAATTGCTTTAGTAGGCAATGGGGAAACTGGAGTTTTTAAAAGTAATCCTCAGTAAGCTCTTGCTGGCTCTAATGTTTGCTAAGGAGACATAGAAGGGGGCCTGGGTGGTGCCTGCAAAATCTCTTTCTTCGAAGACGCTGTGGGAGGGTACGTTTTGTTTGAAAATGGACTGGATAAGGGGAGATAGGATTGAAGTCTACAAAATCCTGAGTGGAGTAGAACGGGGACAAGTGGATCGATTTTTCACTCCGTCACGTGATGAAGTTACAGGGAAATACTTTTAAAACCAGTAGGAGGAATTTTTTTTTTTTCACTCAGAGAATAGTTGAGCTCTAGAACTCATTGCCAGAGGATGTGGTATGAGCGGATAGTGTAGCTGGTTTTAAGAAAGGTTTGGACAATTTCCTGGAGGAAAAGTCCATAGTCTTGTTTTTGAGAAAGACATGGGGGAAGCCACTGCTTGCCCTGGATCGGTAGCATGGAATGTTGCTACTCTTTGGGTTTTTAGACAGCTGCTAGTGACCTGGATTGTCTAATGGGCTTGATGGGACCATTGGTCTGATCCAGTGGGGCTATTCTTATGTTCTTACATGATTCAAGTATAGGACAATTAAGCCATTGTGACATCACTGATGAGGTTGGCTCTGAGGCACTGTGGAATGAGGCATTAAGACATCACAATCTCAGCTCTGGAATGTTGCTCTCATTGGGGTTCCGGAATCTTGTTATTCTTTGAGATGCTGGAATATTGCTACTCTTTGGGTTTTGGCCAGGTACTAGGGACCTGAATTGGCCACCGTGAGAACAGGCTACTGGGCTTGATGGACCTTTGGTCCGACCCAGTGGGGCTATTCTTATGGGTTTATATGGGATGAGAAGTAGGTGTCTACACTGCTAGATGTCCTGTTGAAAATCTACTCCCATTTGTCTTATGAACCAGTAAGATTTGTGGAAACCAGTTGCCAAGAACATTTTCTTTCAATATCTATAGATCAGATGTGTGGCTTATACAGATTATTTACAAGGGTTGAGAGGCGAAACTGTCTCCACTTGCACTTGAAAACAAGGTCAAAAGCCAATACCTTCAGGGAAAAGTTGGTCTCTGTTAGATATCTTTATTGTCAGAAAACACCAGAGTTGGATGCAAAGTGAAAAACAGTTACAGAGATCTTTTGATGCGTAATGCTCATGTTGTGTATTGGTCAAACACGAGGTATTTTGGCAAACTCGAGACACAATTATTGTATTGTAAATTCACACACTGAATTTATTATACACCAGAGAGGTTGCAGAAAATGCGGAGACAACCAGTTTCTGTCAAGGATGTGATAAAAAGTTCAAGGAAATTAGAAACAGATGAGATGGAATTTAAGATTAATACCAGACAGTTGGGATCGGTGAACAGCCCACCAGTAAAAAGGAAAATCTGCTTCTTCGATCCTCGTTCCTCAAGTTTCAAGTTTTATGAAAATTTGATAAAACGCTAATCATAAATTCTAAGCGTTTGACAATTAAAATGGGGAACAATTAACAAACTTATTAGTGACACGACATTACTTACATGAAAACAAGATAGTAGGGAGAAGTACAATTTTTAAAGAAAAGAGTACAATTAAGGTTAAAAACAAGAGGGAAATGGGAGGAATCATATCAGTGTTGAATATAAGTAAAACAGAATATGGCAAGGGAGGACTCAGTAATCATTTAGCAATCATAAGTATCTTTAAATAAGAAGCTTTTAAGGTTCCCCTTAAACTTTTCTAAGACCTTAAATGTGATGGTAACGAATGCCATATTGTAGGGGCTTTAGTTGTTAATGAAGAAGCCCTATGAGTACTAATGATTTTTAAGGATGGGACATGAAGAAGGTGCTAAGAGGCAGATCTTAAAGTTCTCGGAGGATCATGAGGAATAAGAAACTTATGAATAAAAGCAGGTTCTTTGGTGAGGGGATAGATTCCTTACAAACGTAAGAAAGTTCTTCTTCACCCAGAGAGTGGTAGAAAGCTGGAACGCTCTTACGGAGGCTGAAAACACCCTCCAGGGATTCAAGAGAAAGTTAGACAAGTTCCTGCTGAACAAGAACGTGCGCTGGTAAGGCTAGAATCAGTTAGGGCACTGGTCTTTGACCAGAGGGCCACCGCGTGAGCGGACTGCTGGGCATGACGGACCACTGGTCTGACCCAGCACCAGCAATTCTTATGTAAAGAGATTAAAGCAATTTTATAAGTAATACGATGATGGATTGGTAACCAGTGAGCACTTTTTAACAAAGGAGTAACGTGCCACATGAGGGGCCTTATTCTCCAAAGAAAGGCATTAGGCCATAGGCTTCGGAACGGGGGAGGCCACAGGGGCCGTGGCCTCCACCAAAACTGGCGGTCGGGGTCAACTGTGGCTCAATTCCCCCCCCATCCATCTCCTCCCGGCCTGCTCATTGATGTTTCACAGTGACTGCTGGAAGATTTAAAATTTGCAGCAACCGGGGAAGGTTATGGGGAGTCAGGAGCTAAAGAGAAAGGTCGTGCCACGGGATCCTGCTGGGGCTAGGGTGGAGCCTTTAGGCCCCTCCCCCCAACAATATTAAAGACTTCACAATATTAAAAAAGTTCACCCTCCTTTCCTTTTGTACTGGTAATTATTTGTACGTATACACCGTATGTTTATTGCTTGTTTCCCAATTTTAAATTGTCACGCGCATTGAAGTATTTGACATTGCGTGTACAACAAATTTTTAATAAACTTAAAACTTGGGTAACTACATCAATGGAGCCAGGCTGACCTAAGGCGCCTTTCGGAAAGAAATTGTTTGATAGATTTATCTCTTAAACAGAAGACACACTAAATTTAATAATTTTATTCTGTCTGTTTCTTGAGTAATATGTTGTACTTTCACTATATGCATTTCGTAATTCGCTGATTGTCCAGCTCTCTTCAGTGTGAACCGCCTAGAAGTCGTTTGATTATGGCGGTATAGAAAAATAAAGTTATGTTATGGCCTGAAGGGAAAACAAACTCTGGGGAAGCTCCACCTGCAAGGGGGTGAGAGAGGTCAACTTACTGATTATTTGGAGAAATTCTCAACATGGGTTTCGTTCTAATTTTAGTACGGAAACCTTCCTGATTTCTCTTCTTTCAAAAATTCAACAATTACGACTTCAAAATAAAATGTTCTGTTTTGCTCCAGTTTGTTTTATCTGCGGCATTCAATGTAGTACATCACGACATTTTACTCCATTTACTTTCAGATATAGGTCTTCCATCAGGTTGTTCTGGATTGGTTCTCCAAATTTCTACTGTCTCGTTCTTACTCTTACTCTTAATATTGATGGTGATATCTCCAATTCCTGGCGGCCTCCTTGTGGGGTTTCCCAGGGCTCTCCGGTTTCTCCAATTCTATTTAATCTCTATATGACCACACTGAATACCTTTAAGTTGTCAGCTTGGGAGAAGTTTAGTTTAGTTTAGTTTAGGAACTGTTTGCCCTGAGACAGAGAGGAGTAAAATACAGGGGTTAACCATTGCCTTAAAAATCATTGTAACTGGCCAACAACAAGGAGGGTAAGATTGCTACAACTATCCGCTTCCGCATGGAGGTGTGAAAGACACCCAAGTCTGAAACAGAGGGCATTGTTCAGAGGAGACCGAGGGCTAGATTCACTACCTGCACCTCCTACCTACCTGCACCTCCTACCTACCTGCACCCGATTTCCTAAGCTACACTGATTGACTTGTTTGTAACTTCGCTATCTCCTTCTTGCTTGCTCCCGACTTGCTAAGCTATATTGATTGACTTATTTGTAACTTCGCTGTCGATGTACAGTCTCTTCCAAGTTTCCAAGTTTATTAAATAATTTGATTAATCGCCTTCTCTACATTCAAGGCGATGTACAAAATAATACAAATAATTATAAACATAGGTAAAATATTGTATAAATAAACAATGTTACAAAAACAAACACAATTTAAAATAAAAATTAAGTTGTTACGTATTATATTGAAACAACGGGAAAGTTCATTAATGGTTACATTCTATATTAAATTCAAAATACAAAGGTAAAAACATGGGGGGGGGGAAGAAAGACAGTAAAAAAAGTGGATAAAAATAATAAAAGATCATTATTCACTAAAAGCATCGTTAAAAAGGAAACTTTTGAGCTTAATCTTAAATTTTTCAAGGTTCTTTTCTTCTCTTAAATGTATTGGGAGATCATTCCAGGACTGAGGAGCTGTCACTGAAAAAATAGTGAGCCGTCTAGTATTAATGATTTTTAACGAGGGAATGGTCAATAGATGTTGATCCTGTGATCTTGCCATGTAAACCGCTTTGAACTATTCTGGTACTGCGGTATACAAAAATAAAGTTATTATTATTATTAATAAACCTTCCCATCATGTCCCAACGATCGTGATCGTTCCCTGACCCCAACTCGATTCACTAAACAGCTTCCCGATCAATCTCCGATCCGATCCACCCATGCAAATGAGGGGAAATGGCATGCAAAAGTAGGAAGCCATCGATTCACTAAGCAGAAGAAGAAACACCGATTGGGTTTGCCGATCCGAAAGGAAGCAATGCTGAGGGCCAGTCGCTTACTATCCTTGCCGACTCTTCCGCCCTGAAATATCAGTATCAAGGTTACAACCCCATGTAAAACAACCATCAAAATTAAAAATAAAACTGTAAAATATCTTCACATATGCGTAAGAATTCCTTTTTTTAAGATATTCTGTAAAAAGCGCATTGTGAGCCTGTGGTTTCACCCGCGGCTACACAAAATAATTCACTGCGTTGGTCACAAATCATTCCTTTTTAAAAATGTCCAACTCGTAGGGCCAGCAAAAGTAAACTGCATCCACCCCTCCCCCTTTCTTATGAGCTCGCTTGTGCTTTGCCGCCCATGACGTGCGGGAATAAACCCCGCCCACTAACTACTTAGTAAGGGCGAAGAGCTAGCGCATGCGTCAGTTGCACCAATAAACAACAAGGATACTCTGCGTGTGTGTTTCGATCGCTCATGTGGCGACCGGTGGGATCGCGATGGGGCGCGCATCCGATCAGATCATTTGCATGTAGAATCTGTAGTGAATCGGTCGCTCAGCAAAACTCGGCCAAGAATCGCCCAACAACGATCCTGATCGGTAAGTTTCGTGAATCTAGGCCCAAGTTAGATTCTTGCGGTGACTTTTTCACTTTGGGCTCCTTTTACTAAGGTGTGCTAGCGTTTTTGGCGCACGCAGGAAATTACCGCGCGCTACACTGCTGGCGTTAAGGTCTAGCGTGCGTTATTCCACGCGTTAAATACCTAGCGCACCTTAGTAAAAGGAGAACATAAGAAATGCCCGCACCAGATCAGACCGTGGGTCCATCTAGTCCGATGGTCCGTACCCGCGGAGGCTCAGCTAGGTGTTCCCCAACGAGGACCTTGGTCACTCGTATCCCTCAATGTGTCTTGCAAGAAGATGTGTGTCCAACTTGCCCTTAAATCCTAGAATGGTAGTTTCCGCCACAACCTCTTCCGGGAGTGCGTTCCAGGCGTCCACCACTCGCTGTGTGAAACAGTATTTTCTGACATTCGTCCTGGTCCTGTCTCCCTTCAGTTTCAGTCCATGACCTCTTGTCCGAGTCACATTTGACAACGTGAACGACGTTGTTTCTTGCTCTATTTTGTCGATTCCTTTTAGTATTTTAAAAGTCTCTATCAGATCCCCGCGCATTCTTCTCTTCTCGAGGGTGAACAATCCCAGTTTTACGAGGCGTTCATTGTAGCTCAAGTTCTCCATATTTTTAACTAGCTTTGTCGCTCTCCTCTGCACCCTCTCTAGTATCGCTCTTTGTTTTTATGAACTTCTTGCCTCATTGTTTTCTTATCCTTGTTTTCAGATGTGCTTGTTCATTGTTGGAGAGCCCAATAAATGGGGATTTTATTATAATTAAGAACAGTCTCCTGGTTACCTATTTATTGTTGATTTTGCGGTGCCTGTCTAAAACTAATGACTCATTTTGAAGCCTGCCATTATAGGACCTGTTAATGGCCTGTGTGCATTGAGAGAGAAAGTATTTTGAGAGACTGGAGTGAATTCTAGCCACAGACACCACTAATTTGTTTGCACACCGGCCTTAGGGTATCTCTCGGCCTCTGGATCTGAGCAGTTCGCTGCCCAGTGTTGTTCTCTCTGAGACCTGGTTCACACAGTCCCGTGACTTTGAATATAACCTGTTCTGGATGGGAAGGGAGCATCGGAACATTTGCAAAATGGAGGGTGGGGGAGGGGAAGAGATCCTGGAGGCTCTTTTGGAAAAAGAAGATGGCTCTTGGGTATAGACTAGTGTGATTTTACAGACCTTTGACGCAAGCAGCAGATCTGCTCAAAGATAGGGTTACCAGATTTTCGGGAAGGAAAATCCAGACCCATGGCCCTGCCCCCTCAACCTGGTCGCTCTCGGGAGGGCATCTGTGCATGCGCGTGAAGTCATTGCGTTACGCATATGCAGATGCTGTCCTGATGTCGCTGCCGGGTTTAGAAAAGCCATCCGGACCCCCGGACATGTCCGGGGAAATCCAGATGTCTATAACCCTACCCTTAACTGTATCCATGGCATCCTGTTTGTCTTATCTAGACTGTAAGCTCCTTTGAGCAGGGACTGCCTCCTTCGTGACTCTGTACAGCGCTTCGTACGTCTGGTAGCGCTATAGAAATAATTCATAGTAGTAATGTGAAGAGTTTCAGTCTTTGGGAAGCAGAGCTGAGACTGTGATGTCATAATGCCTCATTCCACCAATAAGAGCCAACCTCATCAGTGATGTCACAATGGCATGATTGTCCTGTACTCCCCTCTTTCCTCCAACCCAGCCAGCAGATTAACCATTCCCCTTAACTGCATCCATAACATCCTGTTTCAGTCTTTGGGAAGCAGAGCCGAGCTTGTGATGTCATAATGCCTCATTCCACCAATAAGAGCCAGCCTCATCAGTGATGTCACAATGGCTCCATTGTCCTGTTCTCCCCTCTGCCCTCCAATCCAGCCAGCTGATTAACCATTCCTCTTAACTGTATCCATGACATCCCGTTTGTCTGTCTTGGCTGTTTAGATTGTAAGCTCTTTGGAGCAGGGACCGTCTCCTTTGTGACTCTGCGTACGTCTGGTAGCGCTATAGAAATAATTCATAGTTGGAGTAGTACATCAGCGTTAGCTGAAAAACAAGGGATTGAGCTCAAAGGAGAGATTGTGTTCAGATTACACCATATCGTCTGACGGCAAAAATAACTTTCCTAAACCATCAGTAATCACCTTTGGCACACTTCTGCCCACAAATGTTTCTTGTGGTTTGGAGATGAGAAATATTCTATTCCTCCTCCTTCACCTGTATGGTTCCTTTCTGTAACAGACTCTACTGCCTACCGCGTATGTTTATTTAAAATCACTAAACCGCCTACTCTGGCGTTTATTAATTATTTCTTCTCCATGTCTAAGACTCTGTTATCTTGCAACCAAGTTAAACATAAGAAGACAAAAATTGCCACACTAGGGTCTGGCCAAAAGTTCATCTAGCCCAGTATCCTGCTTTTAACGTTGGCCAATCCAGTACCTGGCAAGATCCCAGAAAGTAGCAAGATTCCATGCTACCAATCCCAGGGATAAGCAGTGGTTTTCCCTAGGTCTACTTTAATGGTTTATAAACTTTTCCTCCAGGAATTTGTCCAAACCTTTTTTTTTTTAAACACATTTCTCCTATTTGTTTTAAAGTATTACCATGTATCTTTATGGAGTATCTTCTAATATTTGTTCCTTTTGAAAGAGTATACAATTGATTTCATGTTCACCCATTCTACTCTATTCAGGATTTTGTAGACATCTATCATATCCACCCACCCCCCCCCAACCATCTCCAAGCTGAAGGGCCCTAACCTTTCTAATCTTCATCCCCTGGACCTTTTAGAATTCTGCTATGGGGAGTGTGTGTCGCAGTGATTAGAATTACAGCCTCAGCACCTTGAGGTTGTGGGTTCAAAGCCACACTGTGCCTTGTGATCCTGGGCAAGTCACTTAATCCCCCCATTGCCCCAGGTACGTTAGAGAGATTGTGAGCCCACAAGGACAGACAGGGAAAAATGCTTGAGTGCCTGAATAAACTCATGTAAACCGTTCTGAGCTCCCTGGGGAAAACGGTATAAAAAATTAAATAAATAAATAAATGTTTTTGAGATACAGTGATCAGAACTACATACAATATTCAGATAGTGTTTTTGTTACTCTTAAGGGCCCTAAGAGACAGCATTTCTCTGGACAACTTTGATCATTTCGGCCCTGGTTTTCTTTTAATTGCCTTTGCTCAGTAATATAAGCTTATTCTTTTATTAATATATTAATGGATGAAAGAAGCAGAAAGAACCAATTGGAATAGAGTGCTACCCACTGATATATTCACAGAGATTTTTCAGAGGTGAAAATCTTTATAAACTGATTTGCATCCAGAATCCTCCTACCCCAGTTAATTGACAAAGGAGCTCGTTTTCAAAAAAGTTAGACATCCAAAAGATGGCATAAGAACATAAGAACTGCCGCTGCTGGGTCAGTCCAGTGGTCCATCGTGCCCAGCAGACAGCTCACGTGGCGGCCCTTAGGTCAAAGACCAGCGCCCTAACTAAGACCAGCCCTACCTGCGTACGTTCTGGTTCAGCAGGATCTTGTCCAACTTTGTCTTGAGTCCCTGGAGGGTGTTTCCCCCTATAACAGCCTCCGGAAGAGTGTTTCAATTTTCTACCACTCTCTGAGTGAAGAAGAACTTTCTTACATTTGTACGAAATCTGTCCCCTTTTAACTTTAGAGAGTGCCCTCTCGTTCTCCCTACTTTGGAGAGGGTGAACAACCTGTCTTTATCTACTAAGTCTATTTATTCCCTTCCCGCACTCGGATATCTCACTAGTCAAAACATCCAAGTTGACATTTTTGAAACTGATTTTCTTTCTGGTCATTATGTCTCCAGTGCATCTAAATCTTAAGGGGTATGCTAGAGACATGTTTTGTTTTGGGGTTTTTTTTTTGGGGGGGGGTGGATTAGGATGGTCCAGCAGGTCTTCGTTACAGTAGCATGGCCCTTTCACTCCTGCCTCCACGTGGCTGTCTTCGAAAATGGCGGCGAGAGGTCACGGCAGTTATTTTAGGAGGCAGGAGTGACAGGGCCCCTCCGTTAGACCACCAGGTACCTCGGTAGACCCGAGGGGGGGAGGAATCATTGGGTTGGGAAGGAGATTAAGCGGTCGGGGCATGGAGAGCTGCAGCCACATGGCAGAAGAGCTGCCGGTTGCTGGTCCCTGGGATAGGCAGAGAGGATTCTCAGCTGTGGTGAAATGAGGCGAACACTAGGTAGAGTGGATGAGTCTCGGAGTCCTTATCTGCCTTTCGGCGTTCTGTTTCCAGGTAAATAAATGTCTGCTACCCCTTGGGAGAGAAATTCAGAATAATATTCTAAAAGACATCTGTTTCTCCTTCCTCTGGAATCCTCTGCTCCAGTATCTAGGAGCTGATCTTTAAATAATACGGTGAAGAGGTTTCTTAGATCAAATGCTTGAGAGGCTCTGTAGAGCTGAGATTGCGTTTGATGTGTCTCTTAAGTGCACATTGGATTGAAGCCTGCTGCATAGAGCTGTGTGATACACGAAGATTTTGTTCTCTTAAAGAGCTTAGGGATGGCATTGGAGAACCGGCGTCAGGACTCAGGCTGAGCAATGCATAACACGGGGTGGGTAGAGATGCCGAGACTGGCAAAAATGGAGGCATAAGTTGAAATTCACCAGGATGAGCTTTGAGTCCCTTTAACTAAAGTTTAGCACATGCTAACGGACATTAGCGTGTGTGGGTTATATCTAAAATAGGATGCGCCTCATTTAGGGGCTGATTCTACAAATGGCGTCTCGATTGTAGACGGCAGTAAGCGCCTTACCAGCCAATTGGGCCGCACGTTTAAAAAAAAAAAGTGTATGTGGCGAACAATGCCTATATTATAGGCGCCTGTCTCACGGCTCTGGAGATGCATAGGGATGCTAACAGACGCCCAAGGCCAGCATAGGTGTGGTTTCCACCAGAAGTGGCCTTGGGTGTCCATAAGCATCTCTGTAGGTGCAAGACAGACGCCTTGTATGTCGGCTTTTAAAGTGCTGTCCTACATTTAAGGCATCCGTTAGAAAAAAAAAAAAAAGAAGTGATTCTCTGAAGGGAAAGGAATTTGGATACCACCTTTTTGTAGCTTTACAGACACACTCAAAGCGATTTACATACAGGTACATTTTCTCTATCTGTCTAATGTACCTGGGGCAGTGGAGGATTAAGTGACTTTCCCAGGGTCACAGGGAGCAGTACAGGGTTTGAACCCACAACCTCAGGGTGCAGCCTTAACCACTGCACCACACTCTCCTCCAATACAATATCAGAAGTGAGCCAAGTAGAGAACAATGAAGCCATTGTGACATCACTGATGAGGTTGGTCCTTATTGGTGGAATCAGGCATTATGACATCAGAGAAAGGAATTGGGACTTATATACCACCTTTTTATAGTTTTTCCAACCACACTCAAAGCGATTTACGTACAGGTACTCAAGCATTTTCTCTATCTGTCTAATGTACCTGGGGCAGTGGAGGATTAAGTGACTTTCCCAGGGTCACAGGGAGCAGCACAGGATTTGAACCCACAACCTCAGGGTGCTGAGGCTGTAGCTCTAACCACTGCACCACACTCTCCTCCAATACAATAGCAGAAGTGAGCCAAGTATAGAACAATGAAGCCATTGTGACATCACTGATGAGGTTGGCTCTTAGGCACTGGAGAAACGAGGCATTATGACATCACAATATGAACTCTGGAATGTTGCTAGGCTTTGGATTTCTGCCAGGCATTATGACATCAGGGAAAGGGATTGGGACTTCTATATTGCCTAGACCGGTTTACATACAGGTACTTCAAGCATTTTTCCTATCTGTCCTGGGGGGGGCCTCACAATCTGTCTAATGGCGGATTAAGTGACTTACCCAGTGTCACAAGGAGCAGCGCGAGTTCTGAACCCACAACCTCAGGATCTTGAGGCTGTAGCTCTAACCCAGTGTCTTGCAAACTTTGCACCCATTCTTAGAGGAGGGATGCAAAATATATGTTTAAATTAAAGCATGATAGTCCAGTGTACAATATCGGGGAGGGGGGGGCAGTATTTTTTGCATTAGATTTCCAAGCTACATAATTAACCCCCGCCCCTTTTACAAAACCGTAGCACGGTTTTCAGCGCCAGCCATGGCGGTAATGGCTCTGACACTCAGAAAAATTCTATGAGCATCAGAGCCGTCGCTGCCGCAGCTAAGGCTGTGTCAAAGGGGGGGGGGAAGAGAAACTACTTCAGAGGTATTTTCCGGTTTTATTAATACAGCTTATTAAGATGGTTTTATTTCTTCGAAAGCAAGTTGAACATAAGAAATGCCTTCACCGGATCAGACCGAGGTCCATCTTGTCCGGCAATCCGCACACGCGGTGGCCCATTTAAGTCCACCTTTTTGGAGACCCGGTTTTCCCGTATCCCTCAATATGATTTTCAAGAAGGTGTGCATCCAACTTGCGTTTGAATCCCAGTACAGTAGTCTCCGCCACCACCTCCTCCGGGAGAGCGTTCCAAGCGCCAACCACTCAAGTTTTTCAAGTTTTATTTAAATTTGATGGTTCGCTTAATATTTCTAAGCGAATTACATAAATATATGATTGGGATAAAACATTAAATTTAGATTAACATTAATACATTAAATAAGTAAACAGGGGAATATTAAACTGACAATACAGACATTAAGGACAAAACTGGAATACTTTGGTAAAAACGTAAGGGAAAAAGTTACAATATTTTATATCTTAAAAGAAGAAAAGAGAACGTAGGTAGGGGAGGGGTAAAACACTAGGGTTGGGTTAAAATACTGAAGTTGTAAGTGATCTTGAAAAAGGAAAAATTTTAGAGGCTAAATGAAGCTTTAAAGAGGAATGTTTTTAAGTTGGTTTTGAATAGGTTAAGATCTTTAATGTTTCTGATGTATAAAGGAAGGGTATTCCATATAAGTGGAGCCTTAACTGAGAAGATATCATGGCGTCTGGTCCCTATTATTTTTAAAGATGGGACCATTAATAATTCTTGAGCGTTAGACCGGAGAGAACGATTTGAAGTAAGTGGAATTAGAAGACAATTAATAAATTGTGGTTCATTAGAAGTAATTGTTTTAAATACAAGTAAGGCTATTTTGTAAGTTATTCTTTGATTGATAGGTAGCCAGTGTGAGTCTATAAGATAAGGCGTTACGTGATCGTATTTCTTTCCGTGGTGAATTAATTTAATAGCAATGTTTTGTATTATTTGTAGTCGTCTTTGTTCCTTGCATGTAATGTTTAATAAAAGTGAGTTACAGTAATCTAATCTAGAAATAATGAGAGAATGAACTAAAATATTCAAGGATTTTGGCTCTAGGTATTTAGCCATGGAGCGTATTAAGCATAAACGATAGAAACAACTTTTAACAATATTATTGATGTGCTCATGATAAGACAATTTTGCATCAATTGTTACTCCTAAGATCTTAAGTGATGTTACAAGTTCAATTGCCACACAGTTTCAGGCTATGACCTCTTGTCCGTGTCACCTCCAAAAATGTTAGTAATGCTGCTTCCTGGTCTATTTTATCAAATCCTTTTAATATTTTAAAAGTCTCTATCAAATCCCCTCGCAATCTTCTCTTCTCGAGGGTGAACAGTCCCAGTTTTCCTGAGGCGTTCCTTGTAGCTCAAATTTTCCATCCCTTTGAAGGATAGCTACCGTCGTAGTAATTATTTTGCAGACTAGATGGTGCGTGTTAAGATGTTGATCAGACACAAGTCTACTAGAATTGCAGCCTTTACGTTAAGGGATAACGGAACTTTATTTAAAAGTGTCAGTGATCCCAAAGTTTCCATAAGTGTGGATATAGTTTATGTTATGTTATTATTTATTTAAAAATGTATATCCCGCCTATCCCTAGGCAGGTTCCACATGGGTTTAACACATGGACATGATCCAACTCTCACAAATAACAACAATCATATCCACATTCCTCTTTTTCATATAAAACACAATAATCTAAAAAATACAAACATCCCCATATACTGCACCATTTAAAAATGTGCTCTATAATCTTCTGTCTTCTTCAATCAATTAGTCTAACATAAAAAAAGCTTGTACAAATAAATGAGTCTTAAGATGTCTGCGAAATTGAACCAAGATCTTACACAGCCGAATGTCACCTGGCAACTTGTTCCATAAGCCTTCTGCCGCCGCTGAAAATGCAGTGACCAGGGGTGGGGAACTCCGGTCCTCGAGAGCCGTATTCCAGTCGGGTTTTCAGGATTTCCCCAATGACTATGCATTGAAAGAAGTGCATGCAAATAGAGCTCATGCATATTCATTGCGGAAATCATGAAAACCCGACTGGAATATGGCTCTCGAGGACCGGAGTAGAGGTTTGCACGTGAACAGGGATTGCGGGAATCCCCCCTAACCCACGAGACTCCCACAGGGACCCCCCTCTAGCCAACCCACGAGGAACCAGTAGAACCAGTTTAAAGGGAGTCCTATAAGATGTATCAATGGAATATACCTGCTGAGTTTTTTTTTTTTTTTGAAGAAGTTCCCTTTTCTTTATTTGTGCCCTTCTAGCTTGAGGACTGTAGCAAAGTATTATATTTTCCTTAGTTGTCTTTATTTCTCTGTTTTTACATTGTAAATCAGATGTAATGATTGTTTTGCAATTTCATAAAGATGTTTAATCTTGATTCTTAATTTGAAATAATAATAATTTAAAAAAAACTAAAGCAGACTGAGCTACTTTTGACACTTGTGCCCGCGTTGAAAGATGAGAATCTTATGCCACTCCTAGCAAGGGTAATTCAGTTTCAACGGGAATTACATAATCCCCCTACCGCACATTAGTTGGCCAGTTCGCGTCATCATTTTTTTTCCTAGTCCTATAGCCATCAGTAATTTGAATTCATCCGTTGCTCAATTGCACTCATACATTTCTTCAACCGCTCAAAAAATTGTTGCCCCCAATTCAAAACAGGAAAAAAAAAATTGCACATCATCGGCATAAAGCCGGTAATGAACATCCAACTTTTTAAACACCTTTGCAATAAGAACCATATACAGTAGACTCTCAGTTAACCGGCACCCATGGGGATTGTTAGATGCCGGATAAATGCAGTTTCTGGTTGCTTGAGAGTTACTATTAAAAACAGGCCTAACTAATCCTATACCCCATACTATGGCATACCATAAACTGTTCTAGACCAATTACCGGACGTGTAGTAGGCAAAGCGTGGGCGTACTCAGGTGTGGCGTGCCAAGTTTGCACTTAAATTTCTGGCAGAAACTGATTTTATTTTCATTTTTATTTAAAGTTTTACAGTATTTCTTAGACGGAGCTTTTTTTTTTTTTGGCTGGTTGCTTGAGAGTTCTGGTTAATTGAGGTCCGGTTAACAGAGAGTCTAACCTATATATATAATGCGACAGTTGGGCAGACTGGATGGACCATGCGGGTCTTCATCTGCCGTCATTTACTATGGGGGTCCTTTCACAAAGGCACTCTAGCCATTTTAGCACGTGCTAAACTAAACTAAAACTTAACTTTATATACCGGGTCTTCAACCAGAGGAAACTCAATGCGGTTAACAATAAGTTTAAAAATATGCTAAAATACAGGGGGATTAATTTTCAAAATGTTTAGCAAATAGAAAAGTTTTGAAAGATTTACGGAAAGAGTTGGGACACCTCAGAATTAAAGGAAGTTCATTCCATAATTAGGGGAATTTAAAAGCCAGAGAAAGGCTGAAATTCTTGACTCCTTTAATTCCTTTCCTAGAAGGGAGGGAAAGCTTAAATCGTCGAGGGCCTCTCGCATATGAAAATATTAGGGCGTGTTTGAATTCCATCACTGTATTTTGGCTCCACCACCTCCACTGGGAGGGCTTTCAGGCATCTGCCACCCTCTCTGACGTTATTCTTGAGTTGGCCCCCCTGAAATCTAAATACAGGACAATCTAGTTCTACCACCTTCCCTCCTCTGGAAAAGGTTTGCTTGTATGTTAAGACCTCGCAAATATTTGAATGTCTCTATCATATCACCTCTATTTTTCCTTTCCTCCAGGATGTACATGTTCAGGTCATCAAGTCTCTCCTCGTACGTCTTCTGGCGCAAACCCCATACTGTTTTCGTCACTTTTCTCTAAACCACTTCGAGTCTTTTCGTGTCCTTAGCAAGATTACGGCCTCCCAAAATTGAACACAATGTTGGACGCAGGACATCTGTTGAGCAGACTGTTTACTAAGAAATCCATCATCAAGTGAACTTTTAAGGATTTTACCAAGTACTACTATGCCTAGTTCTACCCATGTTAATTCTGAGGGCATAGGATGAAGCTAAGAGGTGATAGGCTCAGGAGTAATCTAAGGAAATACTTTTTTTTACAGAAAGGGTGGTAGATGCATGGAACAGTCTCCTGGAAGAGGTGGTGGAGACAGAGACTGTGTCTGAATTCAAGAAAGCCTGGGATAGTCACGTGGGATCTCTTAGAGAGAGGAAGAGATAATGGTTACTGCAGATGGGCAAACTGGATGGGCCATTTGACCCTTATCTGCCATTATGTTTCTATGCCATAAAGTTCTATGACATCACAATGCGGCTGTGAAGAGCCTTAGCCAATAGGGAGAGGAGGAGATAGTGCATGCTGCAGATGGGCCATAGTGCTGAATATTGCCACCAAGGGCCAGATTCTGTAATGGGAGCCTAAAAAGATAGGCAACTAAAGTTAAGCGCCTATCGCATGTCAGTCACCCTTAGGCACCCATTACCGAACCACGCTTAGCAGCCCCTAACTTAAAACTTAGGCACCTGTAAAGTAGCCCAGGGTTTAAAGGCAAATGACACAGGGACAGAATTTGCCCCCATCCCTGCGGATAACTGTGGGAAACCATCCAATGTCATTCTTTAGTGTCTATCTCAACCTCAGTCATTCTACACTAGCATTCTTTAACGCAGTGTTTTCAACCTTTTTACACCTACGGACCGACAGAAATAAAAGAATTATTTTGTGGACCGGCATCGATCCGCAGACCAGCGACTGAAGAACACTGGGCTAAGTGGGTCAGACCCTGCCCATCTCTACCCAAGCTCCACCCCAGACCCTGCCCCCATAGTCCTAATTGTAATACTATTTTTTCCATTCATTTTTCATATATATACACAATATAATCTTATTAACAACGCATCGATCGCACCGCGGACCGGCAGTTAAAGAACACAGTTTTGGGCCTGATACACATGCCAGACCTGTGGACCGGTATGAAATTTCTGTGGATCGGCACCGGTCCATGGACCGGTGGTTGAAGAACACTGCTTTAATGCAAGGCTTGAGGGTCAATGACTGGGCCCATTTCATACTCTGATTCTTTCCTCTCTCCTTAAAGAATGACATGGGGATATTTTCCCACAGTTAACCGTGTGGACAGAGGCAAATTCTCTCCCCTTCTCATTCTCTAAATCCAATCGTGCCTAGCAGTGCCTAAATCTAATCTAATCTAATCTGGGATTTATGAGTCGCGCTATGCCTACAAAGGTTTAAGGTGACTTACAGTACAGTTGGTGGAGAACAGATTAGTACAGAGCAAGGAGGCCTAGAGATACAAATTGCAATACAAGGATGTTATAGAGACACATTACAAGACTTTTGGATTCTTTGAGGTAGAGATTGTCATACTGTCTATTTAAAAAGGTAATTTGGTACAACTCATATGAGTTGCTGAAAGTACATTAAATTAACATTTAGGAGAGGATTACATACAGCAAGAGAGCTAATATGGTTCGATGAAAGATGCCATGAGGTAGATAGTCTGTAACAGTCATTAATTAGTGGTAATCTGTATACTTGGTTCTATTGTGGCTATAGGGTGAACTGCGATTCCATGGGTCTATTTTTCTGGGAGTCAATTGTGTTTAGTCTTGTTCGGTGTTGATGAAGTTGGGATTAGTTGGTAGTAGAGTTTATGGAGTCGAAAAGAAATGTATTTAGTTTCTTGCAAAATGTGGAGTAGTTAGATTCAGATCTGATGGTTGTTGGGAGGTCGTTCCATGATTTCACTCCAAAGAATGTGAACATTGAGTGGAATACGCATTTATAATTGAGGTTTTTTGGTTGTCGGGAAGTTTAATTGTATCCTGTCAAGATTTCTGGGTGAAGTGGACCATGCCAAGGAGAAAAGGTGAATTAATGGTGCGGCGGAGCTTCCATTGAGTATTGGGCTTGACGGACCTTCAGTCTGTCTCAGTATGGCAATTCCTATGGCAGCTCTTATGTTCTTCTGCGAGTCAAGTCTAGGACAATCGAGCCATTGTGACATCACTGATGAGTTTGGCTCTTAGACACTGGTGGAATGAGGCATTATGACATCACAATCTCAGCTCTGGAATGTTGCTTCTCTGGGTTTCTGCCAAGTACTCGGGACCTGGGTTGGCCATGTTGGACCATCTATCTGTCCCTGTATGGCTTTTCTTGTGTTCTTATGTGACCCAAGTCTAGGACAGTCAAGCCATTGTGACATCACTGATGAGGTTTGGGTTTCTGCCAGGTACTTGGGACCTGGATTGGCCACTGTTGGACCTTCAGTCTTAGGCTCTTAAGAATGCCTTGCTGTATAATTCAGAACCTCCCGGGAAACATTTTTCAAGTAGGTGCTTAGGTACAAAGTCTGCGGGTATTGATGGAAGGAGACACAGCCATTGCATATAGCTGTTTTTACCTTTTGGTTGCGAGAGACTTGTTAGGATGGCTCTTCTCCTGACTCCCTGCATTCCTAAAAGGACTCAAGAATCCTGAAGGCAGGGAACATATAACCTCATTTGGCAGGAAGGATGTTCCAAACCATTTCAGGGCTGCTTTATGACTTCAAGTGAAGAACATGTTTATCCAGACCTGATGTTTTAAATTATGTTTTCCAAGCATTCTCTGATTTAATAGAGCTGACAAAATCATAAGGGCTATTATTGCTCGCAGGCAGGACTGATGAGGCAGCTCTGTGCTCAGGGTGTGCTATTTTGTTATGTGCACTTTTTGGTGGAGGGGGCTCTTTCGCTTGCCCCATGTCTGCCAGAGACAAGCAGCAGTGTCTGGGAAGAGGTGGGAAACTGGCTTTCTCTGCATAGCAAGGCTTAATCCTAGGCATTCCTTTGCAGAGATTGTAGAGCTTGATGAAGTGAGTGATGAGAGTTGACTTAAGCATGGTGCTCTCTGAGCATACCAGGTCGAGGTAGTCACTGGAAAGGGTGAAACAGACCCCCTCGGCAGGGGAGGCGATGCCCCCTCTACGGGACGTTTTCAATCCTCTCTGCTTTCATTACCAGGCTAATGAGGCATACCTGAGTTGCTCACCTGCATAGGTTAGACAAAGGCCAGGGCTGCAGCCGTGTTCAGTCGGAGCTACTCCACGCCGAAACGCTCAGAAGTGCAACTCGTAACATGCTCATTGTACACGACCCTTTTCTCGTCCCCAAGAACTTGTTCGCAGACATAGTGAGAAGGACAAACACTCGCAAATGATCCAGTTTCTTCCCCCACTATTGAGCGATAATTTAATCAATAGAACACTAAACCCCAGAATGATAGATTTTTACACTCATGAAAAATATTTGTCTGTACGTATAAACAAAGGAGAGGATGTCTGCACCAGCTGGTGTCTAAACACATCCGTCTCGTTGCACATATGGACGTGTCCAATGTTGAAGGAATCTTCCACTTTTCTTAGTGATCCAAAACATCTTAATCTTTTTTAGTCCAAAAATAACTTATATAGGGTTTCATGGATATAATTACGGCATTTATGAGGAATACAGATGTTGAGATTTAAAATTTTTCTACACGGCCTCTGACACGGCCCATGTTTTGCCAGGGCTGCTTCAGGGAGACCACGTTAAGAAAGCCTTCTGTAGCCTAAGGGACAGCGATGGATTTACAGCTAGTGAACAGTAACCCCAGTGGGCCATTTCTGTACTCTTGAGGCAGGGGCAACTCCCAGCCTTCACTGAGCTGCCTTCTCCCCCAGATTTACTGCCCCTCTGAGCAAACGAATTTGGTTTTTTCAAACGATGCAAGAGGGATCAAAGTACCAAGGACATGATCAGAATATGCTGACTGAAATTTGGTTTTGGATTCAGTTATGGCACCGAAACCAGTCCAAAATTATTTTTCTGCCTAGTTTCGGTTTTGGCTGAAAGGTTGTTTTAATTATCAGCCATGTTTTTGCTTTCAGCCTAAAATGACGGGTGGCAGCTGAACTAGATACCAGACGTCTGGATTTTCCCGAACATGTTCTCCTTTTGAGGACGGCTTTATAAAACCTTGCACTTTGTCCGGGTTTTGAAAAGCTTCTGGCAACGAGTGACGTCGGGACGGCATCGCGTCACACCAGCGCATGTGCGAATGCCGTCCGACGTCGCTCGTTGCTCGTGCAGGTCGAAGGGCGGTGGGGCGGACCTGAGGGCAGAGCTGGGTGTGGCCGACCAGAATGGGGAGGGCCTAGGGGCGGGGCCACGGGTCTGGATTTTCCATTTGTGAAATCTGGCAGCTCTAAGCTGAACATTTGTCTCGTTTGCTTTGTCCCATTTGTCTCCCTCCCTCCTTCCCCCTAACCTGAGTTTCTCCACCTGTAGGACCCCTGGGTCTATCTTGCAATCCCAGGCGGTCTAAGGGTGTTCTCAAAATGGCTTTCATGACAGGCGCATCATTCTGGCCCCGACTACACCCAATAGACCACCAGAGATTGTAAGGTGGGTCCATAGGGTTACCAAACATCCGGATTTATTTATTTTAAAAAATTCTTACTCGCAACATCCTACAATCTGAAATCAACGATGCTAAATTGACCCCACCATCACCAATCTGATGATCAAAACAACAGACATCAAAGTGTTTCGAAAAGAAATCAAAACATTCCTATTCAAAAAACATGTCCTTACTTACTAATCTCCCCCCTATCACACATGATCTCCCCCCCATGAATAACACTTTAATCAACTCCTCGAACCACACCTACCAAAATGATTCAGATCCCTACATAAGCATCTACCACCTGTATCCAATACTCCTTCAATGTTAGATAACTCTCCTGTTTTACCCGAATATACTGTTATTGCCCTCTGTATCCTGTAATTACCTTCAATGTTAGGTAACTCTCTTTGGTTACCCGAATATATTGTTATTCCCCACTGTATCCTGTAATTACCTGAATCTTGCTATGTAACTCTCTCGGATAAATTCTTGATATCTTTAAATTTGTAATATTCTACCATAACATGTAACTTACTTGAATCATTGTTTATGTAATTCTCTCGGTAATGTCCAGATCTCTTCTAATTTGTAATCCGCTTAGAACCGCAAGGCACAAGCGGAATAGAAATCACTAATGTAATGTAATGTAAATGACATGAAACGGAGTAGCATGGAGCTTTCTTTGCTTCAAGTGGCAAGGCGTTCCACGATAACACGCCCTGAACTGCAAGCATTGAATGGCGACGACCCCCTAGTCTGACTTGTTTCAAGGATGGGATCTCTACACAAAATTGTTCATCAGAACGTAACGTCCGAATTGGCTGATACGGCTTTAAAATATTGCTCATCACCGCCGGCTGTTGAGCACATCATAAATTTGTAGATCAGGCAAAGCACTTTGAGCTTAATCCGAGCGGAGATGGGTAGCCAACAAAGATGGAAGTAAGGTTGGAGTTATACGATCCGACCTAGCAGCCCCTACAATTGATCGTGCCGCAGCGCTTTTGTACCCGTTGCAACGCCCCGAATCACAAGCCTACGTACAGGGCATTGCAATTATTTGCTCGGACATGTCCAGGCAACTTTTCAAACCCCGGCACTTAGTCCAGGTTTTGAAAAGCGTTGAGATCGGGGCCGCATCTGCGCATGTGACGCGGCCCTATGTGGGGCTGGGGGGTTGGAACAAGGCAGGGCCGGGGCTGGAAAAGGGCGGGGCTGGAATGGGGCCGGGCCATACGTCCTCTTTTTTTCGAAGCAAAATCTGGTAACCCTATGGGGGGGGGGGCTACTCTGCATTCTTTTTTCGCATTGAAATTGCAAGTAATGCAGTTATGATCCGCATAAATGCTTTTGCTACAAAATTTTAGCAGGAATTTTAGGCTCCTTAGGAACCAGCCTCTCTTTGGAGTTATGACGTTAGCTGTCACTCTGAGTATGGCGCAAAGTCAGCCACTGTAAATGCAATTTGACTTTTACTTTCAGTTTTCATTAGCTTCAGTCCATGTGTGTGAAGGCTATTTTGCTTGAAGGTAAGATATGGTCCATCATTATTTAAATCAGGGGTGTCCAACCTTTTGGCTTCCCTGGGCCGCGTTGGCCGAAAAAAATGTTTCTGGGGCCGCACATACGTGCAAACGCTGCAGCAAGACAGAGGAGGGAGCCGGCAAGACGGTGAACACCAGGGGGCAGCAGAGGAAAACACTGCATCGCCCTCGACCGGACCGCACAAAATACTTCACAGGGGCCACAGGTTGGACACCCCTGATTTAAATTGTTATATTCTGGCATGGGTACTGTGAGTTTAGTAGAGGGAAGCTGACTGCAAGCTCGGACAATTCCCAGCAGCCCTCACACAACCAAACTTGAGGTTTTCTGAAACCTGGTGATTTGGGGGCTGCAGTTTCAGTTTTGGCCAAAAGTTTTGGTTTTGGTCAAAACTGACCCCTTCCCTCCCCCCCCCCCCCCCCCCCAGTTTCAGGTGGTCTCTATTAAAGAGAAATTGCAGATCTGAGGGATCTTCCGAAAGCAAAGTACATCACTTTTCCACAGGTGAGCTGGTTTGATTGACGGACTAGTCGCTTGAGATTCTACGACACGCCCTCTTCCACTTCTCCCGCCCCAACCATTTCCCGCCTCGTACATGAAGACAGGATTGAATTTGACTTAATTTGCCTATTTATGGAGTCCTTTTACTAAGACGCGTTAACAGATTTAGCGCGCACTAACCGATTTAGTGCAAGCTAAAGATTAGCGCACACTAAATGTTAAGGTGCATTATAGGGGTCCTTTTACAAAGGCGCGGAATACCGCGCGTTAAACCACCTGCCGCACTAGTACCTAACGCCTCCATTGAGGATTTTAGGCTGCCGCGGGGGTTAACGCGTAATGAAATGTCCGACGCGCTAACCCCCGTAGCGCGCCTTGATAAAAGGAGCCCATGGTCTATGGGTGCCTTAACATTTAGCACGCGCTAAATCGGTTAGCGTGCCTTAGTAAAAAGACCCCCTATAGTAGGTCATCGACAACTTATTTAAAAAAAAAAAAAAAATTGCTGAAAACTTCTATTTGGTCTCTCAAATTTTAAAATAATTTTTGGCTTAAGAACATAAGAATTGCCGCTGCTGGGTCAGACCAGTGGTCCATCCAGACTAGGGGCTCACGCGGCGGCCCCTAGGTCAAAGACCAGCGCCCTAACTGAGACTACCTGCGCACGTTCCGGTTCAGCAGGAACTTGTCGAACTTCGTCTTGAATCCCTGCAGTTCGGCCGTGCTCTAATCCGCGCTGAATCCTCTGGAGATAATGCGGAATATAAGATCATTTTAGCATAGCCTAGATAAAAGAATTTTAGAAAACAGGATTAATGATTACATCCTGAGAAAAAAGGCTTCGATGGCTCGGGTCACTGAAATGTTGAACTTTATATGGGCTCCACACTGTTAAAGTTGACTTCGTTGTTTCTTGCAAGACAGATAATAACCCGTCATTCCAACAAATCGATAAGAGCAACATTATCATTTATACAGCATCTGATAATGTCTGGGAGAAAGGAAGATAAGCAGAATGATACCTATGGTACATTTCATGATGAAAAGTAAACTTCCCAGACCCTCCCTCTAAGAATGAGTTGTATTTAGAGCAATTACCTTTCAGCTTCTTGAAATGGTGTCGTTTCAAAGAGCAAAGTCTGTCAAGTATCCAGAGATGGTAAGTTTTTTTTCCCCTCCGGTTTAATGATAGAACTGAGGGTGTGCTGCCAGATTCACTATTATCGAGTTTCTTTCCGTCTTCTCTTAATCTTATTCAACCACAAAAATTATTTGCTCTGGGAGACCAAAATATTGCCAAGGAACATTATTCTTCGAGATGTAAAATCTCCAGACACTCTCAACATCAACAAGTCCTTGATCTGGCAAGTTTTAAATTGTGGGCCTATGTCCAAAGGATAAAGGAAAGACAGTAGATATCAAGGGTATGCTTAAATAAGCCATCTTATTACTCACACGTACTAGCATGCAACATTCTCAGGGCCATATTCGGCTTGGAAAAAGGTGGATTCTTTGCAAGTTTTGATACCTTTTTGTTTTGAGAAATGCAAGCATCATCTAAGACACTGAGAAGCCAATTCTCTAAAGTCACTCTGCATTTAACGTTGGCGCTAAACCATTGTTAAATGCATGGATTTTACCGTCCAATTATTAAAATGGCTCACCCTATGGAGGAGCCTTAGGTGCCTGGGCCAGTCGGAGTCTTAGGACCCTTCCCGGTGCACCCTGGGATGCATTGGGAGGGAGGTCTTCTAAAAAACGTACAAGAGGGGTTTGGAGGGGATGACTTACTAGACCACCAGGCTTGTGTAGTGGGGGGCTGTCCGGGAGGGGGGAAGCTTGCTGTTGGGGGGGGAATGTTATAGGCACAGCTCTTGTGTTGGATGCATTGGGGAGCCTCAAAGTGGGCTTCCTGCTTCCAACTTTTTAAAAAGGGGGAGGTTCTGGAGTGGGGTGTCCGGTGGCGGGAGGGAGTAGGCATCCCTCCTTCCATTTGAGGGGGGGTTCTAGGGGAGGACAGTCGCTCGGGGGTGCCTGGTACAGGGGAAGAGGCCATGGCATTGGGGTGTTCTGCTTAGCAGGAGGGTGTGGGCATCCCTCCTGCTAATTTTCTCTCACACCGCGTTTATTGGGGGCCATGGGAGAGGGCCATCATCGGTGATGGGGGGACTTTTTTTTTTTCATTAAAAAAAAAAAAAAAATGGAACAGATATTTTGTGTGTGTAACACAAGCAAAATATCTGTGCCATTGAATAAAAAACAAAAACAGGCATACCTGTCGGTTTTGCCGATCGCTAAAATCCCTTTTTTATTTTTGAAATAGCCAAGTGATGTTAGTGCATCAATCGCTTGGCTACTTTGCATGGGGTTTTAGCTAATTTGCATGGCCGGATCGGGAAATGGGCGATCGAGGGGAAAAACTCATGGTGGGCCATTTTGTGAATCGGGTCGGTAAAAGCGATCGTCACTAAAGCTGTGAAAACAGGTTTAGTGACGATCACTGACTTCATATAGTGAATATACGACAAAGACTGTTTTATTGTTATTTTAATAAATATTGTCCTATTTAACTTATCCCTGGTTGATGTGAACATTTCCTAACCCCACTTGATTGTTCTCTCATGGGGCTCACTTCCTTGTTTTTCTGGATTACATTTCTTCTTTATGAGCATCAGTACTATGAAATGTCTATTCAATGAGATTGCCAGGATGGTGGAAGAGCTGATGAGTTACTCAGTTTGAGTGTAGACTGAACTACCTTTGCTTAGTTTAGAAGAAGTAAACTGCAAATACCAGTGTGGACTCAAAAGCCTGGCATGATGGCCAGATATCTCCCTCTTGAAATTAGGTCATTTGGCCGCTATGAAATTAAAGTTAGTACTAGAGAATGACAAGGTGACAAAATTCATCACCGTTCCCGTCCCCACGGATAACCGTGGGAAACAATCCTGTGCCATTCTTTAGTGTCTATCTCAACCTCAGTCCTTCTACACCAGCATTCTTCAACGCAAGGCTTGAGGGTCAACGGCTGATTCTTATGTGAGCCAAGCATAGGATAATGAAGCCATTGTGACATCACTGATGAGGTTGGCTCTTAGGCATTGGTGGAATGAGGCATTATGACATCACAATATCTGCTCTGGATACCAGAGCTGTCATTCTTTAGTGTCTATCTCAACCTCAGTCCTTCTACACCAGCATTCTTCAACGCAAGGCTTGAGGGTCAACGGCTGATTCTTATGTGAGCCAAGCATAGGATAATGAAGCCATTGTGACATCACTGATGAGGTTGGCTCTTAGGCATTGGTGGAATGAGGCATTATGACATCACAATATCTGCTCTGGATACCAGAGCTGTCATTCTTTAGTGTCTATCTCAACCTCAGTCCTTCTACACCAGCATTCTTCAACGCAAGGCTTGAGGGTCAACGGCTGATTCTTATGTGAGCCAAGCATAGGATAATGAAGCCATTGTGACATCACTGATGAGGTTGGCTCTTAGGCATTGATGGAATGAGGCATTATGACATCACAATATCTGCTCTGGATACCAGAGACTGTCTGTCATTCTTTAGTGTCTGCCTCAACCTCGGTCCTTCTACACCAGCATTCTTCAACACAAGGTTTGAGGGTCAGTGGCTGGGCCCATTCATACTCTGATTCTTCACTCTCTCCTTAAAGAATGACATGGAGATGATTTCCTGCAGTTATGTGCGGGGACAGGAACGGTGATGAATTTTGTCACGTGTCATTCTCTAGTTAGTACCTCTAGAGTTCCAGCCATTTCGACTGGGCTTCCCCTCCTTAGACTGCCTCTGTGGGCACTTTGGCTTATTCGTTCCCTTTGATGAACTATAAGCTGTAAAATGTAGCTCTCTTTCAGCACAGTTAGTAGGGTGGCAGCCCAAGTCATTCATTGACCTTGTATTAACATAGCAATATCCAGAGGCAGCTCAGTTGAACTTTTAGACTTTAGCACATGAAACTCTTCCACCAATAATTAAACCAAACTTTATCCCTTATTCTAATGAGAAAGCCAATTGGAGTCTGAAGCAGACAGTCGTCCTTGGTCTCATAAGTGCGCATTCTAATTTAGAAAGCTCAAATAAAATTCATTGTAAACTTTGTCTATATAGAAAGAGAATTTGTGAGCATGAGGGTGAGGAATTTAATATAATAAAACGCTAGGCCGCGCATGCGCAGTTCCATCGCGTGGGTCCGTTTTCCGTGCGGCTGTCGACCTGTGCTGTTTTTTGCTCCTTGCCCGAAGTCCTCTCTCCTCCCCCGAGGCGGATGTCGGACACGGCGCCTGTCAGCCGTGCTATATAAAGTGCAACTGGCATAACTCAGTTGTCCCTTAGCTGGCACGGGAGGTGCCCTGGTACGTCCCTGGAGAGTCCGAAGCACTCGTCTCAGCTTCCCGGTTCTCGCTCAGTAAGCAACGCCGAGGCGCTGCTCTTGATGAGCCCCGAAACACATTAGCTGATGCTATTTCCATTACGGTTTTCTTCATAATTCCAAGATGCATCAGACTAGACACATAAATGACTGGTGAATTTGCTCGCCAGGGAAACCTCGGGAGATGCGGCTTCGTGATTGCATGGGTAGCCCTGCATAATGAACTCGGGACTCTGCAGCCATTGATTGGGCTGGCAGTGATCTGAAATGTGCAAAGCACTTAATTATATTGGTGATTAATTAGTGCCCTTCACCAGCCCAGCGTGAGCTCTCTCCTGCAGGCAGCTTGAGAACAAGCGAATCCATGTTGCCAAAGCCCAAGAGCGTAAGTGGATGGTGGAGCTGCAGAGGAAGGAATTAAAGGGCCTGGGACTGGCATCAAAGTGGCAACACATAATGGAGCTGTGGGGCCTACAGTCCTATAACCTTCTTTGGGGAGGGGGTGAGGACTCTGTGGTTAATGCATCACTCCGACATTAGCATAGGTTCATAGTTCTGGGATTTTCCGTTCATAGTCTGTCTGAATATTCTCAGGGCTCTGGGAAACAAGCTACAAAGCAGAGGGGAAGGGTGGGGGCTGGAAGGATAAGTCAAAGAAACCACTTGATTTGCCTCATGTAACACGCTCTCAGCTGCCAGCATACCCAGGGCCGTCCCTGCCGTGGCCCAACAAAGGCGCGCAGGACAATTGCACCCAGTCAAATGCGCACACCAGCAAGTGGGCACAGGATAATGGTGCCCCGGATACTATTTTGTCTTTTTGAGGGTTACAAAGTAACCCTCTTTTTTGAGGGGTTAACCCCCCCCCCCCACCACCACCACTACACTTCAAATATTCACTTGGTATCTAGTGTAATTGACAGGCCGCCATTGTCCTAGGCGCACTTGTCGGTACGCGTATTTGACGGGGTGCGATTGAGAGGGCACTCATTGTCGGTGTATCGCCCCCTACAGCTCCTATCCTTCCCACTGTGTCTCAGCCAAGCAGTAAAGGCAATGGACAGGACGCAGTTTTGGAACCTCCACCTCCCTTGCACCCTGCCCGCACATACCTGCCAACAACCCCATGCATACCTTACTTCCGCTTTGAGTACAGCCAGATCTCGCTGTGGAGGAAATTGGTGGAAAGGTGGATGGGCCGATATTCAATGGGATGTATCCGGGCAGGAGTAGCCTTTGTCCATTGGGCTCCCGCTGACCGGGTCATGCCTTTGTTTATTCAGGAATTTCATATCCAGATTTTCAGTAGAACTGAAAATCCAGTCACGCCACCCCAACACTATCTGTCCACTGCTGAGGTAGGTGGTTTTGAGGGCAATGTGTGGGCAGAACTTCCTAACTGTATCTGGGTACCGGGCCGAACATTGCCGAAACCCAGATCGATACTGACAGCCATTGAATACTCGGATATCCATCATCAATGTCCAGCGTGGAATATCTGGGAGTAAGAAGTCTGCAGTGACCAGTGATTGCCCTCGGCTGAGTATTTCCGCCTTCGTTCCTAAGAGCTGTGTGGGTTTAATGAGATCTAGGAGGAGAAGGACCTTTGTAACACATGTGTACAGAGTTTCTGACTAAGGGTGATTTAAGTGTCCGGTCTCGATGGTTTAGTCACTGGGGAATAAAGAAAGTGAGATGTCCAGCTGTTGACAGTGTACATTCATTAATTTGAGGCCATGGCCTTAGAACACTCAGCTGTTGGACTGTGGCTTCTTGGGGAGGGGGGGGGGGGCATCCCTTTATCTCTTATGGACCGTGAGGAGCTAATGGCTCTTTTGAGAAAGACTCTGCAGATGGGATCTGTGACTTCCTTACAGCTGTGAGATTATTTATATCATGGTGGTTCGAGCAGATAAGCTGCGGCAGAGAGCTCTCTCTGCACCACGTCAGGGTCAGCTGAAGAAGAGAACTGGGTGATCTCGCACTCCTGCGCAACATTTTCAGATAATTCTTAGGTTTGGCCTTTATGGGGCATCACAACCTGCAAGAACTCGGTGCCAGGGAGAAATTGCCCCTGTTTCTCATATCCCTGATGGGGCTGCCCGAGTTTTTGGTCTTTAGACTTCACTGGTTTATTCTGGGCACTGCAATTTCTCTTGTTTCAATCGGAACCAGCCCCGAGCTTTCATTCAGAATTCCCTTGAGAGCGTTCCCTTCTGTTATAACCCCTTCCACCTGCAATGAGTGTCCTTGACAAGAGGTGGCGCATGAGAGCTTCTTCTTGAATCTGCAGTCACAGGCCCTGACTCTGAATTTCCTAGCACTGGAACCCCCAGCCAGTCAGGTTTTCAGGATGCCCTTAATGAATATGCATGAGGCAGATTTGCATGCCTGTTACCTCTGTTATATTCAAATTTGCCTCATGCATATTCATTAGAGAATCTTGAAAATCTGACTGGCTGGCGATCCCCCAGGACAGGTTTAAGAACCACTGTCCTATCACTTCCATCCTCTACAGCAGTGTTTCTCAACTTGGTCCTGGAGTACCCCCTAGCCACTCAGGTTTGGACAATTTCCTGGAGGAAAAGTCCATAGTCTGTTATTGAGAAAGACATGGGGGAAGCCACTGCTTGCCCTGGATCGGTAGCATGGAATGTTGCTACTATTTGGGGTTCCAAAATCTTTTGTTACTCTCTGGGATTCTGGAATCTTGCTAATCTTTGAGATTCTGGAATGTCGCTACTCTAGGTTTTGGCCTGGTACTAGGGACCTGGATTGGCCACCGTGAGAATGAGCTACTGGTTTTGATGGGCCATTGGTCTGACCTAGTATGGCTATTCTTAAGTTCCTATGTTTTCAGGATATCCACAATGCATAAACTTGATTTGCATACACTGCCTCCGTTATATGCAAATTTCTTTCATGCATATTCATTGTGGATATCCTGAAAACCTGATTGGCAAGGGCGTACTCCAGGACCGAGTTGAGAAACACTGCCCTACAGCACTGGTTTTCAAGCCTGTCCTGGGGGGGGTTCCAGCCAGCCAGGTTTTCAGGATATCTACAATTTATTTCTCATATTTATAGCCTGCTTGTAATTCTCAGCGGGTCACATTAAAAACGTACACATTTCATCAAAGCAGAAAACAATATACAGTAAATAGACTTAAAATAAATCAGTCTTTTCCTTCCCGATGTTCAGAACAAGTGGACCACACGACGCTGCTCCCTTACAGTACAAATTTTAAAAAAAGAAGTTATGAGGGAAAGGGACTTGCATACAGCTTTTTTGTAGTTTCACATTTAAAGTGGTTTACATATATACGGTTATTTATTTTGTACCTGGGTCAAGGGAGGATTAAGTCACAAGGAGCAGTGCTGGGATTTGATCCCACAACCTCAGGGTCCTGAGGCGACAGCTTTCCACTAGGCCCCAGGCAATGAATTACAGCCAGCACTTTAATGATGTCCTGCAAATTCTGTATATAATATATTCGATAATGTCATGCTTCATTCCGTGTAGGCTTGTACCAACTGCACAGTCTTCAAATTATTTTTGAATGCACCAAGAGTCTCAACCTTTCTGAATGCTGTTCCACAATTCAGTTCTTGCTACTTTAAATACAGAGCGATGGCTCTGAGTTTTCATGAGATAAATTTGCATGCATATTTGTTATGGATATACTGAAACTCCACCGGCTGAATATGCAGGCCAAGTCTGGGAACCAAGCGCCTGATCCACTCTGCTTATTCCAGGCTCTCCTGAATTTCCACAATAACACAGTAACTGAGGGCAGACAAAGACCAGTATGGCTCATCTAATTTACCTGGTAAACGGGCTACAACTGGACCTGCTCTGCCTTTGTTTGGCATTGTACCTGCTGTAGAGAAAGACATGGGGACAGATTTTTCTCCATCCTCGCAGAAACTCAATTTCCCAGTCCCATCCCCGTGAGTTTTGTTGATGTCCCTGCCCCATTCCTGATAGCTCTGCCTTAACTGCACAAGCCTCAATCACTTATGATTTTAGTGTTTGAGGCTTGTGCGGATGAGGACGGAGCTTAGTCATTGGTGGAATGAGGCATTATGACATCACAATCTGAGCTCTAGAATGTTACTACTTAGGATTTTAAAGTGTTTGAGGCTTGTGCGGATGAGGACGGAGCTTAGGCATTGGTGGAATGAGGCATTATGACATCACAATCTCAGCTCTAAAATGTTGCTACTTAGGATTTGAAAGTGTTTGAGGCTTGTGCGGATGAGGACGGAGCTTAGTCATTGGTGGAATGAGGCATTATGACATCACAATCTGAGCTCTAGAATGTTACTACTTAGGATTTTAAAGTGTTTGAGGCTTGTGCGGATGAGGACGGAGCTTAGGCATTGGTGGAATGAGGCATTATGACATCACAATCTCAGCTCTAAAATGTTGCTACTTAGGATTTGAAAGTGTTTGAGGCTTGTGCAGATGAGGACGGAGCTTAGGCATTGGTGGAATGAGGCATTATGACATCACAATCTGAGCTCTAGAATGTTGCTACTTAGGCGTACTCTCACAGACACATCTTCCTCATCTGCCATGACGAAACGTATGACGTTATTCCTCTCGCTGTGGCCCAACAATGAAGACTACGGCAGTCCAACTGCAGGTTCAGAAAAGTCGAAGTGTGAGCTTCACAAGAACCGGCACAACAAACAGAGAAAGTCTCATTATTTTGCAATTAGCTCTCATACTACCATGACTATTAGTTTTTTCTACAGCGCTACCAGACGTCCTTAGAGGGAGTTGCCTCTTCCATATTTCCCAGATTTGTCTAGACCAAGATTTGAGGAGTCTTTGTTGCAGAGTTTGCCTTGCTACTTGTCACCCTCTCACCTGATGATAGATCAGAGTGCGAGACCCCTTAATGGGACTGAAACTCATTAAAGGTTACTTATTAAAAATAAATCTCTGGGAACCTAGGGACTTAATGCAAATTGTGGCAAAATATTTCAAGCACCCTTTATATACAGCAGGGATGTCACTTTATATCTTTATTGACTTTGTGTATATCCTCAAAGACTTTAGAAGCCAGGAATGCTATAGCCAAGCACTGGGGTATGTGATGGCTTGAACAGAGTAGAGTATTTAACTAAGGAGCCATCATTTTCCAGCACCCTAGAGATTTCAGTCATTTGACAAAGTACCTCATGAAAGACTTCTGAGAAAATTAGAAAGTCATGGGACAGAAGGTAATGTCCTTTTATGGATTGAGAACTGGTTGAATGACAGAGTGGGTATAAATGGTCAATATTCTCAATGGAGAAGGGTAAATAGTGGGGTTCAACACTCCAAAACCCTTGATATAAATTCACTTGTTCCCCAAACAAAAGGGGATAGATTCCGTACAAACGTAAGGAAGTTCTTCTTCACCCAGAGAGTGGTAGAAAACTGGAACGTTCTTCCGGAGTCTGTCATAGGGGAAAACACCCTCCAGGGACTCAAGACAAAGTAGATAAAGACAGACTGTTCACATTCTCCAAGGTAGAGAGAACGAGAGGGCACTCTCTAAAATCGAAAGGGGATAGATTCTGTACGAACGTAAGGAAGTTCTTCTTCACCCAGAGAGTGGTTGAAAACTGGAACGCTCTTCTGGAGTCTGTTATAGGGGAAGACACCCTCCAGGGATTCTAGACAAAGTTGGGCAAGTTCCTGCTAAACTGGAATGTACGCAGGTGAGGCTGGACTCATTTAGAGCACTGGTCTTTGACCTGGGGGCCACCGCGTGAGTGGACTGCTGGGCACGATGGACCCAGCAGCGGTAATTCTTATGTTCTTATGTTATAATTTGTGTTTAGTTCACCATTTGCGATTAGAATAAATAAATAACTCTATCACATGCCCCATTCAATCTGCCCTAAAACTCCTAGGAGTGATGGTTGACAGATGCAACTACAAATCAACAAAACAGTCCAGAAATCCTTCGCAGTCATGCAAAATTTACAAATTCAAAAATTCTTTGAAAGAGAACAATTCTGACTCCTGGTCCAGTCCCTACTCCTGAGACTTCTAGATTACTGCAACATCCTATACCTACCATGCCCCGCAGTCATGATAAAATGATTACAAATAGCCCAAAATACAGCTCTCCCACTGATCTACTCACTGAAGAAGGATAACCACATCACCACCGTATCCCTAGACACGCACTGGCTCCCAATACATGCACAAATACTATTCAGATTTTACTGTCTATTATACAAAGCCCTGAATGGAGATGCCCTGACCTACTTGAGCGATCACCTTACCTGGAACAATTCAACCAGACCAAGAAGAACCCAGACACCATTTACCCAGGCAACAAAACTAGATCACCACCTCTTCAACCTACTGATCACAACTCCAGACTACAAAACCTTCTGAAGAGAAATAAAAACCGTGTTATTCAGGAACTTTATCGAGACGAACTAAATGCCTTAACAGACCAATCCAAAATAATCCCTAATCCTATATCTTTCCAATTAATAGACCTGTAATTTGTCCCCATTATTTGTTCCTAATCCTGTAAATTCGCAATATCGAGAATACCTCATTTGTAATCCACCTAGAACCACAAAGTAAAGGCAGAATAAAAGTCTCACTAATGTTACATTACATTACAGATTTCTATTCCACCATTGCCTTTCGCTTCAAGGCGGATTACAAAAGAATTACAAAAAAATGTATTACAAGAAGAAGATATCTGGTAATTTCTAGAGGAGATAAAGAGTAGATGTGGTTGCTTTGGGGAGTTGGGAGGATATTGGGAAGTGGGAAGGAACAAGTATTAAGTCGTTTGCAGGAATTTCTTATAATGGCGCACGGCCGGGACCAGCGGGGATGGGGAAAATTTTGTCCCCGTGTCATTTTCTAGTCCGGGGTAGGTTTGGGGGGACCTTCTCAGAACTGGAAGTTCCAGAACAGCGTGTTTGGGGTGGGGAGGAGGGGGAACTGTCTTGTGATAGAAGCTCTGAGGGTTAGTCCAAAATTTGTGTTTCTCTTGGATGAGGTGACTGGAGGTGGGTCATGAGAACAGCTAACTTCCAGGAAATCCAAGCTCAGCGCTTACAGCGTGACACGAGTTGTAAATACCGCAGGTGACATACGGCTGACAACAGATAACTGTGTTCACTGTTTCTATCAAAAATGTCAAAAAGGCTTAGCAGTGATAATACTCAAAGCCCGATTCCCGTTTCCATGTCTGACAGCCTCCGCGCTCTGAGTAATTGGAGTGGGTTGGAGGGTCTCTGGGAGCGCATACGGCTCCGTGAGGCGGATGGATTTTCTGATAGTGAAGCAAACTTTGCTCTTTCTAGCTTTGCCTGTCTCCGGTGATTCATTTCCACTGGCTCCGTCCCATTCCTTCCCAGCAAACGGCCTAAGCTGAGCTTTGTAGATAGGGGCTGGCTCACTTTTTCCCCACTGGCTTTAATTGTTGGCTGGACTGTTCACTTTTCTTTCTTATAGAGAAGTTTCTGCTGTGAAATGTGCTTCCGTTGAAGTATTGGAAGTTTTGCTCCCAGTATGGCAGTGTAGACCACACCACCACCACCTCACCCAGACCTGCTTTCATTGTATGCTAATAGATCTCATGCATATTCATTGGGGACATGAAAACCCGACTGGATTGCAGCCCTTGAGGAGAGACTTTGACACCCCTGATCTAATGGCATTCTGAGGCAAAGGGGTACAGCAGAGCCTATGTCCTTCTCTTACCCCCTAGAAGAGTATATGGGGACAGTAGACTCCATCAGAAATGTGTGCACAGAGGTTCAGGTGTGGGCTGGGCAGAGAGAGAGAGAGAGAGGAATATGACCTCTAGCAGGGAATAGTTTGAAGAGGTCTTCAGCAGGGATCAATAGGAAGAGTTAGGTGGGCTGTCTTGACACGATTATTTTGGAAACTCAGGTACAGTCACTTTCTAGCAGGGATGAGCAATAGAGCTCCTGTTGCCATCTTTCTAGCACGACCACAAATCCCCTAGTACACGAGTAGGCGATTTCGGTCCTCGAGAGCCGGAGCCAGGTCAGGTTTTCATGATATCCACACTAAATATGCATGAGATAGATTTGCATCTTGAGATAGATGACAGGAGCCTATGGGAGACTTTTACAGGTTGTGAGACCTAGTCCTGTATTTTGCTGAAGTCACGGGCTTGTTAAGCAGTGTTTCACTTCAATCTCAAGGAGACAGTGCATGCAAAATCCATCTCACACCTACTCATTGTGGATATCCTGAAAACCTGACCTGGCTCCGGCTCTCGAGGACCGGAATTGCCTACCCCTGGCCTAGTACAAGGTGATGGCGGTTTAAAACCAGGACTGACTCCGCTTGTACCTAGTGACCTGGGGGCCATCTGCTAACCTGACGAGGGCTCAACCACATTCCTGGCGTGTTCAGAACAGCCCTGTATCCCATCTGCATGCTTTGTATTTACAGCTGGGACTGTCGGATTCGGTGAGATAAATCAGTTGGAATGTGAGGGAAGAGTCGGCCCAATTGTTGAGCATCAGGATAGGATTAGCTGACATCACCAAAATGGAGCCTTGCCAGGGATGTCCGTACCTGTGCCGGCTCCCAGCTCTTCCTTGACAGTTGATAAAGGATCTTCCTCTTGCTTCCCGGGGAGTGCAGTACTTTCTTCATGACTCAGAACCATCCCGAAGGTTCTTGACAGGGCGAAATCGAAGCTGCTGCCGATTGTAGGCCTCGCTCTTCACTATCTCCCAGGGCCTTTCTGTACAGTGCTGAGCGTCTGCCATCTCCTCTCCCACATTTTTCTCTTGTCCTCTTTCCTCTGACTTAGCGGCGCTAAGGACGCTACAGGGGACCTGACCGTGAAATTTCAGCTTAATTGGAAATGTTTTCTCTGCATGGAGGCAGTAGGGGCTTTTCAAGGCCTAGGCTCTAACTCAGTGTGTATTTTGCCGGGAATGTGATCGATGTCAATTTTTGGCTGTGGCTGAAATGAGGAACTCATCATATGGAACTGAACTGTTCTGGGGAGATGAGGAGGAGGAATTCTCATCCCTGGTCTCTTTAGTCTTTCCAGTATCAAGCGTATTACTCATCTGTCTCCCCCGCCACGTTCTCTTTCCTTCTTCTCCTCTCCTCTCTTCAGCTTTTCATCCTACGTAGTTGGGTTCGGTTAAAGGAAGACTGGCTGCTCAGTGACTCCGAAGGAGGAAATATTTTTTCACTCAGAGAATAGTTAAGCTCTCGAACATGTTGCCAGAGGATGTGATAAGAGCGGATAGCGTAGCTGGATTTAAGAAAGGTTTGGACAAGTTCCTGGAGGAAAAGTCTATAGTCTGTTATTGAGAAAGACATGGGGGAAGCCACTGTTTGCCCTGGATTGGTAGCTACTCTTTGGGGGATGTTGCTACTCTTTGGGGATTCCACATGGAATGTTGCTACTCTAGGGTTCCGGAATCTTTCTATCTTGAGATTCTGCATGGAATCTTGATACTCTTTGGAGCTTCCGTGTAGAATGTTTCTATTCTTTAGGGTTCCAGAATCTTGCTATTCTGAGATTCTGGAATGTTGCTACTCTTTGGGTTTTGGCCTGGTACTAGGGACCTGGATTGGACACTGTGAGAACGGGCAGACGCAGCCCTGAAGAGATGAGTTTTGTGTGGGGGCGGAACGAGGCAGGGCTGTGGGCAGAATGAAGCAGGGGCGGGGTCGGAACAGAACAGGGCGGGGCCACACATTCTCTTTTGGGTGAGAAAAATATGGTAACCCTACCCTGGAGGTCTCACAGTCTAAATTTATACATGGGACAAAGGAAGGTCAAGTGACTTGCCTAAGATTTCAAGGAACCGCAGTGGGGTTTGAACCCTGGCTCCCAGCCCACTGCTGTAACCGCTCCTATCCCAGTCAGCAGCAGTTTCCGGACTGCTGGTGCCTCTAATCCAGAATCTCAAGCCTTTTTAGCTCCGGCACACTGAACGGAGCAAATGTTTTTCGCGGCACATTATAACTGAAATTATAAAATTGCAAAGCCAACAAAAAATTAAATTGGAGAGTTATTTATTTCAAGTTCTTTAAGCTCTGTCTGGCTAATTGTAACAACGGTGAAACTAAAGGAGATAGAATAGAATTGTTCTTTTGATGGGCACTTTACGTGATTTTCCGATGATTATATGTTAATCTTTGTTTGATTTTATTTGTCTTACTGAATTATGTATGTAACGATATGTAAACCGTTTAGGTTTAAGCAGTATATAAATTTTTATGTTCAAATGATTTTTATTGTTTCAACAAAACCAGCAAATACAAAAAGTGGTATCAATCAAGAAGTACCAGTACAAATACAGCCCCCCCCCCAACCCTCCCCACCCCAAGAGTCCAGTGCCATAACAATAGCCGAGAGTATGGGTGAAACCTAAAGGTTCAAAAGTCTACTGCGAGCACGTGGTGTAAGATCCTGCCCAAAGCATTCCCAGGTCTGACGAAATCTACGACCCGGGCCATGATCCAAGTCTCCCACTTGTCGCCGCTCCAGCGTTGCATGAATTATCATTAGGGATCTCCATTGAGCGTAGGACGGGGAGTCACGGGATAGCCTTCCTCCCCATCAAAAGCACTCTGGTTAAGAAAGCTGACATTCCCCTGGGTTTGGGCGTAGCTATGTTATGAAATCCAAATAACGCCCTCGGTTGCGGGAGCCAGCGTCTCCCCCACAACAACGTAGTATCACGTCCAAGGCGATTCCAAAACTGTTGGATGTTTGGACAAGCCCAAAACATATGGCCCAGGGAAGCATGAGCTTGATTACATTTCGGGCAAGAATGAGATGCAGTAATCCCCATCCTGGCTGCTCGTTCCGGTGGAATATAAAGTCTCAGAACAAGTTTTAATTGCATTTCCCAATGGGTGATGTTCGGAGAAACCCTTTGAATGTTCTTCAGAACCCGCTGTAGCTGCTGTCCTCGGCCCACGCTGTCGCCAAAACGTCCGTATATAAATTTTTAAAATAAATAAATGTGATGAATGAGCTTGTTTTTGAGTAAAAATTAACTCAAAATGCGGCTCGATAGTTGACAAGCAAGCACGCATTTCATCATCCACCATCTTCAGTCGTTCTCTTTTTTCGATTTAATTTCTGTCAGAGCTGAAAATCCAAGTTCGCAAAGATAAGACGATCCAACCGGTAACAAAGCATCGATTGCTTATAACATCGACAGACTCTTGCGTACGGGACGTCATACACGTCATCTATTCTAGTGTACACTTAGGAAGGGCATTTTTAAAAAGAAAGTAAAATTCTGCAATCTCTCGTGGCACGCGGTTTGAAAGACACTGCGCTGACTGGTGACTACCGTATTAATTTTCTTTTTTTTAAATTCTTTATTCATTTTTTATATCAAATACAAAGTGCAAACACATGTACATTCAAGTAACGTACCATACTGCAGTCTATTCCAACAATAAAATATAAAACTGTTTTATCCCCCCCCCCCCCCCCCCCCACCTGGATATGTATAATGTTCATTCATGAAATAAGGATAATAGTTCATAGTCATATCTTACAATATTTTGTTAACGGGCCCCCAAATTTCCTTAAATTTACTATGATGTCCCAACTGTAAAGAATTAATATTTTCAAACTTATAAATCTGGCCTTGGGATTCCCACCAGAAACTATCATTTTAGTTACCCAACTGCAATTTGTTTTGATTTGCATTAATTGGTTTTTTTGGGTAGTAAAATCGTTCCAAATAATATTATATCATATGATAATGCTGGTGGAACGTCCAATATCCAGAATGATCCAGAACTCCGCCATCCGCCTCATTTTCGGCCTGAACAAATGGGAACACATCACCCCTTTTTTCCACCAACTTCATTGGCTGCCATTCGAATCCAGAGTCCTATTCAAGTTCGCCTGCTTCTGCTACAAAACAGTATTTGGTTTATCGCCAAGATACATCAATCCTCACTTCAATCTGAATTGCACCAATAAGAAATCCCGCAGAATTCAGCTGTTCGCCTTCCCCTCTCTAAAACTATGTCATCTCAAAAGATTCCTAGACAAAACCTTCGCCTTCCAGACAGCTAAGCTGAACCCATGGCTAGCCCAAATGGTGCTCGAGGCCCCTACCTACCTCGGCTTCAGAAAATTATTCAAAACTCACCTATTCCGCGAACAGGACCCTTAAACCCCCCCCTTCCTCCCGCAATAAAATGACTCCCCCCCTCCTTCTGCTCTTCCCCTTTCTATTTGATCTCTCTCTCCCTTCCCTTCTAACCTCTCCCTGTTCGCTTCTTGAAACTCTGATAAAATGTTGTAAATCTGCATGTCATCGCGGATCTTAATTAATTGATGTGAACCGCCTAGGACTCCCTGGGTATGGCGGTATACAAGAATAAAATTATTATTATTAATATTGTGATAATTTGGCCCCAAATGGATTTCCAGAATTTGAGTATCGAGGGACAATGATAGAGCAAATGATCCCTACATCAAGATGACAGTGCCAGAACTGTCTAACCTTGTATTTAGGTTAATCTATAGGGCATGGAAATATGGTTTAAGATGAATTGGTGATTAACTGATTAAATGCTAAACTAATTTAATTGTTGTTAATATTCATGTTCATACCGTATTAGTTTTCAGTGTGCTGGACTTGACCGTTCTTTTGCCGGTTCTCCTGTGTTGCGAGAGCCCCCGGCCCCCACTAGGCTGTGACTGACTCATTCGACAAGCCCAAACTGGAAGTTTCGTCCCTCTGGATTGCAGTTTTAGGCTGACGGCGGACTTTTGCCTTTTGTCTGACTCTGGCTGATTCCATCCACCGGTTCAGCGTCAGCAGGGAATATGCCAGGTTGAGTCTGTCATTAAACACTCCCTGGATTTTTCCTTTCTATTTACCTGCGACTTCTGGTTCAGCCAGTTCCCGGGATCCTGAACAAATCCTTTTGGAAGCCAGTGAAAGCCTCTCCTATAACCGGATTATCTGTCTGCTGGCTCTGTTGCCTTTCTATTCTTGTCTTATTTCTGTTTTAGCCTCCTGAATTTTCCCTTAATTGTTTTCCAATTAGAGGCGTTCACCTTTTTTCCACTGATTTTTTTTAAACCTCTTTCAGCCATTTCTGCGGTTTTGACACATTATGTTTAAACAGTCTGATGAGAAGCAGAGCAGCCGCATCCCCCCCTACACTTCACCCTCCCCCAATATACTGAGCGGATTTTCTCTGGGGTTGCATGAAATTCAGATTTAACTTGTATTACGTGAGATCTTTCCTGACGACTCTGCTTGAATTATTTGGCTACTTCGATGTACCTGCATTTTCCTAGTCTGTTGGGCTATAATGGTTTTTATATCTTGATAGAACCTGGGATTAGAGAATGACATGAGGACGATTTTTTTCCCCGTCCCCGCAGTAACTCAATTTCCCTGTCCCCGTGAGTTCTGTCGCTGTCCCTGCCCCATTACTGGAAGTTCTGCCTTAACCGCACAAGCCTCGAACACTTATGATTTTAAAGTGTTTGAGGCTTGTGCAGATGAGGACGGAGCTTAGTCATTGGTGGAATGAGGCGTAATGACATCACAATCTGAGCTCTAGAATGTTGCTACTTAGGATTTGAAAGTGTTTGAGGCTTGTGCAGACGAGGACGGAGCTTAGGCATTGGTGGAATGAGGCATTATGACATCACAATCTGAGCTCTAGAATGTTGCTACTTAGGATTTTAAAGGGTTTGAGGCTTGTGCAGATGAGGTCGGAGCTTAGGCATTGGTGGAATGAGGCATTATGACATCACAATCTGAGCTCTAGAATGTTGCTACTTATGAGGACAGAGCTTAGGCATTGGTGGAATGAGGCATTATGACATCACAAACTGAGCTCTAGAATGTTGCTACTTAGGATTTTAAAGTGTTTGAGGGACGGAGCTTAGGCATTGGTGGAATGAGGCATTATGACATCTTCTAAATATTATATAGAGTCGGATGACAGTGACGCCCTCGGGAGCCCCTAGATAAAGCACGGGAGTGCGAAACATGTTGGGTGGTCTCTCCCGAGTCATGTTAGCGTAAAGATAAGTGGCTTAAACTATATATAATGGTTACATCAGAGTTTTAATAGAACTTATGAATAAAATAGAGAGTATTTAAATATAAATCGAACATATAGGATTGGAAGCCGGTGATGAGAACCACGTAATTCTTCCCGCTGTCAAAACTGATTTTAGCGGTGGAGTGGTGGGGCTGAGACTTTCTTAATAACCCAAGTAAGGATATAATGCGGAGCTTTATATTTGGGACTCAAATATTGAACCTTATTGAAAACTGTTCCGAAATAAATTGTTGAAAAATTGCTGCATCAGTATAAGTGGGCATATAGAAAACAGGGCATTAATCTTATGTACCAATCTCTAACAGAGGAAGAACACCCTCTGCCCCCCCCCCCCCAACCTTGTGTTTACCAGGCCAGGATTTCAGAGGAAAAAAACTTTCCCTACAAGGCAGGGATACTGGCTTAGTACTGGTATAGAGCAGGGGTAGGCAACTCCGGTCCTCGAGAGCCAGGCCAGGTTTTCAGGATATCCACCATGAATATGTATGAGATGGATTTGCATGCACTGCCTCCTTGAGATGCAAATCTATCTCATGCATATTTATTGTGGATATCATGAAAACCTGACTTGGCTCCAGCTCTGGAGGACCGGACTTGCCTACCCCTGGTATAGGAGAAGGACGACTCCTCCCTCTTAATACTAGAAATATAATGTACGGTAAGTGAATCTGATCTTGTGACGCCTTCTCTTGAAACAGCTCGCTGGCTTCCAATTTTGTTTTGGATTAAATACAAAATTTTGGGGCTGATACCTTCTGTGATGGGATTTCCTCAATATTTGATTCAGAATTCCCCCTTCCCATTCTTTGCAGTTCCAAACTCAGAACCAACTTGCTACACCACAGCTGTTCAAGGCCTGGCTTGATGCCACTCATTTTTCGGCCTGTTTCTATTGCGCACCAGCCCTTTGGAACAAGCGTCCTCTCGCCCTTCTAGTTGAGATGAATTTGAAAAGGTCTGAAAACATATTTATATTGTCTAGCTTCCTCGGAGGGTCCCTGGAGAGGACTCAGCACTGCATAAGAATGTAAGAATAACCACACGGGTCAGACTTATGGTTCATGAAGCCCAGTATCCCACGTCCAACAGTGGGATGACAGGGGGGACAAATTTGTTCCTGTCCTAGTAGGATCTGTCTCCATCCCCGCTCTGTTCCTGTCCCCGTCCCATCTCTGCAAGCTCTGTCCTCTTATGCACAAGCCTCATTAAAATCATAAGTGTTCGAGATTTGTGCCGATGAGGACAGAGTTTGCAGGGAGGGGATGGGGATAAATACCATAAAAACTGCCTTATTTAACAAAATTATCACCTAAAAAAAGTATCTACACCTAACACTACATAAGTCCACTCCTGCTTTTAAGTTTGAAATGTCTAACATTATATTTTGCTGCATCTCTCTACCTTTTTGTAAGTTTCTATATACTGTATCCCGGACTTCAACATATTGTAACTTGCTGACTGTCCAGCTCTCTTCAGTGTGAGCCGTCTAGAAGTCTCACGACTATGGCGGTATAGAATAATAAAGTTATTATTATTATTATTACCTGGCAAGATTCCATGCTAGCAACCCTGGGGACAGCCGTGGGTTCCCCCAATGGCAAACTATGGACTTTTCCTCCAGAAACTTGTCCAAACCCTTTTTAAATCTAGGTACCTAACTTCATGGAGTATACTTTTTTGGAAGAATAAATAATCGATTCACGTGTACCCATTTCACACCACTCGTGATTTTTGTAGACCTCTTTCATATCTCCCTCCACCCCCATCCCCAGCCGTCTCTTTTTAATTCTGCTTCTTTCTGTCTAATCTGTGCATTTTTACTGTTGGAGAAGTGCTATATAAAGTGTTCTGAAAAGCAATAAACCCTTTGATTCTGGATGCTAAATCTGGCCTCTAGGTGTTAACCATTGCGTGTTGATAATGTTCCCCCTGCCCCAGTGAGTGCTTCCTCTATAGTATCCCCACCCCAGGTGCTTAAGTTAGTTATGCTTCACTTTACCTCCCTGTGCCTCACTCACAGACTCTCCGTGTGACCCTGGGGGAGTCACTTTCTCTCCCTGTGCCTCGGTCCCTGACTCTCTGTGTGACTCTGAAGGCGCTCACTCACTGACTCTCTATCTGACCTTGAGGGAGTCACTCTATTGCATTTGTCTTAATTTGGCTTTGCCAGTCAACAAATTAAAAGCATAACATTGCTCTGTGGTTAGGGATCTGAGGATGTTTCTGACTACATGTGGATTTTGTTTCATGGGCTGGAAAATGAAAGCCCCGCTTTGGCAGCTTTCTGGCTTTCTCTTCCAGATGTTATAAGTTGAAGCCCTAATGTACAGCTCCCGTCACTGCCTCCTGGTGGGCCTATGTGGACGTGGCCTATGAGAGCTTCCTAGTTGAGTGAAATGCAAACATCCATCCTCCATGGAAACATGATGGCAGATAAAGGCCAAATGGCCCATTTAGCTTCCCATCTGCAGCATCCACTATCTCATCTCCCTAATAAATCTCACGTGCCCATCCAAGGCTTTCTTGAATTCAAACACAGTCTCTGTCTCCACCACTTCTTCCGGGAGACTGTTCTATGCATCTACCACCCTTTCTGTAAAAATGTATTTCCTTAGATTACTCCTGAGCCTGTCGCCTCTTAACTTCATCCTATTCCAGAGCTTCCTTTCAAATGAAAGAGAATTGACTCATGCGCATTTACGCCACGTAGGTATTTACACGCCTCTATCATACCAGAAGTCTGCACAGGAACGGGGATCGCGGGAATCCCGCGGGTCCCGCGGGGGTCCTGCAGGAATCCCCCCACTAACCCACGGGACTCCCACGGGGACCCTTCTCTGGCCCACGGGACTCCCAAGGGGACCCCCCTCTAGCCAACAGGACTCCCACGGGGTTGGAAGGCTTTCGAAGCAAGGTTCATGTCAGCCTTAGTAAAAGAGGGGGTTTATAAGTTAATTACCTAGACAGAAAACAAAAAGAGGGTTCCACCAAAGAGATTCCACAAGGAAAACAGCAGCGCAAACACAAAAGAAACTGTGGAATTGATGATCCTGTCAGAAGTAATTGCTGCTTTTTATGGGGATGGGCGGGGATGGAGGTAATTCCTTGCGGGGATGGGTGGGGACCGAGAAGATCCTGACGGGGACGGAGAGGATCCTGGCGGGAACGGGTGGGGACAGAGAGGATCCTGATGGGGATGGGTGGGATTTCTGTCCTTGTGCAACTCTCTATATCATACCTCCCCTCTCCCTCCTCTTTATGTCTGTCCCCATATGCTTTATGACAAAGACCACGCACCATTTTAGTAGCCTTCCTCTGAACCGACTCCATCCTTTTGATATCTTTTTGAAGGTGCGGCCTCCAGAATTGTACACAATATTCTAAATGAGGTCTTACCAGAGTCTTATACAATACCTCCTTTTTCCTACTGGCTATTCCTTACCCTATGCATGAACCATTTGAATCAGTGCCATTGGAGCCTTAGGATCTTAGTGCATAACCGGGTTCCTGTGGGCCAGATGTGGAGGTCAAGGTTCACCCTTATCACCTTCCTTATTTAACATATATAGGAGTGAATTAGGAAAAATCTTTTCAGCTTTAGGCTATACAGTATATACTTTGTCCACTTATGGAAGCGACTATAAATGTTCCTGAAATACCAGTTAAGTTATAGGCAAAGTTAGCAATTGAGCTAGGAAAAACTTTTTAAAACTGAATACAATTAAGACAAAACTTATTGGGTTTGGAAATTATAGGAGTATCTGTATGAATGAAGTAAAGTTAATATATCTGGTGAAGTTTTGAGAATAGATAATGCCTAAGTGTAATCCTGGATTTTGATTTATAATTAAATCATCAAAAAATGATTTTTCCATCTTCAACAACTGAGAGTTATAAGATCTGTCTTGAACACAATCCAGTTTTCGAGTACTTTTCCATCAATGTTATTGCCGTATTTGGATTACTGCAATTCTATTTACTGTGAAGCATCTGGAAAGGATCTTACTAGAATACAGTTGTTTCAAAATACAGCTGCTTGACTAATCTTTTTGGTTAGAAAATTTGAAAGGGTTTTTCCTCTTGCGCAAATTGCATTGGCATCCAATTAGATATAGGATTTAAGTGTAAGATATCATGTCCAAAACAATTAAGAGCGCTAGTCGTCCAAAGATGGCAGCGTCCAAAGTCCATTCTCGAAAACTATGGCCAAACTATATTTTTTTTTTTTCGAGAATCATCTACTGTAAAAGTAGATCTGGACGTTTGATCGTCCAGATCGTTAAGTCGTCTATCATTATAAGCTATTCTCATCCAAAAAATCGTCCAAGCCCAAAACGCCTAGAAAAAAACCTTTTAGATGTGGGAGGGGCCAGTATTGTGATGGACTGTTCACCCAGACATGGCAACAGAGTAGTGGGGCACCTTACAGGGCACTGCTGTGAACTTCACAAAAAGGGTGCCACATAAACATCTCACCACAACTCCCTTGCAGGTCATGGTGGGACCCCCAAAACCCTACCCTACTGTACCCATCTGTCCACCACCCCAATAGCCCTTATGGCTATAGGTACCACCTATATGGCAGTACAGTAGGGGTTTTTTTTGGGGGGGGGGTTGGTGGGCTAATATTTTCCACCAAGAATGCAGTGATTAGAGTGGCTCATATGGGCCTGGGTCCTCCTCGCTATGGTTCACTAGCCAACCCCCCAGACTACTGAAACCACCTCTGTGCAGCTCTACTAGGCTTTCCTATGCCAAGTGCTGATGTTCCGGAGACAGACCTGGCATCGTCATGGTAGGGGCGTTGGCACCTCTTCTCCTCTCTGCCCCGCCCTCCCCCTGCTCTTTCCCATCCCCCCCGCTGCGCGCACTTGCCTTCACTTCTCACCGTAGCTCTTCGCTGCCGCGAGCAGCAGCTCCAATTGCTGCTTGCTCCAGTCTCTGCGCTCCCCTCTGACGTTATTTCTGGGTTCCGCAACTAGGAAGTGATGTCAGAGGGAAAGCCGACGCCAGCACGAGCAGCAAGTTGGAAAGCTAAACAGGTACACGGGAAGAGAAGGGGCGGGTTCATGCGAGGTGAGATACCACCACCCTGAGCGCTTCCCATCCTCGCTATGCCAGTGGGTGGGGCCTCATTTGCATACATCGGGGTGAAAAGTGAAGCTGAAAAGAGGGTCTACTACTATTTATTATTTCTATAGCGCTGAAAGGCGTACGCAGCGCTGTACATTTTTAACATATAATAATAATAATTTTATTCTTACATACCGCTAAAGCCATGGTAGTTCAAGGCGGTTTATAACAAGAAGAGCTGGACAATCAGCGAAAATAATTACAATGAAGTCGTCAAATACATGTGGAGAGGGTGGATACAAGTTGAGGGGGATAAAATCAGAGTGATAGACACAGTGTAGATAGTGCCTGCTCAGAAGAGCTTACAATCTAATTTAGACAGGACATTTCAGGGTTGGAGAGGTTATAGTGGGTATAGGGGCAAAACAGTTGTTCAATGATAGGAACCAGCCCTGGACAGAAGGTTAAAAATAGGGGTGGGGAATAGGGAAACTCCTGACTGTTGTACATGGAGCAGTTCTGTTTGAGGCGGGAACTCAGCCATAAAGGGTGTGGCAGTTTCTCCCTCTTTGGTTGAGTTTCTACCTCCATCAGGACGGACTTTCTGGCTCGGACTCCTTTGCCCTTCCTCTTAGCTTCGGCCAAAGGTGTCACATGTCCCTGGGACATTTTCTGACATGTTCATCATATGGAGTGACATTTCGAGAGACATTATGCTGTGAACTCCATCTGTATCTGTACATCCCATGGTTTAGGGGATGGATGCAGGGATGCAGCGTCTAAGCTCCGAAAACTGACACAGGGAAACAGGCTTTGCTCATCATGTTTTTCTTGTCGGAAATACATTTAGAAGAAATAAAGTTGGTTTTAATTAAAGCAGAGCTGTGAGTTGAGAGAAAGTTAATTTGCTGCCTGGTTTCTGGTGCCATAAAAACATTTTTTCCCACATGCTTTCTTAGTGGTACGGATTCATGTTTCATATCCTCGGAAGTCATGGAGAGAGCTCAGCCGCTGCCACGGACTCCACGAAACTTCAAAGGGAGATCATGAAATCTACATATGTAGGGAGGCAGGTCTGTGGGCCAAAGATTCCTACCAGAAACCACAAGAGGAGCACACGCCTGCTTACCACAGTCGCTCTGAGACTGTGCTGCGTGCACATACGGAACCGAGACATAAACGCCTGTTTACTACAGTCATGGAGAAACAGACAGAACAGACATATACATCTGCTTACCACAGTACTTGAGAGACAGCAAGGCCAGAAAATTAAGAGTCCTGAATATACAAGTTAGACGTAGAGAATGACACGGGGACAAATTTTTCCCTGTCCCTGCAGGAACTCATTTTCCCGTCCCATCCCGGCGAGTTCTTTTCCTGTCCCTGCCCCATCCCTGCAAGCTCCGCCCTCATCTGCACAAGCCTCAAACCCTTTAAAATCATAAGTATAGAACAATTAAGCCATTGTGAAATCACTGATGAGGATGGCTCTTATTGGTGGATTGAGGCATTATGACATCACAATCTCAGCTCTGGTTGCCAAAGACTAGAGAATGACATGGGGACACATTTTTTCCCCGTCTCCGCAGGAACTAATTTTCCCATCCCATCCTGGTGAGTTTTTCCTGTCCCTGCCCCATCCCTGCAAGCTCCGCCCTCATCTGCACAAGCCTCAAACACTTTAAAATCATACGTGTTCGAGGCTTGTGCGATTAAGGCAGAGCTTACAGGAATGGGGCAGGGACAGGGGCAAAACTTGCGGACACAGAACTGGGAAATTGAGTTCTTGGGGGGGGGGACGGGGACAAATTTGTCCCTGTGTCATTCTCTAGTTAGCAGCACACATTGCAAAACCCTGGAGTTCTAAGATCATCATCTCTAGAACTGAGGTGATCTCGGCTCATCTTCAGCTGTGCAAAGTAGCAGAGAAACATTTCTCCTAAGTTTACTAAGCCAAAGAAACGGCTGCCTAGATTGAGCACTGTGAGCGAGACTTTTTCTCACCTGGAGGCAATTCTTCCCATGCCTTGAAGCGTGTGGTTTTGCTTGCCTTTTTGTAATCATCAGTTCTTGTCTTGCCCCTTTCTCTCAGTGGGTTAGCGTTCCTCTCTACCTAATTTTTAGTCTGTTACAGGTGTCAGGAAAGGCCTACAGTGATGTTCAAAACACCGAACCATAAACTATAGAAATTATCCCCTCTTTCTTTTTCCCTCCCCTGTTCTCATCCCCCCCCCCCCCAAATCCAGGAATTATTTTGGGCTCACCCATTTTTTCCAGCAGCTCTCTGTCGCCACCTGGTGACGTGGCCAGTCAGATTTAAACACCATGGGAAGGGAAATGGTAGGCAACTAGACCCCACTGAAAATTCTGTTCCCTGTTTAATTTTTACATAGAAACATGATGGCAGATAAAGGCCAAATGGCCCATCCAGTCTGTCCTGCCGCAGTAACCATTATCTCTTCCTCTCTCTAAGACAGTGTCTCTCAAACTTTCTTGCGCAGGGGCACACTAGGCTCTGCCCCAGATCCCATCCCCTTTACTAATTGTAATGCAATTTTTTCCATTCATTTTTCATATCCACAGCAGATATAAATGCTCAAAACTGACACATTTCAGTCACTATATTGAAAATAAAATCATTTCACCTACCGGCAATCCTCTGCAGGCTGCTGTGATGGGCTTTAAAGGTGAGACCGAGAGGCCAGGGGGGGAAGCCGGAGGACGCTAGAGAGAAGGGGGAAGCATGCAGGCCTTCGGCGAATTGGGCAGCGCTGGCGCTGTACCGCACAGGGACACTTGGAATCTCAGGAGGCCCACTAGCCTCGGCACACAGTTTGAGATCCCACGTGCCTATCCCAGGCTTTCTTGAATTCAGACACAGTCTCTGTCTCCACCACCTCCTCCGCATCTAACACCCTTTCTGTAAAAAAGTATTTCCTTAGATTACTCCGGAGCCTGTCAACTCTTAATTTACATACCATCTTTTCATTCATTCATTTTTCTGTTTTTGTCCCTAACAGGTGACTCTGTAATAATAAAACATACAACATAATGTAACATAAGCCATAATAAATACGATCTCTCCCACCCACTGTGTGTATAAAATAGAGAACCTTCATATCTGAATGAAATGTACAGCCAGTGCGCACTCCTTCGGGCAAATCTGACAGGGGAATATACATTTTGAGGTATGTTAAGTCAGAGACTGCCCGGTAAAATTGGGGTTCGAAGCAGAACTGACCTAAGGGTATGTAACATCCTAGGTCAGTGGTCTCCGACTCCAACCCTTTGCAGGGCCACATTTGGGATTTGTCAGTACTTGGAGGGCCTCAGAAAAAATAGTTAATGTCTTATTAAAGAAATGACCATTTTGCATGAGGTAAAACTCTTTATAGTTTATAAATCTTTCCTTTTGGCTAAATCTTAATAATAAAATTGTCATTTAAAGCTAAAGAGACAGATGATCAAGAAACTGTTTTATTTTACTTTTATGATTATGATAAACATACCGAGGGCCTCAGAATAGGACCTGGCGGGCCACATGTGGCCCCTGAGCCGCGAGTTTGAAACCACTGAGTTAAAGGGAACAGTTAATCTGTTGACTGGGTTGGAGGGCAGAGGGGAGAACAGGACAATCAAGCCATTGTGACATCACAGATGAGGTTGGCTCTTATTGGTGGAATGAGGCATTATGACATCACAATCTCGGCTCTGCTTCCCAAAGACAAAGAGAATGTCATGGATACAGTTAAGGCAGTGGTCTCCAACTCAAACCCTTTGCAGGGCCACATTTTGGGATTTGTCGGTACTTGGAGGGCCTCAGAAAAAAAAAATAGTTAATGCCTTATTACAGAAATGACAATTTTGCATGAGGTAAAACTCTTTATAGTTTTATAAATCTTTCCTTTTGGCCAAGTCTCCAATAATAATATTGTCATTTATAGCTAAAGAGACAGATGATCAAGAAACGGTTTTATTTTAGTTTTGTGATTATGATAAACATACCGAGGGCCTCCAAATAGGACCTGGCGGGCCACGAGTTTGAGACCTCTGTCCTAGATGAACCTGCAGGGCAGTTCAAGGCCTTTACCACCCCTCATGTCCAGTATATTCTCTCTCCCCAATAGCCAGCATCGCCCTTCATCGCCCCTCCCCCCCCCGTCAAGTTGGCCAGCATCTTCCCATACTCCTGCTCACCCCAGGCGTCCAGCAACCCTCTTTCCCCCTTCGACCCATCCTCTCCTTCTCTTCCCTACCCTATTGGATCGAGTGCTTGGTGAGCTTCAGAAGACAAAAAGCCGAAACCACTTCACATTTTGAAGCTGCGCCAGCTGCCGCCTTTAATGTATATTCAAACCTTCTCGATCTGAATTCTTTGCTACCTTTCATTGTTTTTGAAGGGATGGGACGGGTTAATCATCAGAAATCCTTTGCCAAAGGCTGGTTAATATCCAGCCACAGAACGTGTCTGTCAGGTAGTCCAGTCACAGTGCAAGACCCAAGCCGTGACTCTGCATAACTCTTCCCAGCATCTTCCTCCCTCCCTCCCTCCCTCCTCCTCCTCCACATTCACTCTATGGCTGTGTAACTCTTTTTTATTTATTCACTTTTCTCTACCGTTCTCCCAGGAGAGCTCAGAACGGTTTACATGAATTTATTCAGGTACTCAAACATTTTCCTCTGTCTGTCCTGGTGGCTCACAATCTATCTAACGTACCTGGGGCAATGGGGGGATTGAGTGACTTGCCCAGGGTCACAAGGAGCAGCATGGGTTTGAACCCACAACCCCAGGGTGCTGAGGCTGGAGCTTTAACCACTGGGCCACCTTCCTCCCTTCCCTTCTCCTCTTCATTCTTTCTCCCATCCAGCCCCTCCCTCCTTTCCCTCCTCCACTCCTAGGACTATGTAACTCTCCCATCCTGCACCTTCCTCCCCGTCCTCATTCACTCCTTTTACTAAGTTGCGTTAAGCTTAGCGCAGCATTTCGTGAGGTGTCCTATGATAAGGAGTGTGTTCACCCAATCTGCATGCTAAAAAGATTTTTTTAAAAAATTTTTTTCACACGGGAGGTATATCTGGGGGGCAGAGTGAGCATATCTGTACTAATTAGTTAGCGGGCCTGCGTTCCTGTGATTAGCACGTGAGCCTTTAGGAGCTACAAAATCGGTGACGGTAAGGGATCCCCCCTCCCCAGTACACAGATGTAGACCTGCTCTGAACAAGAGGGGACAGTCTTACCCACTAAACCTTTGTGCCCATGATCCGGTCTCCAAGGCTTTATCATCAGCCCACAGGCTACCTATAGCCAAATGCTGCATCTTTAAGGGCCTGACGCTAGCAAACAAGTCCTTTCACAAGGACACGAGGCCCGACTACATACGTACCGAGTAGACCACTCTGCTCCCAGGAAGAAACATGTCTCCAAATACCACCCGGTCGCTTCCTTCAACTACAGACCGCCAGATGTTGATCCTATCCCGTTTCGTACCAAGCTACTGGAATAAACTAATCAGATCCCTTGAAGGACTCCTGAACTTTAGAAAAGCAATAAAAACCTACCTCTTCACATAATCTCCTGCTCAATGCCATACGGGCATTAAAAGAAATGTATACTACACTTCTCCCTCCATATTCGCGGTTTCAGCAATTGCGGTTTCGATTATTCGTGGTTTGTAGCTTGCTGGCTTCTCCCCCCAAATTACATCAGCTTGCATAGAGCAATCGCCGATTCCAAGCGTTTACAGAGAAAATCGCTGGTTCCCGGCACTTTCTTCACCGTGTTTTGCCTCTCCTTCAGGAACAGGCCAGGTCTCCCACCATGTTATTCGCGGTTCCACCATATTCACGATGGTTTTTAATAGAAAACCACCAATAACAGATGAAAAAGTTATTCGCGGTTTTTCTGTATTCGTGGGTCTGTTAATCCCCTATCACAGCGAATATGGAGGGAGAAGTGTAAATGTCTATTGAACTGAATCCCCTGTAAAAGTCAAGCTAGGATGAACACACTGTATCATAAGCATATTCAGAGTGAGAGCATCATTTTGTCGTTCACCTTCTCTCTGGAACTCCCTTCCATCTTACTGAGTCCTGAATATACGTATTTAAGATTTAGAACTTTATTAAAGACTTATCTTTTTTGAACAGGCTTTTTCTATTCAATTGGACGGCTCTTGTATCGTTCGGATTTACTAGCAATGCAGCCAATCATTTTTATTTTTTAATTATTTTTATTTTTTTGTTTTTATTTTAATTTGTTTAATTATTTTTGTAATGTAGTTAGTTTTATTGTATGTTGTATTGTTTTTGCGTATTGCTTTGTTAATCTTTTGCTGTATGTTAAAAATTATTATGTTAACCGCTCTACTATTGTACGAGGAAGGGCATAAGCCAATGCCAAATTGAAACCCATGATGACTGTATCGTACGTATGTTAATCTGTAACCCATGTTGACTTTATATTATGTATGTTAACTTATTACCCATTCTGAGTTTTTTGCTGTTGTTGTTGAGATATCACCGTGACCGGGAAGTGTCCTGAGACCGTATGTGGTGTTGTTGTTTTAGCCTGACAAATAAACGTCTCTTTTGCTTATTGGGAACTGTAGATAAGAGTGAGGCATCGGCTTTGGAAATAACAGGCCGGTAAGCCCGAGTGCTTCCGTTTCTCCTTTTAGAATGTCGGCTTTTTTGCCTTTTTGGCAATTTAAAAGAGAGAGAGAGAGAGAACCCGAGGTGGCTCTTAAAGGCGCGGGTACCTAATAAGGCCTGGCAGGCGGGGCCTGCTTTGTTTGTTGTTGGAAAAGTACAAAACGACTCGACTGTTGTTGTTTTAGCCTGACAAATAAAATGTCCCTTTGTTTGTGGAGAACTGTAAGACAAGAGGGAGGCATTGACTGTGGAATTACCAGGCCGGTAAGCCCGAGTGTTTATGTTTCTGCTTTTGGAATTTCAGCTTGTTTCATTTTGTTGTGGTGTTTCTTTGTTTTGGTATTTTATTTTGGCCTCTTTGGCATTTAAAAGAAAAGAAAAGAGGGGACCGAGGCTGTTAAAGTCCCGGGTGCCTAATAAGGCCAGGCTGAACTGTGCGTTATTGATTATTAGATCTACACATTACAGAAAACGTCCCCTCCCCCCACTCACTCACTCACACACACGCGTGCGCGCACACACACACACAAACACCCACACTGCAAATGTTTGACTAATTAGTTTCTGTGCATTATTACATTTTTCTTTTTGTGCCTTCGAGAGATCTGCCATTATGTTATGCTACGAAACTACACAACAAGGATATTGCAGTGACCGGGAAGTAACCCGAGACCTGTGGGCCTTTTGTTGTTGGTTTTTGTTTGGCCTGACAAATCATTGTGCCTTGTTTGTTGAGAACTACGTCGTCAAGAGGAGGGAAGGCATCGGCTGGGGTTTACCAGGCGGTAAGCCCCGGTGTTTCCATTTCTCCTCTTTGGAATTTCGGCAAGAGATAGAAGACGAATTGAATAAATAAATAATACCTCTTTATCTGAGGTAAAGGGACAGGCACCATATACGCTTCTCCCTCCGTATTTGCTGTGATAGACCCACGAATACAGAAAAACCACGAATAACTTTTTCACATGTTGTTCGCTGTTTTCTATTAAAAACCATCGTGAATATGGTGAAACCGCGAATAACGTGGTGGGAGACCTGGCCTGTTCCTGAAGGAGAAGCAAAACACGATGAACAAAGTGCTGGGAATCGGCGATTTTCTCTGTAAACGCTTGGAATCGGCGATTTCTCTGTGCAAGCTGACGTAATTTGGTTGGGGGAGGGGGGAACCAGCAAGCAAAAAAACGTGAATAACTTTTTCACATGTTATTCGCTGTTTTCTATTAAAAACCATCGTGAATATGGTGAAACCACGAATAACATGGTGGGAGACCTGGCCTGTTCCTGAAGGAGAGGCAAAATGCGGTGAAAAAAGTGTTGGGAATCAGCGATTTCTCTATGCAAGCTGACGTAATTTGGGGGGAGGAGCCAGCAAGCTAAAAACCGCGAATAATGGAAACTGCGAATACGGAGGGAGAAGTGTATATACTGTATATATATGAGACCGATAGAACTGGCGCTGGGGGCTCCCTCCCCCAATCCAGGTATGGTCCTGAGGGGGGCATTGCATGTGAACTTACATTTTCCATAAAGCGCCTGTGTACATTTCAGCTCTGCCCAAACTATACACAGATCTTGCAAAAGTATGCACGCTTGTTCCGTATGTTTACTTTTTATGTGCGTTAAGACAGTCTTTACACACAGTAAAAAGTTTATTAAATCACCCTGCTTTCTGGCCAGTGGCTCATATTGTAAGTTCTGTGCGTGTCCTTGAAGAGTTGGGGTTTTATTCCTAGGTCTGGGCATCTGGTTGGTGAAGGCTGGAAATGCTGTAAAAACAGGGCCAACTTTAAAGAAATATGCGGGTAATCTGCACAGAGGAGCAGGCAGAACCCCGACTCCTTAATGGGCAGACTAGAAGATCAGTTTGAGCCTTCATTTACCATGATTTACAGTAGAGGTCTGCACGGGAACGGGGATCGCGGGAATTCCCCGGGTCCTGCGGGAATCCCCCCCTTACCCACGGGACTCCCACGGGGACCCCGCTCTAGCCAACAGGACTCCCATGGAGATGGAAGGCTTTGGAAGCAGGGTTCGTCCATATAATATAATGGACACGTCAGCCTTAGTAAAAGAGGGGGTTTATAAGTGAATTACCTGAACAGAAAACAAAAAAAGGGTTCCACCAAAGAGATTCCACAAGGAAAACAGCAAAAGAAACTGTGGAATCGATGATCCTGTCAGAAGTAATTGCTGCTTTTTATGGGGACGGGCGGGGATGGAGGTAATTCCTTGCAGGGACGGGTGGGGACTGAGAGGATCCTGGCGGGGACGGGTAGGGACGGAGAGGATCCTGATGGGGACGGGTAGGGAAGGAGAGGATCCTGGCGGGGACAGGTGGGGACGGAGAGGATCCTGATGGGGACGGGTAGGGACGGAGAGGATCCTGATGGGGACGGGTGGGGATGGAGAGAATCCTGGCGGGGACGGGTGGGGACGGAGAGGATCCTGATGGGGACGGGTAGGGACGGAGAGGATCCTGGCGGGGACAGGTGGGGACGGAGAGGATCCTGACAGGGCGGGTGGGGACGGAGAAGATCCTGGCGGGGATGGGTGGGATTTCTGTCCCTGCGCAACAGCTCCCTTTGTAAGAAGAGGCTCTTGGGAAGAGCGTCTTGCCAGGGTCCCTGTGTTTCATGTACCATGGGTAGAAGTGAAGACCTTTGAGAGGATTCCTTGGCTCACAGTTCAAATTTTATTTAATATATCGCAAATAAAAATAATTATCTAGATATCTCAAGGAAAATCTTTATTGAGAAAAAGAGAACGAAGGGGGCAGGAGCCAAGATGGCAGCCAGATCCTGACGGCATTTGGGCAATTTAGTTAAACCTGGTTGAGATTTAAATTTTTACCTTGGCTTTCTCATGGTGCAGCTTCTGTAAGTTTTCCTCTGACCCCGATGCTGATCAAGGCCATTCCGCCGCCAGCTGCAGTGTCATCCCTATTGCAGCTCACGTATACCCGAGTCCTGGATCGCCAAACCGTGAGGTCCCAATTCATAATTCGGGGAGAGGGCCCTGTTTGACACGCAGCTCCTGATTGGTAAGGCCCATCATTAGTGCAGGAAGAGGCGGTCGGGGCGTACAGCGAGTGGTTTCCTTCACTCGCCGGCGCTCTGGTTGCTCTCTCCTGCCTCTCCCGCTGCCCTCTCCAGTCTCCCCCACGAAAAACCATATTCGCGGTGTTTCAAGATTCGCGAATATCGGGGGAGTACTGTATGTGATATCATATAAACTGTTTAGGCTTTAAAAGGTATAGAAGTTTTTTAAATAAATAAGTTTGCCCTCTGCCTGCGCCCCATCCCCGGCTCGCTCCCAACCTGGCTGGTTAGCTTCGGTGCCATAGAATATTCCTATAAGCTTCCAATATATACGGTTGTAAACCATATATATATACACCTCTTTCATTTCCAAAATTACCAGCTCACTCGATCCTCAGCGAGGCCACCTCCCCACTCAGCATACACTCATGGTGGGCGGCTTTAGGCCTCAACTCATCACTGGATCAGTGGAGAGCGAACTGGTCTGTTCGGGATGGAGTGAGAACTATGGGGAGTTTCAAGGTTTATTAAATATTTGATAAATCGCTATATCTTTATACAAAGCGATGTACATTAAAATACAATTAATTAAGATAAAAACATACAATAAATATATAAACATTAGATATTGGACAAGACAGACAACAATTGGGAGGAAAGGGAGGTTAAAGTTACATATCTTATAATCAGAAACACATTTAAGGGTAAAACATTGAGGAGGTAGTAAAATTCTTGAAACGGAAAAAATTTTATTAAAAAGCAAAATTTTTATGTATTAAAAATCTTTTTAAAAAGAAATGTTTTTAAAGATTTCTTAAAAGAGGGAATGTCTTTTTCATTTTTTATATATTGGGGCAATAAAAACCTTGGTAAATCACATGGGTGAAACATGTCGGTTATCCCCCCTTCTGTGAATAGCGACCAGAAGCTGAGCTATAAAGCTAAGTGAATTATCCTTAATAGATATTTAAAAAGTAATAAATAAAAGAAAATGTTTTTTTTAGATAAAAAGGTCAAAAAAAAGTAAAATTATAAGAAGGATCCAGTGATGAGTTGAGGCATAAAGCCGCCCACCATGAATGTATGCTGAGTGGGGAGGTGGCCTCGCTGAGGATCGAGTGAGCTGGTAATTTTGGAAATGAAAGAGGTGTATATATATATATGGTTTACAACCGTATATATTGGAAGCTTATGTGATATTATTACCTCTTCCTTTAATACTTATACAAGTGGAGTGCCTTGGAGTTTCATTTATAGAATATTCCTAGACAGCTCTGTACAGACGGCTTAAATGGCTTTGAATATTGGACGAAAAAAAATGAAAACAGAGGGAACTCGGTAGCCTGTCGATTCATATTTGAGAGTCCCCACTTACACATTCTTGTACAGTAAACTTGTTCTGGAATTATAGCCTGTCAACTATATAATATGTATGTTTAACCTGTTGGTCGTATTGAGCTCTTTGGGGACAACAGGTTAGAAAAAAAAACCTTAAATACATAATAAGAGGAGGTGGGAGAAAAGCATCCTGGACCTCCGCCCACGGCATGAAGAAGCGCATTTTGAGCCTGATTCTAGATCAGCAACGCCTAGTGGCGCCTAGCTGAATTCCAGGCGCAAGTCGAAATTTTTACTGTTCAAAATATTTTTATTAATTTTATAAACTTTAATCGGTGTTTTAATCGAAAATGCCATTAAAAGCTAATTTTTAAATAAAACGTTAATAAAAGTTGCCTGCGGAATTCAGTGCAGCGCCTACCGACGCCTGAGTCGAAGCGCCTACCCGCACCTACCTGGAGAATAGAGGCGGTATTGCTTAGGCGTCAGGTAGGCCTCTGTCTTGGACGCTGGTAAGTTAGGCCAGAAAACCCTGAATATACTGGTGCCTAACTTTGACGCCTACTGGTACCCGGTGGCATAGTAAAGGGGGAGCGGACAGCCCCGGGTGCGGTCTTGGTGGGGGGCTCCGGCACCGCTCCGCTTCCCCATGCCACGCTCGCGCCCTCCTTTCCCCGCCCCCCTTTCCTCTTTAAAATCTTCACCAGTGCGAGCAACTACTCTAGCTGGCCTGGCTCCCTCTGAAATCACTTCCGGGCCGCGGAGCCAAGAAGTGATGTCAGAGGGAACGCCAGGCTAGAAAAGCGGCTTGCGCTGGCAAAGATTTAAAGAGGTACAAAGGGCGGGGAAGGGAGGGCACGAGTGTGGCGGGGGGGGGGGGGGATTTGATGTGGAATGAGCAGGGGTGCCACGGCTCCGGGCATCTCCTACCCTCACTATGCCACTGCTGGTATCTAAATCGAGATAAGTGCTGCTAAGTGAAAGTCTGTTAACAACGCCTAGCGGCTGGTTGACAACCATGCCAAACGATGCCTAGGAGTCATGTGGGGGTTATAGAATCAGGCCCTTTGACCGCAAGTCTGATCCTATAAGCAGGACAGTGCGCACAAGTGCATCCACTAATATTCTCTACCTTTTTGATTTTCCCGCAGAAACCTTGATGGATTCAACAACCGCCACAGCAGAACTGGGCTGGACCGTGCAGCCGACAACAGGGGTGAGTTACTGCCTCGTAAGCCTCGAAACAACAGAATAAGGGACGTTTCAGGAGCAAGTAACCTCTAGTTACCCAGATGTAATAAAAAAGGAGAATCTTACCAGAGCCAGGCTGTGTAACGCGCTAGACTTTAACCCTTAAACATCCTTGCTCTCGTGCAAACGCCCTGTGATATTTTTAATGGCTGTTTTTAGATTTCCCATCCAAAAGATGATTTTCTACAGCATGGCGACCCCTACCACGGTTCGGTATCGTGCTGTTGCTTAACGCTGTGCTGGGGACCTGGATCCAGCGGCGTAGCTAGAACCTCAGGCGCCCTAGGAGAAACATATTGAGGAGGCCCTGCCCCCCCCCCCCCATTCCACACAATGGACTCCTCCCTACCAAATCCAACAACGTAGTCTCTTGTGACCCCTTCCCCAAACCAACCTGAGGCTCCTTTAAAAACTTTTAACAGCCTTATCAGAGGCTAGAGACTTTTCTTCTGCAGGCTGTTCGGCTCCCACTCCTCTGACTACCACTTATGTGCCTTACTGGTATTTTCACAGGCAAGTGGACACTTGTCCGAATTCTGTAAATTCAGATTTGCAGTTGACATGTAAAATGCAAGTGGCTTGTTTGCTATAGAAATGCCCTTTAAGTGCTCTCTCAGCCCTAAAGTACAGCTTTCTTTGCTCTGCCTCTTGGTCAGCTGACAGATGGGCACAGGGATGGGAAAGTCAGCCATTTTGATAACACACATCCAGTTCATGTTCTTGGGGTGGGGTTGTTTCTGAACCAGACCAGACTTTGACTCAGATCTGGAAGCCTTTGAATCCTTCTTTGCATTCCTTAGGGGTTTGTTTGGATAGCAGGGGGTGTATATAGGGTTACCAGATATCTGGATTTACCCAGACATGTCCTCCTGTTTCAGAAATACCTAAACAATTGACCCGCTCTCCCTCTCCCTCCCCCCTCCCTATTCCACCTGAACTTACAGCACTGTTATAAATATAATCTGCTATCTTCATCTTATCGTAACTTTACGTTGCTATTTATCCCCAACAGGTCCTGTCGGACATTACCTACTAAAATGTACATATTACATTTTCGCTCAGCAAATTATATTTCTATACTATTGCCTCCTGAGGTCTCTGATCTCTGTATTTCCTCTGAATATCTGAATATGTCTTGATTGTAAACCGCCTAGAAGTCGCAAGATTGTGGCAGTATAGAAGAATAAAGTTATTATTATTATTATTTTTATTATTTTTAGAGGACTGTCCAGGCATTTGGATGTTTTTTCAAAACCTGGCAGTTTGTCTGGGTTTTGGAAAATCGTTGAGCTCGGGACCGCATCTGGAGGTCGTCCGTGACCCCCTAATAGACGAGGTTTGTGCGGGGCTGGGGTTGGGGGGAGGAATGAGGCGGGGCCACGCTTCCTCTTTTTTGGAAGCAAAAATCTGGTAACCCTAGGTGTATATTATCTCATCTCTACCGCAGGTTAACCTCTTGTGATCTATTTGTAGTGGTCTATATGTATCGGGAGGGTCAAACATGTTTTCCAACTGGAAAGGTCAGCATTACACTCTTCATTGATTCAGGCTCTTTGGTAATCGTAGGCCAACAGAGTTATCACCACTTCCTACAGACTTCGCAAGAGGTCTGCCCTCCTGGTACTTGCATTGGCGATGGGATGGTGTTACTGCCAGCTTGGCGTCTGATCCAAAGAGACTCTTCCTCTCAGCTAACTTACGTAGTATCATCGGCCATCTTGGTGTGGCAGCAACCTTTAGTGCTCATGGAAAGGTCTTGTGAGCCTCCCCCCTAAAGCAGCGGTAGAGTTGCCCACTCCCACCCGCCGCCAAACAACACCTCCCCTCCCCCCCCGGCAACACCTCCATGCCTCTGATGACCCCCTTCCCCCTCCCTCTTACCTTATTTGTGATGGCTGGCTGGAGAGATGCCTACTCCCTCCAGCCAGCAGGCCTGCCTCTTCCCCTTCCCGGTGCATCCTGGGATGTGCCAGGGAGGGGCCTAAGGTTCTGATTGGCCCAGATGCCTAAGGCCCCTCCCAAAAGCCACAAACTTTCCGGCCAACGGCACACTAAACCCAGTGCCCTGGCCGGAAGGCACCCGGAAGTGCGCGGTTGTCGACGCAATGATGTCACACACATGTGTGACATCATCGTGTTGACCTCTGCGCATGTGCGGAGGCCTATCTGGCCATGACCCGCTTTGGTGGAGGGATCCAGGAGGAGGGGAGGTGCAGGGAGAGGAGGAGAGACATCCACGCCGGCTGACTGCCTACAGGGCGGGCCTCTCGCCGCGAGAAGCACGTCCTGTAGGGAGTTAGCCAGCGCGGATGACTTTCCTCCTCGCCAGTGTGTCGCGGCACACCTGAAATCACAGGGGGCACACGGTTTGCGATACACTGCAATAGGCTGAATCGAATTGACATTTTTTCCCCTGAATCAGGCAGCACCAGTGTTTACTTCCTGCCAGTGTAGTACTGGGGGAATAGGGAGGGAGGTCAGCCTTTCTGAAGAAGTGTGACTATTTCTGCTTGGCCTTGAACTGCACCTCAGGCTTAAAGTATACTGTATATCAGTGGTCTCAAACTCGCGGCCCACCAGGTCCTATTTTGAGGCCCTTGGTATGTTTATCATAATGGCCAAAGTAAAATAAAGCCGTTTCTTGATCATATGTCTCTTTAGCTATAAATGACAATATTATTAAGACTTAGCCAAAAGGAAAGATTTATCAACTATAGAGTTTTACCTCATGCAAAATTGTCATTTTTTTTCTGAGGCCCTCCAAGTACCTACAAATCCAAAATATGGCCCTGAAAAGGGTTTGAGAGACCACTCCTGTATATCAAAGTGGGGGGAGGGTGTCTGGAAGGTGAATAAAGAACGCGAGGCTCGTAATGAGGGAAGGTCCTGGTGGAGAAAGGGCGTCATCAACATTTGATACATTTCTGATCTGCTTTTTGGTTTGTGTCAAGGTCTATCAAAACTATTAAAAACGAAGCTACAAGGAAGAAAAAAAAAATAAAACGAAAAAACATCCTCTTTGCTAAAGTAAGAGGTCATCCTAGAGTAAGAACCCCTCCGCCCCACAAAAAAAAAAAACCAGGGCTGACCCTGCAGCCCGGGGGTCAACCGAGGTGCTCGAGTTGACAGAGCTGCCTGGTTAAGAGAACCAGGCTTTTAAGTCCTGGAAACCCAGGCTCCAGTTCTGACCTTTCGCCAGCCTAAGGCTGGGCCACACATTGTGGGGGAGGGGAATGGAGGCGAAAGGCTGCACCGAATTCATAGAGAACTGTGGTGTTAGCAAGACCCTTGAATCCTAGGAAGGGAAAGGCGAGCGTTATAGTCGAGCCCTGCTCTCTCCCTGTGCTTCTGACTCCTTTGAGGAAAGTACCTTATCAATGCACTATTTAAATCTGTACAGTGCTGTGTACAGTTACAGCACCTATAAAAAAATTAAAAAGAGACAAAATGTCTAACGTCCCCCCTCCTATATTACCATATTTATCATGAAGATGACTATAGGACTTAGCCTCTAGCTTGGCTCATAAGCTTATGGGGGGAGGGGGGAATATGAGGGGACAGCTCTGTCCCTCCCACAGAGGAAAAATCTTCAATGTACTACTCTTTGTACTGTTTTTCTTTCCATCTCTCCCCCCCCCCTCCCCAACTTTTATTCTCTCACCTCTTGCTTTGAAAAGAATCTTAAGAAAAGTGAAAAATGAAGATGTTTCTTTCAGTTTGACACAGAGGGCTGAGAAATCCAGTTTTCCCCCCACCCCCAGCCCCCGCCACCCCCACTGTGCAACTGGACTGAGGCCAACACTCCTTTTTGACAGAAGCACTGAAAACGGAGTTGGCATGAGAAAAGAATCTGTCAAGAAAAGCCTCCATCGGAGAGATTAAAAACTGTCAGACAAAACACCTACTGCCCTGCTTTCCCCCTTCCCTCCTCCCCCCCCCCACTTCGCCCCCTCCAGAATCTCCAACAAAATCCATACACTGAAGCAGCCAACCAGCTTTCAGAAGTTTTCCCTTTCGCTGTAAAGATTGCCTCAACTCCCAAAGGCTTCAACAGCTTTGCTAGGCCTCGGCCCCTTCATACTTTGATCGAAGAGGAGAGGCGGAAGGGAAAAAAAATGATTGACTCTCAATGGATGGGGACAAGGGGTCAAGCCTTTTTTTTTTACTCATTCAAAGGCCTTTCAGTTAAAAATTTTCCATATGCAAACCAAATTCTCCCACCTCCCCTTCCCAGACTCCTTTCCCCCCCTCACTCTTTCCCTCTCTGGTCTACTAATGAGGCCCATGGCCTGATGTAGGATGTCTGAATGTATTATTTTGTTTTCCTTTGAGTTCCTGGCATGTTAATTAGAAAGAAAGGAGAAAGGGACAGTGCTCTAATTAAGCTCCGATGAAGCGTGGAGGCTGTGGTAAGGCGGTGACTTTCCTACTGTGGGATGGAAGTTTTGAGGTGGGGGGGAAGGAACTGTTGAGTGACAAATTTAGGGGATTAGTTTAGCACTGAGACCTGTAGAGTCTACAGCTCAAGACAAGAAGGAAATCCTTATCTTTCCTTATCCTCCTCTCTCCCCTGCTTTTCTTTTTGCTCTTTTTTTTTTAGGATCGTTTTCTCCCCCTCTGACACGTTCCTCTCCACATGAGGTAGGAGAAACATTACAATAGTTATTCAGTAGGAGGCGCCCATTCCCCCAAGGGGAAAGGATTCAAAATGGCAATACACTTTGTCACATTCAGGCAGATATTTATTTTTATTTAAAATTACTTACAACCCGCCTTTCTACAAATCTAGGCGGGGAACGATGCACACATGCAAAATCAGTCCAAATGCCAAACAAAATTGCAATATAACCAAAATATAAAAGAACCTACGCATCCATAAGCTTTCACATAACATACACCCCCCAAACAATTCAGTACAGTAACAATACAACCCTCAGCCTGAAGAGGAAAACACTTTGGGCTCCTTAATAGCACACGCTAAAATGCGTGTGCTAAAAACGCTATCGCAACGTAATAAAAGGAGCCCTTTATTATTTCAAATATATTTTATTGAGCTCAACAAAACCATTAAACAAGAAACAACCAAGTACAAGCAAGCTAAGTAATTTTGATAACAAACCACAACCCCACAGAGCACAACTCCCCGAAAAAAAAACCCCGTATCCCAACACAACCTTTCCCAAAATAAATAACCCCCCCCCCCCCCCGGGGTCCTCCTTCCAAATACATCACTTCAAGAAAAAAGTATACAGAGATTAGGCAAACCAGGCATAAGAAAGAAAACAGAATACAGAGATTAGCAATTCAGTAAGTGGCTTCTGGCCAGTGGTGTCATAGTCGTCCAAAATGGTTCCCAAGTACGCTGAAAAACCCGGCCTGGGAGAGAGGAGAGGTAAAAGGAGCCCTTTATATCCTGATACTATCGCAGGACTTGCACCAAAAGCATGCTCAAACAAGATTTAGGGACCTGAGACAAAAAGTTGGGGTCCTTGATCTGGAAAATTGAAAATTTGTCCCTCTTCATTTTAGGAATGTATTTGTACTAAGTTACCAAAAAAAAAAAAAAAATTTGAGAGAATGCAGGGAGGAGTCAGGTCTGGGAAGCAATTTTGAGTAAAAAAAAAACAACCCAAAAACTGGACTTAATGTAACAGGGTCCTATTTATAGGAATTTTAGGAGCTTAAGTTTTGACATTTAGGCCCCTAATTCCAGCCTAATTTAGAAGATAAGGACTCTATATTAGGGTTACCAGATTTCCTCTTTAAAAGAAGAGGACACATGGCCCCATTCCCCTTCCACCCCAGACCTGCCCTGCTCTGCTTCCAGTCTTGCCCCCACACGAACCTCGTGTCTTCTTCCCCGAGCTCGGGGGCCACAGCTGGAGAACCTCCATGCGTTTGCAGAGGCTCTCCAGATGCGGCCCCGAGTTCGGAGCCTTCCCAAACCCGGACCAACTGCTGGGTTTTGAAAATCCCTCCGGGCCCCGGACAGTCCTCTAAAAAGAGGACATGTCCGGGTTTCCCTGGACATCTGATGACCCTATCTATATTCAAAAAAGGCTGAGTTCCTAATTAGAGGCCTCAAAGTTTTGCTTCTACTGGAAGTGCAAGGATGTCTGTTACCATCAAACAAAGACTGATCACTGCCATTGTGTTCCCAATCATGACACGTGGCTGCGGAACATGGACACTCATGAAAGCAGATAGAAGAAAAATTGATGCCTTGGAGCTTTGGTGTTGGAGAAGACTTCTACGAATCCCATGAACAACTAGGATAACCAAAAAGATGTTCTTGATCATATAAACGCAGAGTTGTCCCTGGAAGACAAGATGACCAGACAGAAACTGACCTATTTTGGACATGTGATAAGAGCGAATTCACTAGAAAAGGAGGTGCTTATCGGAATTGTTAGTGGTAAAAGGAAGCAGGAGAGACCAAAGGCCCATTGGCTGGATACCAGCAAGAATGACATGGGAATAAACATGAAGCAATTGAAAGAAGCCGTGGAAAACAGGGCAGCATAGCGAGGATTGACCTACAGAGTGCCCAAGAGTCGGAGTTCAACAATTCTAAGTTCTCTGTAAGAATCATTAGTTTGGCTCCCAAAGCCCAATGATTATTGGCACTACCAATTGATTTTATTTTTCCAGATTCTTCCAATCTCCATTTATAAGGAAGAATGTTGAGGAATTATCAGATTTCTCTCCTTGGTATCAGAGAGCCCCAGGCTTTGCAGAGTCGTGCCATGTGAAATAAATACAGAACCACAAATTGATTTTGTGCCGTGGAAGTATTTTAGAGTTGGTGATAATACCTAACTTTGCTTTTTAAAAGTGCTGAGTGCATTTTAGGTCATGCACGCACATACATAAACCAGGTAATCAGGCGTTCAGAAGGAAAAGAAACCCCGTCACCCTTTACAGAAATGCACTTCATAGCATTGCTGATCATTTGCAATATTGTTTATGTAACGCATTGTTAACGTTGTGTACACATGAGAAATTTCACACACGCACGCACACATGTATCTATTCCATTGGGAAAAGCTGCTGTCTCCGTAATAAATGGGCTCGATAAAGGCAGCCCTTCGAGCTGCCCCGTCATGGGTTGAAGCCTCCAGGAAAATGTTCAGAAAGCATCAGCGGATCCGGTGGAGAAGCCTACCTTCTCTCTCTCTCCATCTTTGACTGCGTATTCACTGTGCATAACTTGGCATGACTCTCCCCCAACCACTGGGTTTGACTGGGAGGGGGGGAGACAGTAAGACACGCAGGGCAAGACTGCCAGTCTTTTGGAACAGTGTTGGTAGGTCTCAGGCTCAGTATTGTTCCCTTGATCCGGTGGGAGATTCTCTCTCCATCCCTCATTTACTCTGGAGGATTGTGGCATTGGTTTTCCAAAGTTCTGGAAGGGAGGAATGAAGAAGACGGTGTTGATCAAGCTGTTACCCCATTACAAAATAATGGGGTTGGGGAGGAAGCCTCAACCAGGAAGGAAATCCGATTTGGTTAGCTTGCCCCCTTCCTCCCACTTCGCCCTACCTTCCCACACAAAGGCGTAGAGGGGTGAAGCATGCACGGCGTGGCACACACTGCGCCCCTTACGTCTTTTACAACCGAACGACCTGGGCTCTGGCGCCGCGGAGAAGCAAGCGCCTCTCGTCCTCCAGAAGCTTTTAATTTGAACACACTGAAGACCATGCATGCTTTCTGACAACCGACAGCTGGAACTGTAGGGTGAATCTAGTTTATTTGCATTAGAAGTCCTGTCTAGCAGATCACATTGAAAGGCTGTCTCTCCGTTCCTGCTTAGCAACAAATGCTTCCCCTAGATTACACAGTCTGGTCTCTTGCAAGAAGCAGATGTCCCATCTCTTGCGCCTCAGCGTGTCTCACGATTAACTTGTTTTAATACTGTACTTTAAAATTCCAGGTGGTACTGGTGGTGAAGCAGGATAAGTAACTTCTCTTGCTGCAGCATAAGTATTTCATCTTGGTACCTACAGCCTCATCCTAGGTTTTAATGTTTATTAAAAAATCGTTGTACTGCCCTTTGGGCTTTTGCAGGGCCACAGAAGGCTTTAGTGAGCCCTGGCTACAGTTCAGGCCTATGAGCCACCGCTGGACTTGGGGGGGGGGCCCCTCAATACTGCCCTCAGGAGGTCGTGCTGCCCCCTGTTCAGTGCAGTGATCTATAACCCCTTCAAACGGTTCAAGGTGGTGGGGGGAGGAGAGGGGGAGATTTTCAAGAGTCAGAGGGGCCTCCTTGGTATCTCCTTCTTTTGGGTTATTTCAGGCTTTTCTTTCTGGTGTTAATTTGTCCTTTCTTGACACGTATACAAGTAGGGAAAGTATATGAAGTATGAATTATGGAATTCTTTTCAAATTGTACGTGTGTACGAATGTATGTAAATGGTGAATTTTATAGCATAGTACTCCCCCGAAATTCGCGGGGGTTCCTGAATTTTGAAAAACCACATTCAAAAGGCAGGGGAGACAGGAGAGGGCAGCTGGAGCGCCGGCGGGTGAAAAAAATCACTTGCGGTCTGCTCCGACCGCCTCTTCCTGTAGTAAAGTCGGGCTACACCAATCAGGAGCTGCATTGACACACAGCTCCTGATTGGTGTAGCCTGACTTTACTCCAGGAAGAGGTGGTCGGAGCAGACCGTGAATTCGCGGGGAAACACTGTATACTTTATTTATTTCCCACTCTCCCAGAAAGCTCAGGGTGGGTAATAGTAGAACAAACATGGATTCAGAGAAGGGGGGGTTACAGAGAGAACCTCGGTACAATATTAAAGGCTAACAGATTATCATCAAGGAGAAATGTACAGATTCTGTAGGAAGTGGATCTAAATACAAGGTGAGACTAATGTTATCAAGTACAGAGGGGACCCAGGAGGGACAAAGGGCATACATAGTTTAGGGTAATATAGGGAGCATAGCTGGGTGTAATTTTGTTCATATGCCTATTCATAGAGCTCGTGGACCTCAGGCACAACGCTAACCGTGGAAAAGACGTCCAAAGTGCTAGGCATCCTGCTCAACTCCTCTCTCTCCTATGAACTAAAAATCTCCAACCTTTGGGGGAAAAAAAAAAACCCTTCTATAGCTTAAAGCAACGTAGACTGGTCAAACCTTACTTCTACAACTAGTCCAAATGCTCACGCTGGCACAACTTGACTATTGCAACTCCCCATATGCTGGAATAGGTTACCATGTTTTCTTCCGCAAAACCCTGGACCTCATCCCGTTCCGCCTCCAGACCCACCCTTAGCCCCGCCCCCTCACAGCCTCCTCTCTTCCCTGACACGTTCCAGCCCCGTCTGGAGGGCCTGGAGCATGTGCGGGATGTGTGTGATGTCTTCCGCGCATGCTTAGAGGCCAGATGCGACCGGAGCTCGTTGGGGCTTTCCAAAACCCGAACAAATGCCGGGTTTTGGAAAGTCCGTCCGGGAGCCTGGATAATCCTCTAAAAAGAAGTTTTGCTGGCATAACCTCTTCTAATATGCGTAAGCTCCACATGATTCAAAACACTGCAATCAGATTGATTTTTGGCTTCAAGAAATTTGACCCCCTCTTTGCCTACTTCAGACAACTTCACTGGCTACCCATAGATGCTTGAATTTTGTTTAAACTGTCCTGCATTGTCTACTCTACCCTTGACATCAACGCTCCTGGACAAATAATCCACTTGTTCTCCAATTCATTCTTTATGTCATCCAGAACCAGCAAGATGCATCAACTGCTCCTCCCATCAACCAAGTGAGTGAAATAGAAATGGATTATTCAAATTTTCCGGTATCTGCTTTAAGCTGATATCGGGGTTGTCTCCAGCTTATCTTTTTCCTCATTTTGTGTTGCGTAGACCATCAAGAGAAACTAGAAACTTCTACTTATTTGCTTATCCCAAAATTAATGGGTGTAGATATAAGACCTTCTTCGATAGGACCCTGGCAACAATCTTGGTTAGGTAAATGTATTCAGCAAGCTATGTTATCGGAAATTAATTAAGACCACTTTGTTCGATAAGTTTATTACTTAGTGAGTTTTATTGCTGAAATTCTATTTTACAGATATTTGTATTTTTTACTGTATTATTGTATTTCGCTGATTGTCCAGCTCTTTTTAGGGTGACGGGACAAAAGCGCCCGAGACAAACGCATGCCGACATTTCAGAGCGAACAAGTGAGCACAAGACGTGAGCGCGTATTCTAAAAGCTTCTTTTAAAGGGCTCCGACGGGGGTGTGGGGGGGAACCCCCCACTTTACTTATTAGTGTTCGCACTGCCGTGTTGGGGTGGATGGGGGGTGTAACCCTTCACATTACACAGAAAACTTAACTTTTTACCTAATTTTTTTTGGAAAAGTTAAGTTTTCTGTATAATGTGGGGTTTACAACCCCCCAAAACCAACCTCAACGGCAGCGCCAACACTATTAAGTAAACTGGGGGGGTTCCCCCCACACACCCCGTCAGAGCCCTTTAAAAGAAGCTTTTAGAGCGGCGTGCTCACGTCTTGCGCTCTGAAATGTCGGCGCGCGTTTGTCTCGCACGCTTATGACTATTAAACCGTTTTAGTGTAAACCGTCTAGAACTTTTCATTATGGCGGTATAAAAGAATAAAGTTGTTATTCTTATTATTATTACCCTGTTCTCAACCTATCTTTTCCATGCCTCAAAATTTAGACAGGTTCCTTCCTACTGTACCACCCTTCAACGTTTCTCTGTCATATATCGATATGTATTTCTCTCTCCCTCCCCCTTTTGTACCAGTACGTTTTTATGTCTTTAAGTGCAGCTAAAACGTGGACCTGACCCGGACTGTGTTTCGCCTATGGTGCCTGCATCAGGAGTCCCAAATAATAACCACAAACCAATAATGAATGATGAAATCCGATGGCGGGTAAAGCAAAATGATAAACACAAATCGTTAATGAAATCCAGACCCTGGCGAAGCCAGATATCAACTGCTAACTCATTCAGTGTCGAGCCGAAGTTATTGGTTTGTGGTTATCATTTGGGACTCCTGATGCAGGCACCATGGCCAAAACGCGGTCCGTACATTGATGCGCCTGTTCTAGCCCACTTGCATGTTTTATTTGCTATTAATAAAGAGGGTTTTGAAGACCAGGCCCCCCTCTGCTCCTTCTACTGGATTTGGATTCTTTGGATGCCGACTGTTTCCTTTGTGGTTGTTAAAACTATCTTTCCGCCCCCATGCACTTAAAGCCAGCCCCGCCCATGGTCTCTGTTCGCTAAGCTTTCATGCCCAGCCTCCTTGTGCCACCAGGGCAGCGAGGGAGGCTGCAGGGCTGGAACGAGGTGCACTGATCACAGTGCTTGTGGGGCTCAGGAACGGATTTTAGCCAGGAGGTTTGCTGGAGGGCAGGACCGGGCTGCATTGACAGCACTGTGTGAAGAGAGGAAAACTTACTTGGTCTCCCTCATGCGTATTGTAGTTCTTGTGTTTTCATGAGTCCAAATTTACCTAAACAAAAAGTAATAAAAACTGTCTTTTGTTATAAATTTTTTCTTACTTTAACCGTTGTATACATTTCGGATTTATTACCATGCACTAAAGGTTTGTTTTGGCAGAGCTGCATGGCACGGTTGTGTTAGAAACACTGCAGAACATGTGGGAACAATTAGTTACCAGGCCTGGGAGAGAGAAAGCGTACACATTTTGCAATAACACTTTGCTGGATCATATATTGTTACCATATTGCATTAGGGCCTCACATTCCCAGAGAGGTGGAGGCTGAGCCGTTTCCTCAGGCAGGAATCCTTTGTAGCACTGAGGAAATCACATGTACGAGATCGTAGCTCAGGGGTTATTCTGTGTCTGATAGCAAGTCGGGCTTAGGTAAGTTTGGCAGTGAGTCACCCCCCCCAATCCCTCTGAGGTCACCGCTGACCTCACCTCATTGCTAGAATTTGATCAGAACTCTGGGACTAGCTGGTTCTCCAGGGGACGGACATATGTCTGACGTTTCTGGGGCAGCAGGCCTCGCTTTCTGCCTCCTTCCTCTCCAGAAATGCCTGTCAGGTCTGTGTGGCTTCTCCTGAAAGTGAACCGTTCCGAGGTTCAACCTGGAAACTTAGGGCAGTGGGAGGCCTTGAAGTTTTAAACCTTCCCACCCTGCCCAAACATGTCACAAGTTAGCAAAACAGTTTGGAGCCAGGAAGCCCTTGTGAAATCTGAAGTCAGACAGAAGGAGTTGGGTTACCTTGAGCTCCTTCTCGCCTGCCTTTGGTTGCTGGTTTCCTGCTCTAAACGCCAGCTCTCTTCTTGTGCTACAAAGGTATCGGACAGATTTAAGGATGGTGCATCAGCTGACGTATTTTTAAAGATAATAGCAACGTCCCCAAAACTAGGGTTACCATATGGCTCCAGAAAAAGGAGGACGGATTGAGACACCCGGGTTTTACTTCCATGGCTTTCAAATGGAAGTAAAACCCAGATACCTCAATCCGTCCTCTTTTTTCTGGAGCCATGTTGGAATCGTTCCCCAAACCATGGCTGGTCTGACAGTGGCTGGAGACCCCCCTCCCCAGGGCATCAGAAAGAGATGGGCGGCTGGGCTAAACGGAGCTTTTGTTCTCATCCAGTTTTTCTCGGGTTGCCTCCCTGAAGTTTCACGAGATGATTCAGATAACACCCATGGTCTGAACTTTCGGTTCCTCTTCTTTGGCTTCTCTCTCTTACCCATGGAAATGCTTTACACTTTTGTATAAGACACTGTCTTATATTAATTTTGGACCCCAAAAATGGTTTCATAGACAACCCCGCGAAAGACAAAGGCGCGCGCCGACAACTGAGCACAAGATGGAGGCGCGCGGCGAAGAAAATTACAGTATTTAGGGGCTCCGACGGGGGGTTTTGTTGGGGAGCCCCCACAGTTTACTTAATAGAGATCGCGCCGGCATTGTGAGGGGTTTGTGGGGTTGTAACCCTCCACATTTACTAAAAACAGGGGAAAAAGTGAAGTTTTCAGTAAAATGTGGGGGGTTACAACCCCCAAACCCCCCACAATGCCCCCACAACGCGGCGCGATCTCTATTAAGTAAAGTGGGGGGGTTCCCCCCCACGCCCCCCCCCGTCGGAGCCCTAAAAACAGTAATTTTCTGTGGCGCGCGCCTCCGCTCTGCGCGCGCCTTTGTCCCGGCGCGCTTTTGACCTGACACCCAAAAATGCACTAGGTCTTATTTTCGGGGAAGCAATGCCCAATCACAAACCCAAACACACATTTCTATTCTCCCCCCCAGCCTCTTTCTATCCCCGCCCTGTAAAGATGTAAGTTATTTTAAAATGTAGCTTCTGAGCTTTACACACCAAAATGTAGAAAAAAAACAAAATACACCCACCCAACTAATGAAGAATTCAACTGGGGACACAAGGTCTTAGCTACAACTATTTTTTTTTATTTTTTTTATTCAATTTTCTATACCGTTCTCCCAAGGGAGTGGTTTACATTAATTTATTCAGGTACTCAAGCATTACATAGTGAAGTCATCTCAATCTGGACTTTAATCCGACTGTTCTGATTTATATTTTCACTTTTTTTTCCAGTTTGTTTTATTGTTAATTTCATTCATTGATTTGCCCCTTGTTTTGTTTTATTTTTAACATTTAAATTTCTCCAAAATTCTATTGCTCAACGGTTCCTCCTTTCTGCAGCTATTCCTATCTCTCTTCTACCTTTCAAAGTCCTTAGATCAATGTAGCCTTGTTAGAATGTTTATTTTCTTATTTTTTCTTCTATTTCTTACTTTTATTACTCAACTAATTGTTATTTTTCCAGGTACTTCAGTTAGATTGTGAGCCTTCGGGACAGTAAGGGAATTTCTAAGTACCTATTCTTTATTTATCTTATTTTTATTGTATCCTTTAATGTATATTTCTCTGTAAACCTATATTACTTATAATTTTAATGCACACTATTGTCTATTTTTTGTAAACCGCTTAGAATCTTAACGGAGTTTAGCGGTATATAAGAAATAAATTACATTACATTACATTACATGTACCACAACTAAAGTTTCATATTAAAAACCTATGACTGGGGTCTCGATTATCACAGCAATCAAGTTATAATCACTGCCAGCTCTCCCTCCCGGCGAGACCAACATATATTACCTTCTTCCAAACGGCAGCATCAGCAGCGATCTTCGCGGATTTCTCCCGCTGGGGTGTTCCATGTGCCGCGTTGCTGATGACATCATCAGTGATGCGGCAGAGGAATGCCCCAGCGGGAGAAAACCATGAAGATTGCTGCTAACGCTGCCGTTTGGAAGTGGTAATATGTGTTGGTGTCACGGCGGGGTTCGGCTGGGAGAGCTGAGTCGGGGGGGAGCGCTGCTGCCGGCGAATCCAGCGCTTCAACTAGGGCTTATTTGCGGGGAAATACGGTATCACCGTTTTGGAATTTAGCTCCTTTCCGGCCCCTCCTGCTGCGCACGTGCGCCCCTTCCCTTCCCTCGCACCTCTTTAAATTTCCCCGTGCGAGCAGTATCGTGAACTTGTTGCCCGCATCGGTGTCGCCTCTCTCTGACGCCACTTCCGGCTCCCGCACCTGGGACATGGCGTCAGAAGGATTGCCGACACGACGCGGGCAGCAAGTTTGCGATGCTACTCGCGCCAGGAAAATTAAAGAGGCACGGGGAAGGGAAGGGGGCGCAGGCTGGGGGGGGGTTGGGAAGGTGTGGGATGAGGGCAGAGAAGAGGGGAGGGGCGCCTTCACCATCGCTACGTCACTGCATAAAGAGTTTGAAATTCTATAACTTAAGCACCACATACATGTATCCGAGGTGTTGCGTGTAATTGCACTAGGGCACTATTTTGTAAGGTTGTACCAAAAATTTGTCCCCGTGCCATTCTCTAAACCAAATTAAAGTATGCTTAGGATAGATCGCATGGGTAATGGTAAAAACAGGGCTAGATGAAAGGAAATGGGGGGAGGGGGGTGCCTGGATGTTGGTTTAGGTATGAACACTTTTGTATGCACCTGGAACGGTAGAGAGGCAAACGTTGACCTTCAAGAGGAAACAACAAAGTCAAGCAGCAAGAAATGTTCGGAGAGCTTTGGAGTGCGTTCAGAATATAGCTGTGGAGAGAAGTGGCAGGTTGCTTTCCATGGGCTTTTTAACTCTCTCACCTTCCTTTCGTTTTTTTCCTTCTTTGTTTATTCCCTCTAAGAAAGAATTGTAGCTTTTCCCTCCTTTCCCTCCCCGATTCATGTTTGTTTTATTTGCAAGAATCATGTTACTTTGTTAGTTTCTTTGTAACTTAGTTTGTTTTCTTTTTAGAAGGATGTACATCGCTTAGCAAATTGAATAAGCGATTTATCAAATATTAATAAAAAAAACTTGAAAAACTTGTATATTGTCTACGCTCGGGAAAGGACAAAAAAGTCAAGGGGAGATCTCACAGCCAATCTGGCTTGTTGGCGAACAGCTTGGGAGATACACTTCAGACAGAGCGATATAGGCAGAGACAAGAAGTAGACTGGGTGGGACAATTGCATTTTATTCACTGACTGTTACCGTATTATTGTGAGCCTCTTCTGCATTCCCTGGGAAGTCCAGGTTCCTTTATAGGAAAGTTGTATCCTGTAGAATGCTCCGAAGCCAACATCGCTTGAGGCCATGAGCGGGAAAAGAAATGTCTCTTGCCGTTATCTTTTGAGATCCTTTCTAAATAGGTTAAATTGGAGTCAACCTAGCTTTGACCCTTGAGACACATCATTGCTCATTCCATGCCCTTTCAAATCGTTTCCATTTATCACTATTTGCAGGAAACTGCCGTCCAAGAAAGCCTTTGATCCAGAGGCAATCGGAACATCCAGTCTGCATTTTGTACAGTGTCAAATGCACAGACAAAATCCAGGCAAACTGATGAACCTGGTTTGTCAAGCCCTTGGGCGCCTCAGTTCAAGTCCGTTGACTCATCTGGTCTACAAGCATCTTAACTATCTCTTGTCTACCAATGGCTGCCTCCAATTTCATTCCAGACTGGAAAGTCAAGCTTCTGCTCTTTTGTTACATGGGTGTGCAAATAAATAAATAATTCTAAGACGATATCACTTAAATTAATGGTGTCCAACCAAAGACTAGGGGGACACTCGATGAAGTTACAGGGAAATACTTTTAAAATCAATAGGAGGAAATTTATTTTCACTCAAAGAATAGTTAAGCTCTGGAACGCGTTGCCAGCGGTTGTGGTAAGAGCAGATAGCGTAGCTGGTTTTAAGAAAGGTTTGGACAATTTCATGGAGGAAAAGTCCATAGTCTGTTATTAGGAAAGACATGGGGGAAGTCACTGCTTGCCCTGGATCAGTAGCATGAAATTTTGCTACTGTTTGGGGTTCCGGAATCTTGATCTTCTTTGGGGTTCTAGAATCTTTTGTTACTCTTTGGGATTCTGGAATGTTGCTCCTCCTTGGGTTTTGGCCAGGTACTAGTGACCTGGATTGGCCACCGTGAGAACGGGCTACTGGGCTTCATGGACCATTAATCTGACCCACTAAGGCTATTCTTATGTTCTCAGCTCTTGCCAGGTCAGTTTTCAGGATTTCCCTAATGAATATGCATGAGATCTAGTTGCAGTGCATATGAACAGATCGCAAGCAAATTCATTGGGGAAATCCCGAAAACCTGACTGGATTGCAGCCCTCGAGGACTGACGTTGGGTAACCCTGACTTAAATGCTTTGCCAGCTCTTTTGCCAAAACTGAGGGTTCTTAAAAATTGTGCTGATATCTTGCAAACTGAGCTGCCTGTGAAATCTTTAGGTGAACGTCTAGATTGGAGGTCTCATTGGTATTTCAGATTTCCCTTGACCTTTCCCCTTTTCTCATAAAGATCTTGGTTGGATCCATAGTTGCATGCCATGGCACAGTCTGCCACTGCCACTTCTTTGCTCTCCATGCACATCGGAATTGTTTTCATTGCTCTATCTTAAGAGGGGCATATAGCAATGGAGTTACCTTCACACTTGAGAACCATCCGTTTTTCATTATGGACTTTGGCTAGCTCTGTGGCATTCATACAGCGCCTGTTCCATTCCTTCTCTCAAATGCTGATGTTGTCTTCGCCGTCCCTTCTCTGGCTTTGGTTGGATCACACAGTCGTTGCTTGCAGCTTCTGCCAGAACTCTGCATGGTGGGCACGCACGAGGCCTGAATTTCCTGCCGTGTCCTCCGTAACCTCTGTCATTAGCCCTCCTCCTCCTCCTCCTCAGCAATCAACTCGTCCACCCAATCAACTGATGGCCTGTGCTAAAGACTCTGAGTTCAATGCTTCTGTTGAAATTATTCCTGAGGGGGATGTAATCGCAGAGTTGGCCTGTCGTGCATTTCTCTGCATGAGTTATCTTGATGATTTTAACCCTTTTTGACCAAGGACCCCCTGCTGCCAGGTAAGAGCTATTCCTGGCTGGCAGACCTCCTCCAAGGGATGTCCATTTGCTTCGTTGATGTACCTTAAAATTTAGAATGCGCTAAATCAATATGACGCAGGTTAATTAACAAATTCATGTGCACTGAGTTGATTAGCGCGTGTTAAAAAAATGTTTGTATTAAAACAAATGAACAAAAAAAAACCAACCAAAAACCTTACAAAATTGTTGGGATAAGGTTAAGTGAAGCTGAAATGAACTCAAAAGTTTTACCCTGTGCAAATCCCCAGCAGTTGTTCCCAAACCTTTCACACGCTCTTTTTCATGATGCTATTACGAGCCTGAGCCCTAGGGGTCACTATGCCTCAACTGCACACACTTCAAGGACTAGAAATGAAAAGTTTCTTCTGCCCCTTAGAGTAGGGTTACCATATGGTTCCAGATAAAAAGAGGACGGATTAAGACATCCGGGTTTTGCTTCCATATGGTAACCCTCCTTTCTCACAAAAGCCTCAGATTTAGCAGCCACCTTGCACCAGTCGTTAACATCTGAGCTCTACAATAATCCCAGGACTCAGCAAAGAGGGCTTTTGAAGGTTACGGTGGCGGGAGAAGGGGGCAGGTAGATGTTCTGGGAAGTGTGGTGGTGGCGAGGGCAGGAGAGAGAGGGAGAAGAAAGCTGGAGAGGAAATGCAGCCCCACACGAGCATGTCCAAAGAAATTATGCATTATGTTAATCAGAAAATATATTTTCAGACAAAAGATTCACAGCTAGCAACTGTTTTTCACACATTGTTTTACACTGCATAACTTATAAGGCACAATGGTGTAACTGCTGTATATAAGAGCGCAGAAGCCAACTTCTGAAAATTATTGGGGGTGCTAAACCCAACAGAAATTGACTTGCCTTAGACACAATGAAGGAGTTTGTTCAATATTGGGGGGGGGGGCTTAAGCTTGTATAAGAGCCCACCCCAAAAGTTCCAGTTAGATGCCCCGTGTTCTGTGATCCGCATGGGACTAGAGATTGTGCCCCTATAGGAAGGCAGTAGAGGAATGTACCATTTTCCCACTGCACCCCCACTGGAGACTACTGTAATGGCTTCTTCCTGTTTTTGAATTACAGTAGTGAGTGCCTCCTGCTGTCTGTGTGGATTCTGGAGTTGGATTTTGAGAGAAAAGGTGCTAGATTATTCCTCATGAAGACTGATATAGAGATGAGACTAAGAACCAGGGGATCCCTGTTCAAATCCTACTGCGGTTCTATAGGCTCAGGTACAAACTTAGGGACTGATACAAAGTGCACTAAAGTGCACTAAAGCTTTGCACACTGGTTAATGCACACGGCAAAGCTAAGTTTTGTACCAGAGCTCAGTCTGCATAAACGATAGCATACAACGCATGCAAATTTATGCTAATGAAGCTATTAATTCAGTGCAGACGCAGAGAGTGCGTGGAAGACCAGAAGGCTGAGCTCAGTGCCAGAGCTTTCATGCAAGTTCTGCGGAGGCTTCTGTGGTCACTCTTACTGAGGATTTCACACCGGCTTATTCTCTTTACTCGGAGCATCTAGCAGAACTTTTCCTTGGCCCTCCCACCCCCATTTAAAAAAAGTATCCCTGTTGTCAAGGATACTCCTTCCACACACTGCTCCCTAGACCCCACCGACACCATTGTACCTTCAAAGAGGAAGGAGTGATGCCTAATCACTCCTGCCTCTCTGCTGCCATCTTGAAAAATGGTGGTGCCCACCAAGCTGGGTTAGACTGTTAAGCACATTTTCCCCTTTTTTGGTAGTCTGTGTGGAGAATTGGAGAGAGAGACCCTAAAACAAGGAGAGAAAGAGGGAGGGGCATAGGGAGAGAAAGATATGGAGGGAGGGAGAGAAAGATATGGCAGACCATGGGGGGGTGAGGGTTGCAGGAAGAAGAATAAATTCATGTAAACCGTTCTGAACTCCTCTGGGAGAAAGGTATAGAAAATTGAATAAATATGTATCTCGTGTATTAGAATATATGGGGCTGAGACTGTGAATTTCAGGAGTCTTGTATCTTTTGCTTTCAGAAATATTATTAGTGCTAAATATTTCTATTGGACGATTAGTTTGTTTTCCCTGTGGTTTTATTCTGTAACATTTGCGCTTTGCGATTTATTGTTTTATTTTCTCTCTCGCCTCAAACTCTTTTGGTGAGGCGTTCCATCAGATAAAGTAACATAGTAACGACGTACGTAATATGTGCTGGCAGATAAAGATCCGCAGGTCCATCCAGCCTGCCCTATCGAGGCGGCCAGAGTTTAATTTGGCACCTCACACGGGATCCACGCCTTCGTAATTAAACACTGGTAGAATTTATCTCCGTCTCTCTTTCTGCCAATTTTGGGGCACAAATTGTACAGGTCTGCCCAGTCCCGGTCCTATTTCTCAGCTACTGGAGCTGGCATCAAAGCCCGTGCCAGCCCTGATCGAACAGACGCCTGGTTTCTACTAACTGCTACCTGAGTGGTAGAAAGTGGTAGAAAGCTGGAATGCTCTTCCGGAGTCTGTCATAGGGGGAAACACCCTCCAGGGATTCAAGACAAAGTTAGACAAGTTCCTGCTGAACCAGAACGTACGCAGGTAGGACTAGTCTCAGTTAGGGCGCTGGTCTTTGTTCTAGGGGCCGCCGCATGAGCGGATTGCTGGGTATGACGGACCACTGGTCTGACCCAGCAGCGACAATTCTTATGTTCTTATGATACCCTTTGAATCATAAGTGCCAGATCTGTGGGTGCTTGAGCACCCCCCCCCCCCACACTCTTGAGTAAATGCCTTCACTTGGTACCAGCAGGGGTCTGCGGCTGTAACGGGTTTAGCATCCCAGTCATTCTGCCTTGAATCCTTTGCCTGGGGTCCAGCTGCTCCCCCTTGGCAAAAGACGAGCCCCATGGTTTGGCTTTCTATTCCTACAATTTTCAAGAAGGAGGAAAGAGGGAGAGTGTATTTATTTTGGAGCTTGCCTGCTATTTTCTGCAGCGACCGCGAGATACTAAACAGTCAGGAAGGTACAGAACAGCTCAGCATTTTGAGCCATCGTGCATTTTATTAATGGTCGCATCATATTTCATCTAATTTTCAAACCAAAAGAATAATCAAAATGCCATTTTTATTTTGTGACACCATTTTTAACCCCCCTCCTTCCCCCTCCCCCCAACCATCTTTACCACCACGGGGCCTTCTCCCATCCTTTGCAGACCCTTCGGCCTTCCCCTTTACTTACCCAGGATGCCGGGATCCGTCACGGAAAAGATTCTATCCTGCTGGTGCTGTATTTGAAAAATGGTGTTAGTCGGTCTGAAGCTGGCGCCATTTTTATGTCTCATCTGATATTCCGTCAGCCGCACCATTTTGAAACTCGCTAGCTGTACCTGTTGTATCTTCATGAAGGCAGTTACTAAATCCTAATATATAAATAGACTTCAGGATGGCATGCCAGTGAGCTGATGTAGGTAATTTCACATCTGCATGAATGGCCAGGGATGCAACGGAATTAGGGTCTCTGAAATCTGCCACTAGGTTGAGCCTCCTTGTGGCACAGAGGCTCAGGTTATGTGATTCTACCTCCTATCAAGGGTATTGTGCATCTTTCTGCAGACATGGGTGTCTGTTTGCATGTGATTGTATGCCAGGTGTTCCTGTGTTTGTATCTGTGTGTGGTGAAGGTACATAAGAATAGCCTTACTGGGTCAGACCAAAGGTCCGTCAAGGCCAGGAGCCCGTTCTCACGGTGGCCAATCCAGGTCACTAGTACCTGGCCAAAACCCAAGGAGTAGCAGCATTCCGGAATCTCAATGATTAGCAAGATTCTGGAACCCCCAAATAGGAGCAACATTCCATGCGGAATCCCCAAAGAGTAGCAAGATTCTGGAACCCCAAATAGGAGCAACATTCCATACGGAATCCCCAAAGAGTAGCAAGATTTCGAAACCCCAAATAACAGCGGAATCCCAGAGAGTAGCAACATTTCATGCTACCAATCCAGGACAAGCAGTGGCTTCCCCCATGTCTTTCTCAATAACAGACTATGGACTTTTCCTCCAGGAACTTGTCCAAACATTTCTTAAAACTAGCTATGCTATCCGTTCTTAGCACTTTTATACTCTGGCAATGCTTGTGTCTGTATGTTGGTTGTCCTGTCTCGGGGGGGGGGGGGGAGAAGGGTGTCTCTACATGTGTCTGTATGTCAAGTATCCTTGAATCTGTATCTTTTTTTTTGGGGGGATGGGTCTGTGTGCGTGGGGTGGAGGGGGGGGTCTAAATGTCAGGTGTCAGCTTGAGTCTGTCTGTGTCTCCATCTGTACCCAGTGTTCCATACCAGTGTCTGCAGGTACAATAGTGAGTGACAGAAACCTTTATTTCCTTAATGATTGCACTTTCTGGGCAGCAGACCAGCTTTTCTGGCAGTTATTGTTGTCCAGCCAAAAGGTATTACTGTGTGTTAAACAATGAAGTTCCCTTTTAAAAAGAGGAGAAAACCCATTAACCAGTTGGTTGCTGGATTGGCAATCCTGCACGGTTGTGAGAGCTCAGTGCTCCAAAATGCATAGAGCTAGAAACCAATCCCACCGCTGGCACCATCTGTCACTGTATGTCTTGGAGATGTTCCCCTCCTCCCCCCCCCCCCTTTCCCTCACAGGCTAGATAATGAACATGTATCTGAGCAAGTCCTGAGCTAGCTAGCTTTGAAGACAGATCTTTCTGCTGTGGGAGCAATTATTTTGTAGAAGCGGGGAGCCTTGCAACCAAGTCAGCAATCCTTCTTTACTGGAGAGAAAGGAGGCGTGCTGAAATCTGAGCCTGGCACAAATTAGAGGCCACCAGCAGCAGAATCCTCTTTGCACTGGACTGGCTGGTCCAAGTCTATTGTGCAGTCAGGGGCATTGTCCCTAATGTTGCAATAAGTCATTTTGAATTTTTCTCATATTGGTTACAGTTTTAACCCTTCTAGGTTTATAGATGCTGAGGAGGTAACTCTGTAAGCAGCTGTCCAAAATTACGCAACATTTAAATGCATCTAAATAACAATAAACTGACTACGCACGGTTCTGCGAGCACTCGTGTGGCTTTGAGAGCGTGCGCATTGCAGATGGGCGGTCACAAAGAGAGATTCTGGATGGGGACGCACACTTCTGTGTGTTATTATAGTGAGCTATAGTGTACATACTGTATATACTCGAATATAGACCTAGATTTTGGGGCAAGTCCTCCCCCCTAGGCCTACCTTATGCGCTAATAGTCCAGTAATGAGCCAGGGGAAGAGCGAGCCTCCTATGCTCAGTCTCACTGCTCAAAATGGCTGATGCAACTTCATTTATTTATTTATTAACTGCTGTTTAATGAAGGGATTAACCCAAAGTGGTTCGCAATACATTAAATAGTAATCAGATACTGTTACGTATTTTCCCTATCTGTCCCGGCAGGCAGTGGAGGTTTATGTGACTTGCCCAGGGTCAAAGGGAACAGGCTGGGATTGAATTCACAACCTCAGGGTAATGAAATAAAAGGTTGGGGGACGGTACCCACTTAATTTCTACTTAACAGTATTCCTTGTCCAGATAAGTTTCAGGGAATGAGATAATGTGATTATGAAAAGGGTCAGTTAAAGGCGTCCTTAAACAGCCAACTTTTCAGTAGGCCTTTGAACTTAGTAAGTAATTTTTCTTCTCTTATATTGAGAGGAAGAGAGTTCCAAATTTGGGGAGCTGTAACAGAAAAGATCGAATAAATCATTTTTCGTGAGGGAGTTACCAGCAGGGATTTTGCTTCAGCTCTAAGAGATTTTTTACAGGAATGTATGGAATTAAAAATCTTTCTTAAAATGCTGGGGCTTTGTTTACCAAGATCTTATGTGTCAGTCAGGCAATTTTATAAGTGATTCTGTGGTTTACCGGTAACCAGTGATTTTCCTATAACAATGGAGTTACATGATCAAATTTTTTTCTATTCATGATCATTTTTATTGAGGTGTTTTGAAGAATCTGTAGTCTATGTGTTTCTTTTAAGGTAATCCCTTTGTATAGTGCGTTACAATAGTCAATTTTAGAGCTTATTAAAGAATGTATTATGGTATTTAGTGATGATTTGTCGAGGAATGCAGAGTGTATATTGCAAATCTCACGGTGAGCATTTCGACCAGTGTGTGTGCCTATATATTTGCCCACGGGTTTATCTTATAAAATAATAGATTAATGGGTCCAATGTGCAGATATATTTCAGGCACAAGCACTTCGCAGCGACAGAGCAGCTGGAAATGCCAGCGCCTGCTGTAGGTTGTGAAAGAACCCACCCGGATTATAGCATTTTGTGACGTCTGCCCTGCCTATGCTTCACCCAAACGCCGCCCGTGTGAACGCCATCGAAGACTGCCGCGTACTTAGACTAGTTCATAGCCAGAAATGGCTCCTTTAAGTGCATACTTGGAGTGGAGGTTACCCATTCCAGAAGGGAGACTTTTTGGCCAGTCCTGGTTTTAAAATGACATCCCAAAGCAGTGTAGTACGCGTAGTCCATTGAAATCAGTACTGCAGGTTCCATGATGGCAGAAATCCAGGACTGGCCAAAAGGTCTTCCTTCTGGAATGGGTAACCTGGTCACCCTAAGTGGAGGTTAGTGCCGTGGCCTGAGAGCCAGGGAAACCAGGTTTGATTCCCACTGCAGCTCCTTGTGACCTTGGGCAAGTCACTTAACCCTCTATTATCCCAGGTATACAAAAACCCCTAGAACGCCAGCACTGAATTTCCAGGAATACAGAGCCAGAAAAAACATAACCAGTTAAGTGCAATATTCAGCAGTTAACCAGCTAGACTGACTTTTATGGGGTCCTATTTAAGTGGCTGCCTTGGCCTGGCTCCTTTCTCCCCAAAATAGCTGATTTTGACATATTCAGCGGCACTGTCTGGTTAAATATGACCCTCTCCCTCACAGATCTGACAACTCTCCCTCCTTCCCTTACCCCCATCTCTGAGTCTCACATCTCTCCCTCCTTCCCTCATTTCATCAAATATCTCTCCCTTCTCCCACTCCCTCCCCCAGTCCAATATTGCTCCCTCTCTGCCTTCTACCCCCCCCTTGAGCAGGCGGTAGTTTTTTGGCCAGCGCACGATTAAAAGTCACGTGCGCGCTAACCCCACTAGTGCGGCTTGATAAAAGGAGCCCTATGTTTTACATATTGTACTCCCTGAATATTGCACATTTTTTTGTTATGTTCATCCGCTTAGAAGCAATTAATCAAATTTTAAATAAAACTTGAAACATAATTGACTGCCAGCATTGCACACATTTTGCCATTGAAATCTGTAGAATTAAACATTTATTATGGTCCACCCGATCTGTCCAGTCCCAACAAATAAATAAACTTTCTTGGATGCATTATTGAAGCTAACGGTATCTCCCAGCTGTCAACTGGACAAGTTTGACCGCCTACAGGACATTGCTCCTGGTCCAAATCGGTTTATGTGGTCGTCACGCTTTGGCCTGAACCTCTCTGGGGAGTTGAAAATTGGAAGCTCTGTACTTAACACAACACTTACTGAACCAATGCGCCCCCACCGGGGTACTCAATCGCACAGCCCTGCCCTCTCTTAAGCTTTAAATCTTCCAAAGCACCTTTGCCAAGAGGTTATCTCCTGGGCATCTCCCACCCTCTCAATACAGATAAGCAATGGAGGGGAGTGATAAGAATTTCATAGAAATGATTTAAGCGTGAAATTATAAAAGTACTAAATCTATAAATGACGAGCAATGAAACTGTTATCTAAGAAATGCACCATACCGTGGAAAATAGAGGAGGAGCTCCATTTTATAGCAGGGATCTTGCAAGGAATGCCCCCAAAACCGGCCGAGTTTATAAAAGCAAATAAAATGCAAAAAAGCATCGCCTTGCTTTCATAATAAACAGAACCTGCAGCAAATGACGGAAACCCTAGTGGCTGCCCTGCGCCTCGATCGACTGTTCCAGATAGCGAAAAGTGGAAGGAAGGAGCTTCCCAGTAATCAAACAATAAACACGTGGAAATATCAGCAATTCACAAAGCCCATCCAGGAAAACATTTCGCCATTTAAAAATGTTTGTAATGTGTATGAGGCCGTCCAAAAACGACACAGCGCAGCATTAACACTGAGAAATGTTTACGACACTGCAATACTGTGTTCTGTGCCTGACTCGAACCAACTTTCTGAAGTCATTGATTGCTTTCCTGTAGTGTTTTCATATTTACGTGTTTTCTAAAGGCACCATAAGTGTCCATGGAGATACCTGAGTCGATATTCAAAGTGATTTAATTGTCCAGAAATGGCTCCTGGGCCTGTTACATCGCCTGGTTGAGATAACTGGTCATTTTCAGCTGCATTTAACTGGTTAATGCTGCCAAAATGTCTGGTTAGCGCCAGTGACATAGCCAGCCAGCCAATTTTTGGCGGGCACGAGCCCAAAGTATTCGGGCACAAAGTTTTCTCTTCCTCTCCCTAACCATTTTCTGCTCCTGGGTCCATCTCCCCTCTACCTGCTGTGTATCTCTCTCTCCCTCTCAGACACCCCGATGTCCAACATCTTTCTCTCCCTCTCTGTTTTCTCTTTCTTTTTTTTTCATTTTTCTTCCATGTGTAAGTACTTCTGCAACCATAGTATGGCTGGGAAACATTGTGTCACCAAAGCCGCTGCTTAGGTTACAGCTTCTGTCTCTGTGCAGAAAGAAAATGTTACCCAAGCAGAGGGAGTGGTTCCATGTGCAAGCTGTCTTCAGCTTGAATCCCTCTTGAAGGAAGTAAAGGAACATAGGCTCAGATGCACTAAAGCCAGTGATCGTCGCTAAACCTCTTTTAACAGCTTTGGTGATGATCGTTTTTACTGACCCGATGCAGAAAACGGCTCACCATGTGATTTTCTGCATGATCATTCATTCCCTGATCTGACCAGGCAAATAAGCTCATTAACATTGAAATGCTATGTAAACTAGTTAGAGCGATTGATGCTCTAACATGGCTTCTCAATGCACTAAAAAAAGTGATCCAAAAAAGCGACTGGTCAAGACCAGTCGCTTACCTGTCTAACCTTTTTTTTTTTTAAATGGGCAAAGATGCTGGGCTCATTCCTGTGCATCACATGTGATGCACAAGGAGGAGCCTAAGGCCCTGATTGGCTCAGACGCCTAAGGCCCCTCCACCTGGGAGGGACCTTAGGCGTCTGAGTCAATCAGGGCTTTAGGCCTCTCCCCATGCATCACATGATGCATCGAGGAGGGAAAGCCCTGCAGTTAGGATCGTTGGACCTTGAAGGAGGAGGGACCGTCCTTCCCTCCTCCTTCCAGCACAAAAGGTACGGGGGGGGGGGATTTGGGGAAGCATCCAGTGGCAGGAGGGCTGCCCAAGTCCGATCCTCGAGATCTACCGGCAGGCCAGGTTTTCAGGATATCCACAATGAATATGCATGAGCAGGGCAGGATTAATTCGTCGAGGGTCCCTAGGCACACAAGTACACTGGGCCCCCTGCCCCCCCCCACCCCATCATGCGCCCAGGCGGAAACAGGAAGCTGCGTCAGAGGGAAGCTTTGGGCAAGCAGCACCGCTTGCACAATTACAGTTCCCGTTGCCTTTCTTACCCGCGTTGCTTGCTCGTCTTACTTTCTGCAATGGGGTGGGGCCCGCGTTGCCGATCGGGGGGGAGGAGGCCCGCATTGCAGATCGATGCTTGAGGGGCCCATCGCCGTTTGGAAAAAACAATGTTGATGCCTTCCTTCGTCGGGGGCCCCCCTGACCATTTTGGACCCTAGGCACGTGCCTCCTTGGCCTATTGGTTAATCCTGCCCTGTGCATGAGAGAGATTTGCCTGCACTGCCTTCTTGGGATGCAGATCTCTCTCTCATGCTTATTCATTGTGGATATCCTGAAAACCTGGCCTGCCAGTAGATCTTGAGGACCGGACTTGGGCAGCCCTGACACAACAGCTGCTAGGTCAAATACTTACTGCCGTTTGTGTTTGTTTGTTAAAACAACAGCACTAAACCTAGCATTGGCAACACTGACCTGTGATCCCAGCGCAGGCAAGACTCAAATGACTCCCGACGCTCTCCCTCCAATGAGCGTTTCAAGCATAATGATCTTCTTCGGGGGAATCTTGCCTGCGTTGCCTGTTCCAGCGGCCATATGTAACACTGCGTTGACTTTGGCCTCAACTTTGGAATGCTCTACCGGCTGATTTGCGGCCAATAACACGGTCGGTGCATTTTTTTAAAAGCAGCTGAAGGTACAGCCAGACAGCGACTGAAAGGATGCAGGTGATGCCTTTTTGCTTTTGGGACTTGGATAACATGTGGTGCCCGCTGGCATTTCTGTGTTTCTATATTTCGAATTTTTTTGTTCTGTCAATTTATTATATTTTGCAACTTACTGTCAATGTTTGTTTTTACCATTTTTCTATTAAGTATGTTTTTTGATTGTGATCCACCTAGATTTGTAGATAATGTAGAAATGTAGATTATTCGTAAATAAAAAAAAAAGTATGACGAGCCAGTGTTTTCTTTCCGTTTTCTTGCTATCGGTTGCTAGATCACAAAGCCTAGTCATAGTACAATATTGCCTAGGCGAAAGTACAATATTGATAAAAATAGTCGCGCTTATGGAAAAGGTTTTCATCATCTCTGAATTTTTTAATAGCTCGCTTTTGTCTCTGGGTGTCGCCTGCATTAGTCCTTGCCGCTGAATGCCCAAGATAAAGAAACCTGCAGTTCATGGCTTGTGCCTGGCATTACGAGAGCAATTGTAGAGGTTCGGTGTTATACCATGCGCGCACTTTGTACCATAATACCCTTTCCGAACTGTCTTCCATTGAAATAAAGTTTCCTTCATCTCAAAGTCCGACTGGTGAGCAAAATTCCTTTGCGGACTCTAGGATGGCGACTGAGAATTCAGCATTGTGTTTCTGTGGGTTGGTTTCCTATAAATAGCAGTAGGAAAACCCTTGTTTGTTTTTTTCTGATAAGATTATCTAGACACGGAATTTCAATGTCGAGCAACACTCAGCTGGAACTTGAGGTTTTGGGCCCTGGTTTGGAACCTCGTCAGAAAGTTATGTTCGCATACCTTTCCCTCCAAGTAAAGCATCAGTGTACCTGCACCATATAAATACACATTCTCTATGTTCACGGGCGAACAGAAAAAAAGTTTTGTCTGCAAATTTTGCAACATAGAGAATGGCTGGATCGAGGAGCTGTTATAGCTTCTTTAGCCAACTGCTTGTGGAATTGATTCTCCGATGAGCAGAAATTCTCTTTTAAGCTCAAGCTTTACTGATAACGCAGCTAGAGTCTGTGGGTATTTGGAAGGGTTTTTATCTTTTGGGAAGGAAGCCCTGATGGTTTGTAGTGACTCTTTAGAGAGGTGTCTCTCAAACCTTTTTAGCTCCGGCACATTAAACGAAGCAAATGTTTTTCGCGGCACATTATAATTGAAATTATAAAATTGCAAAACCAACAAAAAAATTAAATTTGAGAGTTCTTTATTTACCTCCCCTCCTTTACAAAGCCGCATCAACGTTTTTAGTGCCGGCCTGGGCGGTAACAGCTCGGACGCTCATAGGAATTCTATGAGCGTTGAAGCTGTCACCGCGGCGCCTACGCTAAAAACGTGCCCTTTGTAAAGGAGGGGGTTAAAGTTCTTTGAGCTATGTATGGGTGATTGTAACAATGGTGAAACTAAAGTAGATAGAATAGAATTGCTAATCAATGCGATGGATGCGCTTGTTTATGAGTGCAAATTAACTCAAAGACGTAGTTTGATACTCAACAAGCAAACAGACGTTTCATCATCCACCATCTGCAGTCATTCAATTTTTTTTTTTCTATTTAATTTTTGTCAGAGCTGAAAATCCATGTTTGAAAAGATAAGATCCAAACAATAACAAAACCTTGATTGCTTTGTTGCTCAAGTTACGATAACTATGTACTGCATAAAAATTTTATTATTTTTTTTAATCTTTATTAATTTTCAAATATTAACAGTGGATTGCAAAAATTTTAAACCTAAACGAATCAGGAAAAGCACTTTAAATATACCAACATTTTGAAAACAATCATTTTCTCCCGCCTTCCTCCCATTCATCCATCAAAGTATAACCACATATAGAATTTCAATAAACTAAATCCAAGAAATAATGATGCCTTCCCACCTCCCTCCCTCCCACCCTGGATGTGTAAGGAAATTAAGTAAAAAGAAAAGGTACATGACAACTAATGTGATTCAACTCCACACCCTTCTAAACGCATTACTATATCCCAAAAATTCAACGTTCATTCTTTCAGATTTGTAACTGCAACGTACGTTCGCCCACCAAAAAGTATAATTAAGCCTATCGTAACTGTTCCAATTGCGTGTAATCATCTGCATTGCTATTCCCGTCATTATTAAGAAAAGCCGGCTTTTTGCATAAAAATTTTTTAAAAAATTACTTGCCGTTAGTTTTCAAGGACCGATCCACATTAAAGAATGATGCTTATCTGGATGGTTGGATCTTTACGCACACACATGCTCATAACATTGACAGACTCTAGCGTACGCGATATGTACATTTCATCTATTCTAGTGTATGAAGGGGATTTTTTTTAAAGAAAGTAAAATTCTGGAACCTCTTGTGGCAGACCCAGAATCTCAGAAGAAACCCAAAAACACTGTGGAGTGACGATGTTCCTGAAATGGACTTTATTGAAAATTTAAAAGTTCCACAAGTCAATGTAACCAATCCAACATAGAAATAAAACAATCCACATAAAAACCTTGAGGACCTAATCCGCCAAGAGCGTGGGACCCAACACGGTCCATGTTTCGACAAGATAGTCTTCTTCAGGGGTCCCTGAGAGTCCCAACGTAGTAGATACGTGGAATAAACAGTCCAAAAGTGCAAATGCGTGAAACTCTGCAGAGAAAGCGCTGCAAAAACCAAAAGCAATATGGCCAGAATCTCTTCAGGGCATACCACTGGGCTGTGGCACACAGTTTGAGAGATCCTGCTTTAGAGGAATGTCAGTTTAAAGGGTAATTTTTAAAGCCATATAGGTACTTAAGTCACCCAAAAACTGCTATCACTAGTGAGTACAGGGTTCCAGACGTTGAATACTTGTAGCTGATTTTAGGAGATGTCCCCAAAGGGCTTGTTTTAGGCAAGACCAGAAGATTACCCAAATAGATGGAATCTTTGGGGGGGGGGGGGGGGTGGAAAGCAAGTGCATATATCCGAGGATAAGAACTGTGTCAGATCAATGTCAAGTCCAGTAGCCCATTCTCACGGTGGCCAATCCTGGTCCGTAGTACCTGGCCAAAACCTAAAAAAATAGCAACATTCCAGAATCTTAGAGTAGCAAGATTCCGGAACTCCAAATAGTAGCAACATTCCATGCGGAATCCCCAGACAGCAACATTCCATGCTACCGATCCAGGGCAAGCAGTGGCTTCTATAGCAAGTTTCACATCTCCAAACTTGGACTAGCCTAGCAGCAGACGATGGGGAGGCCAATGGAATCTTCTATGCTTCAGTGGACTAAGGAAGGTGATGGTACCAAGAAGGTTGAGAGGTTGAATAAAGCTGTTAATAACAATGGAACCAACTGCCTCGGTGTGGGCACATTGGAGGTGGCAGCATGCCGAATGGCAAGGCTGTGGGGATTTAGGCAGCTGAATGTTTGAGCAGTGATCTTGGTGGACGTGGTATCTGTTGAGACTGTTTCAGGGTTTGGGGCGCTCTTACCCTCTCTATGCCACCGGAGAGAGACTTAGGTAGGAATATCTTTGTAGTCAACTTTGTGTGGTTGGTTGACATCATTAGCAACAAAGACTGAAATAACTGGGCAAACTGGATGGACCAGTTCATCTTTCTGAGCTATTGTCTACCATAAAGTAGGTGATAAGTGGTGCGGTAGCTCTGTTGGTTCACTTGAAAGAACAGAAATAAAAGTTAAGAGAAAACAAACAATGTGATACTATTCAGTGGACTAGCAATACGTTTTCGACTCGCTTAGATGCATACTTTGATTTTGAATATAGGAACAATGAAGTCTGCAGATTGAAGTGCCTGAGAATTTGTTTCCAGAGAGCACAGACCAAACTTCTCACCACCATCTTTTCGGAGGGAGTGAAGGAAGAAGAAAGCTCACAATTAGGGGCATTTTCAAAACACAAAAATATCCCGACATTTTTCTTGCCAAAACATCCAAGTGACGGTTTTTGAAACGACTATTTTGCATGTCTTACAGGGCATTTGTCCTCCAGGACGTCCAAATCTTAAAGGGGCATGTTAGAACCATGTTATGAGCTATAATTCGGTCCTGTGTCCTTTATGTGGATTACCTTATCTTTATGTGGATGATTTTATTGTACCTTTGGAACTTTGACATTCTTAATAAAGTCCGTTTAAGGAACATCGTCACTCCACAGTGTTTCTTGGGTTTCTCCATGAGCTATAATCGAACATTTCCCGATGTCCTGGTCAGAAATGAGACATATACGAGGGGGGGGGGTGCTGAACTAAGAAGAAAACGACCTGGATATGGTTCAATCAATGATCCGAAACACTGTCAAAACATGGAATTTTGTTTCTTTTTTTTTTATGTTCAATAACTTTTATTGAAGTTTAACAAAATAAAACAAAGCAATGCAAATAACAAATCATCATGTTACAAGTAATCGTAATCACAAGATGCTATATTGTGCAGAATGGACAATTTATTTAACAATTAGTCTATTGCAATGATTTAAAAAGATACAATAAGTAAGATGACACTCTTTTCAGCTATGGCGGAAAAATAACGCTCAGAATTTAGGGAGTTGGTTGTTTGGGCTGAGAACTTACATGATCTTGAAGGGCATAGAGAAAGTGGAGAGGGACAGATTCTTCAAACCTTCGAAGACTACCAGAACGAGAGGGCATTCGGATAAATTAAAAGGGGACAGATTCAGAACCAATGCTAGGAAGTTCTTCTTCACCCAGAGGGTGGTGGACACCTGGAATGCGCTTCCAGAGGGCGTGGTAGGACAGAGTACGGTATTGGGTTTCAAGAAAGGATTAGATGTTTTCCTGGAGGAAAAGGGGATTGAAGGGTATAGATAGAGGATTAATATGCAGGTCCTGGATCTGATGGGCTGCTGCGTGAGCGGACTGCAGGACATGATGGACCTCTGGTCTGACCCAGCAGAGGCACTGCTTATGTTCTTATAAGTGTTCGAGGCTTGTGCGGTTAAGGCAGAGCTTACAGGAATGGGACAGGGACAGTGACAAACCTCACAGGGACGGTGACAAATTGTCTAATGCAGGTCTCCCATAAGAGCTTCTGAGCAACAATGCCAAATAAAGGGTTAAAATAGGTCTTACAGAGTTGCCAAAGGGGAGCATTTTTTTAAGTGAGATTTTGACTTCGCCTCCCAATCTAGCTCATGCTCAATCTCAGTCTACCCTATCCCCAGTGGCATAGCAAGGGTGAGAGGCCCCGCCCCTACCACTCCTTCCCCCAATCCCCCCTGCCACACACCCGCCCCCCTCCTCCCTTCCCCCGAACCTCCGGTTGTTCACCGCCGCGACCAACATGAACTTCAACATCCTCCTTGTGACCCCTTCGTCTCCCCTGCTGACGTCACTTCCTGTGCGTGGTATCCCGTTAGTGACGACGCGGTGGCAAAGAACTCGTAAAAATTGTTGCAGGCGGCAGTGAACAACTAGAGATATGGGAGGAGGGAAGAGGTGGGACGGGGAGGAGAGGAGGGGTATCGGCACCCCCACCAACATGGCTCTGGGGCGAACTGCCCGCCCCTCCCCCTACTAAGTCACTGCCTGTCCCACTTCCCTCTCGTCCCTCGACATGTGACTCTGAAGAGCTTCATATGCCGCATCTGGCACTTCCGACCTGCCAATTTCCTAGCAGGAAGTGTCGGCTGCTTAGTTTACTGAGATTTGACGCTGTGTGTGGTCAGGGTAATCGCTAGATTGCCCCGTTACACCTGTGCTGGCCGAACTTCACTGGAGAATACAATTTAAGCTTCTAGCCTTGGTATTCAAATCTGTCCGGGATCCATTCGCTTCTCTGCTGCAGACTTCTGTGCCTTCTCGTTCTTTGAGATCACAAGACAGAGCTTTTTGGGCCGTTCCCACTCTTCGATCCGTCACCCAAAGTTGCAAATCGATCACACATGTCCCAAGTAGCCAGACCTTTACTAGGGAACTCAGTTCCATATTCTATGCGTCTGACCTCTGATTTTTTTGGCATTTCGGAAAAGTTAGAAAGCCCATTTTTTTCGACTTGCCTTTTCAAATTTGGTTACTTTGTAATCTTGTAATTGCTTGGCTCTTTATTTTAAGGCACATGTGTAAGTTTATTGTATGATGTATAGAATGTTTTGTTTCGATTATGTATGTGTCGTCGTTATCCGCATAGATGGTTGATATGGGAGCTACAAGTGCCTTAAATAAATACTGTAGACATACTAAGGGCCAGTTTTACAAAGCCATGCGGCAACAGCCCCGAAGCCCTTTAAATCTCGATGGGCTTCGGGGCCGTTACCGCGCTGCAGCCACTAACACGGCTTTGAAAAACAGGCCGAAAATACTGACTTCAAAGTCTTCCACTTCTGCAAGAGATTCCTGATTTGGGACAGGAGGGGGCCGCCCTAAGAGTCAGTCTCCAGCTCGGTGCGAGAGATTGGGCAGGTCTGATTTTGTCTTGAACTCGGGAATTTATTTGTTTTTTGGAAGGGGGGGGGGGACCAATAGCATGAAAGATTTAGATACTGAAGAACAATTTGTAAAAATGGCCAGATCTTGGAACAAGTAAAACGAAAACTGGTAAAAGCATAGGCCAGGGCTGCCCAAGTCCGGTCCTCGAGATCTACTGGCAGGCCAGGTTTTCAGGATATCCACAGTGAATATGCATGAGAGAGATTTGCATACCAAGAAGGCAGTGCAGGCAAATCTCTCTCATGCAAATATCCTGAAAACCTGGCCTGCCAGTAGATCTCGAGGACCGGACTTGGGCAGCCCTGGCATAGACAACTCTAGGAAACCAGGAGAGGCTGTAGAAAAGATTCTGTTGTACCCTTAACCGCGATGCCTCTTTCTCTTCTCTCCGCAGTGGGAAGAGGTGAGTGGCTACGATGAAAACATGAACACCATTCGGACGTACCAAGTCTGCAATGTCTTTGGGAGCAGCCAGAACAACTGGCTCCGGACCAAATACATCCGAAGGAGGGGAGCCCAGCGCATCCATGTGGAGATGAAGTTTTCAGTCCGGGACTGCAGCAGCATTCCCAACGTCCCCGGATCTTGTAAAGAGACCTTCAACCTCTACTACTACGAGTCGGACTTTGACTCCGCCACCAAGACCGCCCCCAGCTGGATGGAGAACCCCTGGGTCAAGGTGGACACCATAGCGGCCGACGAGAGCTTTTCCCAGGTGGACCTTGGAGGCAGGGTGATGAAGATCAACACGGAGGTGCGTAGCTTTGGGCCGGTCTCCAAGAACGGCTTCTACTTGGCCTTCCAGGACTATGGCGGCTGCATGTCGCTCATCGCGGTGCGGGTCTTCTACCGCAAGTGTGCACAGGTGATCCAGAACGGCGCCATCTTCCAGGAGACGCTGTCTGGGGCCGAAAGCACCTCACTGGTGTCGGCCCGAGGCACCTGCATTCCCAATGCTGAGGAGGTGGACGTTCCCATCAAGTTGTATTGCAACGGAGATGGAGAGTGGCTGGTGCCCATTGGCCGTTGCATGTGCAAAGCTGGTTACGAATCGGTGCAAAACGGCACTACCTGTAGAGGTAAGACGCTGCTTCTTCCTCTCAATAGCTGTGGCTCTAGCGCTTCCTGCCCTGTGGCGGGATCTGCATTGGGAAATGTTTCAGTTTGCTTTGTTGCCATGTGATGGTCAGAATTTTGGTGACCACGCCCACTTTATTCCTGAATATTCAATGCTGAGCTATTTTCCAGGCACCAACATTGAATATCCTGGCCTATGCGGCTGGCCGAAACACAGCCGGCAAATACGTTTTATGTGGTCGTTTTCATGCAGTTATCTTAACCAGTTAAGGACTGAACATCGGCAGTACTAGAGAATGAAACGGAAATACATTTCTCCCCGCAGGATCTCAGACCTCCGTCCCGTTCCCCACGAGTTCTGTCCCTGTCCCTGTTCCGTTCCTGTAAACTCTGCCTTAACCTCACAGGCCTCGAACACTTGTGATTTCAAAGAGTTCGAGGCTTGTGCAGAGGAGCTCGCAGGAATGGGGCAGAGCTCACGGAGATGGGACGGGGATAGAGAGATCCCGCAGGGATCATTCTCTAAGGCACTTAACCAGCTAAGTGCCGACTCCGCACTCAGACTGTCCACGGAGTAGCAGATTTTGGCTTATGTGCTCACCAATCATTTTCAGTGGCACTGTCTCGTTAACTGCCACGGTTAGCTCCAGACAAGTGATTTAAATAGCCAAGGGCCTTGACGGGCTGTTTAAATCGCTCTGAACGTCGACTCCCATGTTTTCATATCGTCTTGTATTGTACATGCTTGGTTTGAGGTATTCTCTGTTATTATCATGTGCTGTTATATTTATTTTCACTCTAATCTTACATAACGCATGCTGTGAAAAATAGTGCGTGCTTCGGGGGAGGGGGTTTGATTATTCCATTTTATAAACAATATGAAACAACTTAGGACAGGTTAGGGAGAGGCCAGACATCCAATTTTCATGTCATTTTCCTTTTTTTTTTTTTTCATTCCGGAACAAATGTCATTATGAGAGTGTCGTTTTTTTTAAAGGGCACACTCGTTAAAAAGTGCGCACTATGGGAGGGATTCTGTATATAGTGCTGGAGGCTAGGCACTGAAACAATATAAAGGGCACCTGGCAGTGGCGTAACAAACGTGCATGTTGCCCGGGGTGGTAGGATCCTATCTCCACCCCCTCTCTACCGCGCGTCCCCCCCATCCCCCATACCTCTTTAAAATTTCTCAGCGCGAGCAGCATCACAAACTTGCTGCCCATGTCGTGTCGGCAAGATTAAAGAGAAAGGAAGGGGCACGTGCGCGCCCTAGAATGATTGGCAGGCAATCCGACTTGGGCGCCAGTTACAGAATCGCGGCTTTGGGAAGTCCCCTGCCGCGATCAGCTGCTGCGGTCTAGCGGCAAAGATAAGCAGCGGAAATGTAAGCTAGGGTTTCCCGGGCCTACATTTCGGCCGCCTATCTTGACTGAAAAGGCGCGATTCTATGACCAGCGTCCTCAAACGATTAACAGGCAATCGGCGGCCGCTTTTAAGGCGGCCACCGACGTGGACATCGGTTACAGAATCCAGCCCTAGGTGTATAAATAATGCCTGGAACTATGTTAACTTAATTTATAATTTTTGTTGTTTTAAATTTTTAATTCATTAATATGGAAAAAAAAGAACCTTAGAGACCTGACAGGAAGGCTGACAATCATCAGTAGACCTTCTTATTTCTTGAGTGAAATCTCTATCATTGGCCCAAAAAACCTCCCATATTTTCTTAAAGTCGTTTTTATGTTTATCAAAAAAAATCTTCATTTATCATGTTGTCATTTTGTAAGTCAGTAAGAGGAGTTTGAACTGTATTCGGACTTCATCCAAAATCACGCCAAAACGAACAAGAAAACAGCACTTAGCTTATGCCCAACAGGGGTCGCTGTTTCACTCCTGCACTTCAGCTTCCTGAGGGGCCCCACACTGTTTGTTCCAGGGGAAAATACAGAAACCGATCTGATACACTTTTCAGGGGTGTCCAACCTGTGGCCTGAGGGCCACATGCGGCCCCGTGAAGTATTTTGTGTGGCCCCGATCAGTGTTTTCCTCTGCTGCCCCTGGGTATTTACTGTCTTGCTGGCTCCCTCCTCTGTCTTGCTGCAGCGTTTGCGCATTTGTGTGGCCCCAGAAACATTTTTTTCGTCCAGTGCGGCCCAGGGAAGCTAAAAGGTTGGACACCCCTGCTTTAAATCCATTAACAAGGAGCATGAAACAGCATCATATAAGAAAGTTTTAACTTTTTATGAAACCTCCAGTAACTAACTTCAGTCCTTATTTGAACAGGTAAAATATTCCAGATTGTAGCATAAGCAAAAGAAGAGTTACCGTATATACTCAAATATAAACCCCTTCCAAATATAAACTCAGGTAACCATTTTTCCCCCAGAAAAGGTGACTTGAAGATAAAATGAACTCACTGCAGTGTTGCGAGATTACTGTGGAGTAAAGGGGATGCTAGGCTAGGCTGCTGCCTTAGCACCCTGAGGTTGTGAGTTCAATCCCAGCCTGCTGCCTGTGACTCTGGGCAAGCCACATAAACCTCCATTGCCTGCCGGGACATATAGGAAAAATACTTATTGATTATTAAGAGCTCATTAACCAGTTACTTTGCACACACATCTTGGCAGTGCGCCCAGATTTGTGCACCATCTATAGAACCCAGACTTATAGTTGCGTAAGTGCTATAATTCTGTAATGTATGCACGCAATCAGCACCTAGTGCGTCGCACAAAGAGGGGGAAAGTTGACTGAATGTCCATCTCGTTCCGTGCCCAGCGTTGTTTCTGAATGTAAATGAGGAGGTGGGTTGTGGGGTCAAGGCGGACCTTCTTCCGGCTTCAGCGGAGAATCCTCTTTGCGGGGGAAGGCTGGTTGGGCCGTGAAATCGCCTGCACCTCCGTTCTGCATTTCCCACCGTGTGTGAGCTGCAGTGACCCGTTGGACATATGGTGGTAATTCGGCTCTTAGTGCGAGGGTATGAAGGGATTGTTGAGAGGTGTTGACATTGCTGGCACTGACGATTACATGATTCCCTGCCATGCTTAGGCACGGGAATTTTTATTTTCCAGATGTTGCTTGCATTATACGGTGCCAGGGGAGATGCAGCCAATCAAAGGGCTCGATTTGCTGGCACCCACCCCCCCATCTGCTTTCCTCATTATAAAACTGCTGTGCATGGTGGAACGGCAGCTGAGCTGTTCCAGTGCAGCCACTTGTGTGTGTATGTGTATGTGTGGGGGGGGGACCTTTTCCCTCCCATAAACTTAAACAAGAAATAATGTTAAATATTAGACCAGTGATTCCCAACCCTGTCCTGGAGGAACACCAGGCCAATTGGGTTTTCAGGCTAGCCCTAATGAATATGCATGAAGCAAATTTGCATGCCTATCACTTCCATCATATGCAAATCTCTCTCATGCATATTCATTAGGGCTAGCCTGAAAACCCGATTGGCCTGGTGTTCCTCCAGGACAGGGTTGGGAACCACTGTATTAGACAACGCCCACAAAGAAGAAATTCCTGGGAGCTGTGTAATAAGTGATTGTCTTGCAAGTGGAAGGGGGATGAGAAATTGTGACTGATTGAACTATTCATCTCGCAGCCCACTTGCCCAAACTTGCGTTGGGTAGCACTCTTGGAAAATCAGAGGTACCTGCAAGGAGACAACTTATCCTAGCATGGTTTCCTGTCAATCACTGTGAATGGTCAGTTTGGGAGGGGGCAGTTGCTTATCTCTTAGGAAATAAAGACACCAAAAGACAATCTGGTCTTTCTGTGCCTTGGTTTATTGTATATTACGTTGCATCATCCCTCTACTTAATTCTTTCTTATAAGAACATAAGAGCTGCCATACTGGAACAGACTGAAGGTCCATCAAGCCCAGAATCCTGTTTCCAACAGTGGCCAACCCAGGTCCCAAGTACCTGGCAGAAACCCAAAGAGTAGCAACATTCCAGAGCTGAGACTGTGATGTCATAATGCCTCATTCCACCAATGCCTAAGAGCCAAACTCATCAGTGATGTCACAATGGCTTCATTGTCCTAGACTTGGCTCACAGAAGAACATAAGAGCTGCCATACTGGGACAGACCGAAGGTCCATCAAGCCCAGAATCCTGTTTCCAACAGTGGCCAACCCAGGTCCCAAGTACCTGGCAGAAACCCAAAGAGTAGCAACATTCCAGAGCTGAGATTGTGGCTATGGCCCTACGGCGCACTACGTGTCAGCAAAAACTGGCTCAGAAGATTTTGTAGTATTGATAACAAGGATAGATTTAATGGCTGGATCCCTGGCACATTTATAATGCCAATGTTGCAGTGGGCTGAGAACCAGGAGAACTGAGCTCAATCCTTACTGCAATTCCTTGGGTTCATGGGCAAGTCACTTAACCCTCCATTGCTCACAGAGAAAGAGCTTATATATAATAAATGTGAACCGCTTTGGTTGTAGCACAGAAAGGTGGTATATCAGATCCCTTAGCCTTGCCCTGTGGCTGTGAAATATAAGCCCCATCTAGACCTTTGAAGCTGACGCCTGAACACTGAATAGCACTAGCTCTGCTGATAGATGACCTCTTGTGATCCCTGCCGGCCATGTGTAGTCTTTCAATTTCTGACTTTGAGAAATTGCCTGCAGCATTCCTAAACCTCTTCTCTTTTTTTTTTGGTTTAAAAAGTGGTCAGGCTGTGTTTTAGCCAGCAATGGTCAATGTCTATATGGCCACCACTGGCTGTATTCCCGGATAGTCATGCCATGTCGATGCCCATTCTTCGAGCCTGATTATGTCCCGTTGCAGATCTTCGCAATCCCCCTGCGTCTTTACTATTCTGAATAACTTTGTATCATCCGCAAATTTAATCACCTCGCTCGTCGTACCTGTCCAGATCGTTTATAAAGATGTTAAAGAGCACGGGTCCAAGCACCGAGCCCTGCGGCACCCCACTGGTGACGCTCTTCCAGTCCGAGTATTGTCCATTTACCCCCACTCTCTGTTTCCTATGCTCCAGCCAGTTTTTAATCCACGTGAGTATTTCACCCTCGATTCCATGGCTTGCAATTTTCCGATATTCGCCTGTTAACCGCATCAGATAAATAACAAAAACAAAAAGCGCAATGATGGTGTACAGGACGCCAAGGTCTTTATTGGACAAACATAAGAATAAAATCACAAAACAGTTTGTATCCAAAAGGACAGATAAGGACGGACCCGTCACGGTCCGTGTTTCGAAGAAACACTCCTTCCTCAGGGGTCCTAATCTGTGATGTATCAATATAAGAAAACCTGGTGGATATCAACTGGATAAGAACTTTGGGGCATTCCAGGTGCGGAATTAAGTGCCGATATTCGCCTGTTTACCATATCAGATAACCACATCAATTGGGTCACCTATAAAGCAGTCCGATCAGTGGCGCAGCGAGTGAGGTTGGCGCCCAAGGTGGAGACAAGGTGGAAGCCCAAAAGTTCTTATCCAGTTGATATCCATCAGGTTTTCTTGTATTAGGACCCCTGAGGAAGGAGTGTTTCTTCGAAACACGGACCGTGTCGGGTCCGTCCTTGCCTGTCCTTTTGGCTACAAACTGTTTTATGATTTTATTCTTATGTTTGTCTAATCAAGACCTTGGTGTCCTGTACGGTTTTTGCTTTTGTTCTTTATCTGATGCGGTTAACAGGCGGATATCGACACTTAACTGCCTAGGTCGTTAACTCCGCACCTGGAACACCCACAAGTTAGTTGGTTTCGGCTTGGACACTAACCAGTTAAATGCCGCTGAATATTCGTAGTTCGCCACGGACAAGCAAATTAAACAGTGAGGTTGCTCTCTGGGCTGTTTAAATCACTGAATATTGGGTGGAGTTTTTAAAAAAAAATAAGAACAAGAAATGGAAGTAGAATTTGCCTAACTGGGAAACCCAAAATGGAAAAAGGCGCGTATGATGTCCAATCCAACCAAATAAGTCTATCATTTGAGTACAATAACATGTAAATAACAATTGTATGTTATTCACATGAGATTATATGTTATTGTACTCATATAATAAAGACTTGTTTGGTTGGATTGGACATCATACGCGCCTTTTTCCATTTTGGGTTTTTTATAATAGACATTATGAGATGGGGGGGATTTGTTTTGTCTGAGGTCTCCCAGATGGTGGTTGAAACCTGCCCCCGTCGTTACAGAGAGCTTGATTTCGGTAAGGCTTCAGGTGCAGGATGGTAACTTTGGCAGCCCCTCCTGGAAACCAACTTGCTGTTCCCGAGTCAGTCAAGACGATCTCCGGTGACATTTTCCCCAAACCCATTCTCATAGAAAGTATGTAGCCTTTCAGAGAAATAAAGTTTTGTCCTTGCCTGGCCTCTGGGAACTAAGCAGGGCCTTGGGGCCGGAGCACTGAATCGCTGAAAATGGGGAGGGGGGGGGAATGCCTCCCGCATGAGGCAACATCTCTCCAGGAGATAAGAGGCAACTGGAATGTCTCTCTGCTGCTTTCCGATTGTCTGCCCTGGGACTGTACCTGTGATTGATGATTCCAAGTGCATTGCACCTTCCCTAATTGTTCATAACATCTAATTGCTTTCCTTCCACATTCAAGGATGTGGCAATGCTGACAATGTTGGCAAATATCTGTTATGTTTCTTCGTTCTCTCTCTGTTTTTTGGTGTTGCTTTTTTTCCCTTCCCTTTGATTCCGATTCTTTCCTGCTTCTCAGCCTCTGCACCCCTGTTAGTCAAGGGTGTGTGATCTCATCTTCATCCCTTGTTAATGTCTGTTGTTAAGAATTAGAGGGGGTGAGATTCACCCTGCCACAGTCGGTAGTTTTTAAGCTGTTGACGGTGAAGGCCCGATATTCAATGGCAGGCAGTGTCTGGGCCTTAAAGTGTGGCTACCCGGAAGTTAATCAGACATCGCTGCCCATAGCCTCTTGAAAACAGAGGCCGGTTAAGGGAAGAAGAGCAAGTGGGGCTGTGCGTGACTGAAGACAGAAGAATGTCAACGTCTTGGAAGACCCTGGGCAAGTATATTCCCATGCAGTAGCTTAGTAAGGGGTGGGGGGAGTGAGGGGGTGGTCCCCTTCCTCTTCTCCGTTCCCCCTTCTACCCCTCTTCCCCCATACCTAACTTCGGCACAAGCGGCCACCAACTTGCTGCCGGCGCGGGTTCGGCGCTCTCTCTGACGTCACTACCGGGACCAGTGACATCAGAGAGCGCCTGTATTCAGACTGGTGCCTGGTTAGCCCTTGAGCTGTCCTAACTTGCATTCACCACTAACCAGTTAATTACAGCTCTGCCAAAGCTCTACCTCTGGCAGTTTGTCCAGGTTTTGGAAAGCCCATGAGCTCCGGCTGCCTCTGGAGAGTGCGCGGATGACGTCACATGAATCCCTGTATCCATCCTCTAAACTAGTGTATCACAAACTGTGTGTCATGGCACAATTTTTTGTCGCAGCAGACTCCAAGTGTGCCCTGATGAGACGCCGGTGAGGAAGAGAGATGCCAACGTGGGCTGACTGCTTGTAGGACGTGTCTCTCGCAGTGAGAGGTACGTCCACGCCAACGACTCTTCTCCTCTTCCCGCACCGCCCCTCCTCCAGGATCCCCCCATCGAAGTGACGGGTTCAGGGTCGCAGCCAGATGGGCCTCCACACATGCGCGGACATCAATGTGATCATTGCATCAACATCTGCGCACTTCCAGATGTCTTACAGCCGGGGCACTGGGTTTAGTGTGCCTTCCGGCTGAAAAGTTTGTGGGACACTGCTCAAAAAACCTCCAGTCCTAGAGGTGACATACTCTGTATCCCTGTGTCCATCCCCTGAACCCCCCAGTCCTAGAGGTGACAGGCTCTGTATTCATGTGTCTATCCCCTGGACCCCCCAGTCCTAGAGGTGACAGGCTCTGTATCCCTGTGTCCATCCCCTGAACCTCCAGTCCTAGAGGTGAGAGGCTCTGTACCTCTGTGTCCTTCCCCTGAACCCCCAGTCCTAGAGGTGAGAGGCTCTGTACACCTGTGTCCTTCCCCTGAACCCCCCAGTCCTAGAGGTGACAGGCTCTGTATTCCAGTATCCATCCCCTGAGCCCTCCAGTACCCCTGTGTCCTTCCCCTGAACCCCCCCTGTCCTAGAAGTGACAGGTTCTGAATCCCTGTGTCCATCCCCTGAACCCCCCAGTCTTAGAGGTGACAGGCTATAGAAAAGTTCCATTCCAGGACATTTCTTCATATACACAGAGAAACAAAAGTAAGAAGGTAGCAAATGCCCTGTCCTAGTTATAGGTGTGAATTGTTCCTGCTTCTGATTCATCTGAAGAGATGGTCATTCTTCAGCCAGTTAATGGGGGCCAGGGGAACTTTCCTCCATTAAGATGTTAATATCCTTGTAGAGGCTGGTTAATAAGAGCATCCACGCGGTATCATAAGTCATCATAGAAGAACAAGACCTGAGCTTTGTATAAATCTTTGCTCCATTTACTGTGTAAGTCTGATCCTCGCTGAAATTCTGGAGTCTTGGTTTCCGTGGCTCCGATTCCTCGTCAGGGTAAAGACTAGAGCGCTGCGCAGGGATTTGGGTCAGTGGGAATTCCGAAGGTATCCCCTCTGAGGTCACAGGAATCCCATGGGGATGGAAGTAGATCCTGCGGGGTTCCCATGGGAGCTGTGGCATAGCGAGAGTGAGCGGTGTCTGGGGCGGTGGCACCCCCCCCCCCATCCCCTTCCCCAAACCTTTTTAACTTTAACTCAGGCAGCCACCAACTTACTGCCCGCATGGGCTTCGGCGCTCTCTGATGTCACTGGTCCCGTTAGTGACGTCAGAGAGAGCGCCGAAGCCGAGGCAGGCAGCAAGTTGGTGGCCGCTCGTGCCGAAGTTAGGTATAGGGGAAGGGGGGTAGAAGTGAGAAGGGGGAACGGAGAAGAGGAAGGGGACCGCCCCCTCACTCCCCCCACCCCTTACTACGCTACAGCATGGGAATATACTTGCCCAGGGTCTTCCAAGACGTTGACCTTCTGTCTTCAGTCACGCACAGCCCCACTTGCTCTTCTTCCCTTAACCAGCCTCTGTTTTCAAGAGGCTGTGGACAGCGATTCTAGACGCTGTCCATGGCTGACCCAGAAGCCTTACCTCTGACGCATCAGAGGGAACGCTTCTAGGTCAGCATGTAGGAAGTAGGAACTGCTGCCTGCAACCTTTCAAGACAGATGCCAGTTAGAGAGACAGAGAATAATTTGTGGCCACGGAGGAGGGAGTGAGAAATGTTGCATGCGGGGTGTGGGAGGGATGAGCGAGAACTATTGGGACATAGAGGGGAGGAAGGGAGAGAAAGAGTGATGACGCACATAGGGAAAGGAAGAAAGAGGGAAAATTGTTGGTCATGGGGGTGGAAAGGAGGAAAGAGAGAGAAAGATGTACAGTAGGGGGAAAGGGAGACTTGTTGGACATGGTAGTGGTAAAGAGGGAGGTAGAGATGTGTGAGGAAAGAAATGCAAGGGGAGAGATGTTGGATGTGGTGGAGAGAGAAGGGTGAGATAGACCCTGCATAGGGATGGAAAGGAATGTGAGAGGGAGAATGTTGGACATGGTGATGGATGGAAGGGAGGGAAAGGTGCAGCATGGGGCTGGTAGAGATGGTGGGGGGATGGGAGAGAGATGGAAAAATGTTGGAATTAGGCAGTAGAGGGGTGGAAGTAATTTACCCTGGAGGATCCAACCTCTCTCTCTCTTTTACCATTCCTTGTGCAGCTAGGGAGGGAGTGAGAAAGATGGTGGTCAATGAGAGAGAGTAAGACATATTGGATACGGGGGTGGAGGAGAAAGAGGAAGATGTGCTGTGTAGGAGGGGGAAGGGCAGATAAAGGGGGCAGAAGGGCATGAGGATGCTATACAGTGGGTGGAAGGGAGGTGAAAGAGAAATGCTGGTGGATGGGTTTGGAGCGGAAGGGAGAGGGAGATTTCAGGCTTTGAGTGCAAGGAGGGGAGAAAGAGTGACGGGAAGGAGAAGCTAGAAATAGTGGCATCCTGTGGGAGAGACGGGGAGGCTGGCAAGGAAATGAATGAACAGAGGATAGTGATTACAGTGGCTAAAGATAAGGTAATCAGGAGTCGACTGAAGATGGAAGAGTGGATGAGAAAAGAAGAAAATTTGATAGGTAGCTGAAAAGTAAAGAGGAGAAGGGCGAAAGAGGGTAAAATCTGAGTGGACTGAGGGAGAAAAGAGCTAAACAGAAAGGTCAATATGTCAGATGCAGTTGTAGTGAGGGAATGGAGAAAAGACAAATGGACAGCAGCAGCGGGAAGGAGAATTTGCATAAGGCAGGAAAGCAAAAAAGAGAAACTGGAACCAACTTGATGGAAAAATAAATTTATTGCCTGAAATTTATTGCTGTAGCTGGTGGATATCCCCCTTCTACCAAGTACGGCAGCATCTTTGAGCCACTGAGCTGCCAGCATTTGTGGCTCAGGGGCGTTGCTTGGTAAAAAGGAGTTTGGGCTACCTTTGGAACTTGGAGATCCTCATCAGCTAGAGTATTTATGTTTTAGATTTACATTAGAGACTGGCAGAGACCCATTTACAAAGGATGTCTTAATGGAAATGGGTCTCTGCCAGAACCTCTAACGTACTTCAGTAGCATAATTAAATGAAATAACTACTTCTAAAGGCAGTGGCACCCCTCCCCCGCCCTCTTCTTCGCCCCCCTGCTGCACGCGCATGCCCCTTCCCCGTACCTTTATAACTTCGGCGTGAGCAGCCACCAACTTACTGCCCGCGTCTGCTTCAGCGCTCTCTCTGACATCATGGACTTGATATACCACAGTCGTTCTACTACTACTACTATTAATTATTTCTATAGCGCTGCCAAACGCACAGAGCGTTGTACAGAGTCTCAAAGATTAAGAAAACAGTCCCTGCTCAAAAGAGCTTACAATCTAAACAGGCAAGACAGACAAACAGGATGTCATGGATACAGTTGGCTGGGTTGGAGAGCAGAGGGGAGTACAGGACAATCGAGCCATTGTGACATCACTGACGAGGTTGGCTCTTATTGGTGGAATGAGGCATTATGACATCACAAGCTCAGCTCTGCTTCCCAAAGACAGAAACAGGATGTCATGGATACAGTTAAGGGGAAGGGTTAATCTGCTGGCTGGGTTGGGTGGCAGAGGGGAGCACAGGACAATCGAGCCATTGTGACATCACTGCTGAGGTTGGCTCTTATTGGTGGAATGAGGCATTATGACATCACAATCTCAGCTCTGCTTCCCAAAGACTGAAACTCTTCACACTACTACCAGGAATTATTTCTATAACGCTACCAGACGCATGCAGCGCTGTACAGAGTCACAAAGAAGACAGTCCCTGCTCCAAAGAGCTTACAATCTAAACATGCAAATGGGATGTCTTGGATACAGTTAATCAGCTGGCTGGGTTGGAGGGCAGAGGAGTAGGGTTAAGGATTGAAGGCTATATCTAAAAGGTGGGTTTTCAGTCTGCTTTTAAACAAGGGAAGGGGCTTGATGGACAAACTCGGGTCATGTATTCCAGGCATAGGGGGCAGCTAGATGAAAGGAACGAAGTCTGGAATTGGCAGGGGAGGAGAAGGGTAACGTTAAGAGTGACGCTATCCGACTGAAAAAATCCTACATTGCACGGTGTTATCCTCAAACCTCAGGACATCCTGGCAAACAGTTCTTCAGTGAAATCTGGGACGAAAGAGCCAATGGCTCTTGGTTAAGGAAATCCTTAGGCCACCCTCACTAAGCTGGAGAAATCCTGTATCATTAGAGAAGTGGCAGAGGGCCAGGTGAGCAGGAAGCACAGCGTAAAAGACGTTTTACCACTGGCATTTCCAAAACATCTGTTTACGTTTTATAAGGTTGGGTTGTTTTTTTAAGCCTATTCATCTTTTATTAAAGTCTTCGGCTGACGTTGCACAAAAACCACCGAAAAAGAAAGTCCAAAACTGCTCAGCTAGATTTGAAATATGATTGAGATACCCTAGACCCCCTTCCCTAGCAGTGAGGGCAGAAAGAAAGATTCTATACAGCGATTTCAAGGAGAGATGGGATGACTTGATCTGGTCCTTTGCTGAGATGTTTATGTTTATTCAAAGTTGGTATCCCGCAATTTACAACAGATCAATGCGGCTTACAAAACACAATAAAATTTAGTTTAAACAAGAAAAGACCCCCATTATCAATAGGAAAGAACATAAGAATAGCCTTACTAGGTCAGACTAATGGTCCATCAAGCCCAGAAGCCCGTTCTCACGGTGGTCAATCCAGGTCAATAGTACCTGGCCAAAACCCAAAGAGTAGCAACATTCTAGAGTCTTAGAATAGCAGCATTCTGGAACCCCAAAGAGTAGCAACATTCCATTCGGAATCCCCAAAGAGTAGCAACATTCTAGAATCTTAGAATAGCAGCATTCTGGAACCCCAAAGAGTAGCAACATTCCATTCGGAATCCCCAAAGAGTAGCAACATTCTAGAATCTTAGAATAGCAGCATTCTGGAACCCCAAAGAGTAGCAACATGCCAGAATCTTAGAATAGCAGCATTCTGGAACCCCAAAGAGTAGCAACATTCCATTCGGAATCCCCAAAGAGTAGCAACATTCTAGAGTCTTAGAATAGCAGCATTCTGGAACCCCAAAGAGTAGCAACATTCTAGAATCTTAGAATAGCAGCATTCTGGAACCCCAAAGAGTAGCAACATTCCAGAATCTTAGAATAGCAGCATTCTGGAACCCCAAAGAGTAGCAACATTCCAGAATCTTAGAATAGCAGCATTCTGGAACCCCAAAGAGTAGCAACATTCTAGAATCTTAGAATAGCAGCATTCTGGAACCCCAAAGAGTAGCAACATTCCATTCGGAATCCCCAAAGAGTAGCAACATTCTAGAATCTTAGAATAGCAGCATTCTGGAACCCCAAAGAGTAGCAACATTCCATTCGGAATCCCCAAAGAGTAGCAACATTCTAGAATCTTAGAATAGCAGCATTCTGGAACCCCAAAGAGTAGCAACATGCCAGAATCTTAGAATAGCAGCATTCTGGAACCCCAAAGAGTAGCAACATTCCATTCGGAATCCCCAAAGAGTAGCGACATTCCATGCTACCGATCCAGGGCAAGTAGTGGCTTCCCCCATGTCTTTCTCAATAACAGACTATGGACTTTTCCTCTAAGGAAACTATCCAAACCTTTCTTAAAACCAGCTACGCTATGCGCTCTCACAACAACTTCTGGGAACGCGTTCCAAAGCTTAACTATTCTCTGAGTGAAAAAAAAAAATGTCCTCCTATTGGTTTTAAAAGCATTTCCATGTAACTTCATTGAGTGTCCCCCTAGTCTTTGTAATTTCTGACGAAGCGAAAAATCGTTCTAATCTAAATAATGAAAGAGAAGAAAAGAGCCCCCAAATCTCTTTTTGCTTTGGTCTCCTGAATGCCGTCTTCTCATGTCCACTGAGAATCTAAAAAGTACATCAAACTAACTCCCCTCCTTTAAGAACGCATAGTGCAGGTTTTAGCGCTGGCAGTGGCGGTAAGTGCTGCGATGCTCATAGAATAGCCTATAGGAAGAGGAGATGCAAATGTTAAGAGTCTTAGCCAATAGGGAGAGGAGGAGATAGTGGATGCTGCAGATGGGCCATTTGGGTATTTACCGTATATGTTTGTTGAACAGAGAATCGGTTTACTTAATTATTACTTGTTTTCAATAGTGTGTTTGTTACTATGATTGTGGAACTAATACCGGAAGCATTTCGTTACTTTACCACACCTATCTGTTAGTTATGCTTTTTGGAATTTATTTTATTTTAATGTCTTCCTATTTATGATTCTTATATTTTGATATGTTGGCACATAATGCAATTTTAATTATTTGTGTTTTTTGAGTGACGCCGTCCTTCACTGAAACACGGGCCGTATCAGGTCCATCCATAAAATCGGCTTCCTCTGATCTTCCAGTTCCACTTTGTTGTTCCATCTGTGGCCATCTACGTCCCCTGTTACCACTCCATACTCGATTCCTGTTGCTCTTTCCTTCCAGGCCACCCTTTGGTGCTTTAAAGCAGTGTTTCCCAAGTTGGGCCTGGAGACCTGGATATCCACACCGATTCGTATGCACGGCCTCCATTGTCTGCAGATCTCTTTCCTGCATATTCCTTGTGGCTATCCTGAAAACCTGACTGGCAAGGGGGGTAATCCAGGACTGCTTTAGTGTACCCCCACTTCCTGATGAGGTTCTCTTCGGATCCGAGAAAACTCAGGTCCTCTTTATAGCAGTTATTGATTCAGCAGGTGCTACCCAGTAATTGCGGTGGTGACTGGCGGTTCCTTCCCTGCTCTGTCTGTCTTTCCTCACCCATTCTGCACTTTGCCAGAGAGTCTTAACGTTATAACTTTGCTCCTATACCCACTTCCCCCATGGACCATTTTTGGCTGTCCTCCAGTTTTGACGTCTGGGTTTTTTCTTGTGGCTTTTCCTGTTATTAGTAGTTCCAGAGAAGTGGTTTGCTCTGATCCAGGTCTCGTAGCCTGGACGTGGGCTGTATAGTCACGTCTCTTGCTAAATGCGCCCACGACAGATAGACACTCTGGGGGTACGCAGAAAGTGCCTCACTGAGGACGCCTGAAATTAAGCACCAGATTTAATGTGCGCTGAGCTCTATCCTAGAGAAACACACATGAGTGTGCTTTTATAGAATACTGACTTGATATACCACCTTTCTGTGGTTACAATCAAGGCAGTTTACATATTATACACAGCTACTTACCTGGGGCAATGGAGGTAGGGTTACCAGATTTTACTCTTGTAAAATCCGGACGCATTGCTCCACTCCCAGGCCCGCCCACTTTCCCCCAGCCCTGCCCCGTTCTACACAATTCACGCCCCATTCCGCCTCCGCCTCGCCCCCCTCAACCTGTTCTCCTGCTCGGAGCCGCATCAGCGGGGCATCTGCTCATGCGCAGGTGTGATGCGATGATGTCACACGCGCGTGGATGCCCTCCTGACGCGGCCCTGAGGTGGAAGCTTTTCCAAAACCCGGTGCTGGGTTTTGAAAAGTCATCCGAACGCCCTCTAAAAAGAGGACATGTGCAGGTAAATCCGGGAATCTGGTAGCCCTAATGGAGGGTTAAGTGACTTGCCCAGAGCCACAAGGAGCTGCAGGCACAATTGAACCCAGTCCCCTAGAATCTCAGGCCACTGCACTAACCACTGGGCTCCTCCTCCACTCCAAATAGTGTGGAGTGCCAATTTTCTCCTAAATTTCGACACCTTGTGCTAATCTTACTTCTCACATTGTGACAGAGAGAGCGACTGGTAGTCATAGGATGTGATATCTCCCTCCGTATTCGCGGTTTCGATGATTCATGGTTTTTAACCTGCTGGCTCCTCCCCCCCCCCCCCCCCAATGACGTCAGCTTGCATAGAGAAATCGCTGATTCCAAGCGTTTCCAGAGAAAATCGCCGATTCCCGGCACTTTCTTCACCGTGTTTTGCCTCTCCTTCAGGAACAGGCCAGGTCTCCCGCCATGTTATTCGCGGTTCCACCATATTCGCGATAGTTTTTAATAGAAAACAGCGGAAAAACTTATGAAAAAGTTATTCGCGGTTTTTCTGTATTTGCAGATATGGAGGGAGAAGTGTATAAAGTGTCACTTCATGAATGATTCATACGTCAACAGGCTGTTAACATGAGTGGTGGTTGCGTTTTTTTTGGGGGGAGGTCAGCGAGCTTTCAAAGGGGGAAATCGAGTTGGATGACATCTTTCAGGTACTCTTAGATCGGTACATTGATCCCAGCTTCGAACATCAGCCAACTGCCCCCAACATATGGAAACAGGTGGGAATTATCCCCAGGATATTCTATCCCACTGATCCATCCCAAGCCCGCTTGACAGGTAAGTTACGTCACTGCTGCAATGCTTCGAGGCGGGTTACCCCAGGATTCCTGAGGACATCTTCACCAGCTGGAGATAAGACCCTTCCAAAGATCTTCATGTCAAAGATGTACTACGCATACATAAGAACATAAGAACAGCTTTACTGGGTCAGACCAATGGGCTATGAAGCCCAGTAGCCCGTTCTCACGGTGGCTAATCCAGGTCACTAGTACCTGGCCAAAACCCAAGGAGTAGCAACATTCCATGCTACCGATCCAGGGCAAACAGTGGTTTCCCCCATGTCTTTCTCAATAACAGACTATGGACTTTTCCTCCAGGAACTTGTCCAAACCTAGAACTGGGTAGTTTCGTATAGAGACTGGATTTAGTAAGAAAGGAGGAAGATCTTGCAAATTATCTAGACACAGGGTGACTGCAGTTGTGAAGCATGTTACAAACCTGTCAGAGATGAAAACATGCCAAAACCTTTGTCAGGCGCCCATGAGAAGCAGCTGTGTGCTAATGAGTTTCTAAGCCTGAGATGTGCAGAGAGGAAATTAGCTTCTGCAAGACAGGGAGGTAAACGGGTGAGGGAATAGGTGATGCAGCTTTCCCCCTGTCCATCTCCTCTTCTTTAATTAAAAAGGGAATATGAAATCCCGAGGTTCAGGCGGTGCGCAGAGCGGTGCAGCCAATCAGAAAGAGCACATCTGCATATCAGATCAGGCCAGGGATCAGAGGGAGAGAATTTGGCATATATGCTAAGTGAGGAGAAAGAAAACCAGAGAAAAGCTGGAAGGGATGATGGGGGAGGGGGTTGTGGAGCTGCATAAGGAGGAAGAGAACCAGGAGGTACAGGGGGAAAGGGGAGGAGAGTTCAAATTCTGCTCTGTCCTGACTCTGTGACCATGGGGGGGAATCCCACGGCAGAGCTGCAATTGCGCCTGAAAAATAGTGCAGCTTGCTATAACCAATGAGCGTAGAAATTACCGCCGGATTAAAATAGTGGCACTAATGCCCAGCTCCCCTTCCCCTAACTTCTAGTTCCCCTTCTGCTCCCCCATCTCTGCCCTCCCCTTCTCACCTGCCTCTTCTTCGAATGCCTATGATTTTATTGTCCTGTAACTTTACGGTGAATGTCAATTGCAGCCCGTTCTGAGCTCCTGGAAGAACGGGATAGAAAGATAAATAAATAATGTCACTTTTCCTGTCAGCGCCTGAGTGTTGATTGGCTCAGGCGCTGTCGGGAAGGGTAATGGTAAAAAAAAAATTAATTAATTAAAAAAATGATACCGTTCGCCCACCCAGAATCTTAAAAACACTGGTGTCTAGTGGCACCCTCCCCTCTCCACCAAGGAATCTTAAAAACATGTCCTTGTAGGGTTGACTAGACGTCCGGATTTAGCCAGACATGTCCTCTTTTGACAGGAGTATCCAAACGGGTTTTCAAAACTATTGAGCTGGGGGCCGTGTCTGGAGGGCCATCAGCGCATGCGTCTAGGCAATCGGCCAGAATTCATCAATAATCATCTTATGCCCGACAATCCTTCCAAAGCCCCTCCGTTCGATGAACCCATGAATCTGATTTATGCTTGTTGAGAAAATTTTTAAAAGCTCATCCTGGGGTCGCTCAAAGCCACTGATCACATAAAGCTTCACTTTTTCATAAACGCTGGAATGGAGGAGTAGCCTAGTGGTTAAGGCTGCAGCCTGAGCACCCTGAGGTTATAGGTTCAAGCCCAGCGCTGCTCCTTGTGACCTTGGGCAAGTCACTTAACACTCCACTGCCCCAGGTACATTCGTCAGATTGTGAGCCCACCAGGACAGGTAGGGAGAAATACAAGAGTACCTCAATGTAAAGTGCTTACACTTTCAGCAGTGTATAAATAATTAAGGGATCCTTTATTAAGGTGCGCTAACCGATTTTGCGTACGCTAAATGCTAAGGCATCCATATGGGCGCCTTACCATTTAGAGCGCGCTAAATCAGTTAACCCACCTTAATAAAAGGACCCCTAAGTTATAGCTATAATACCAAGAAATTTGCTCCATTAAGACCACCCTTCCACCCACATCACTTTGCTCTGATCGTTCAGATGATGGTCTTACCTCAACTGGACTATTGCAACTCCGCCTACCTTGGCGTCAACACCAACTCTTATCCAGAAACTGCAGCTCAGCCGTTAGACTAATCTACAAATTACAGAAATATGATTCAATCCCAACCTATGACTACCAGTTGCTCTCTCTGTCACAATGTGAGAAGTAAGATTAGCACAAGGTGTCGAAAATTGGCACGCAACTACAATGGCTCCCAATATCATCCCGAATAATTTTCAAAACCTTATGTATCCTACACCAGATTCTGTACGGAAACTCAGCAGCCCCTCTCATCCAACTGTTCTCCACTGTTTGGTCGACATCAAGAAGAATCCTTAACAGAATTCAACTAAACTTGCCATCCACAAAATACCTCCACTACAAGCAAATTTTCCACTCTATGCTGACTTATCTGGGTGTAAAAACCTGGAATGACCTCCCAGAAGCAATCAGGAAAGAGACAAACTACACCACATTCAGGAAAAACCTAAAAACCCACCTCTTTCACATTTAACTGTTTCAGCTTCTGGATTGCACCCCCTACTTCTAGCCCCCCCCCTCTACTTTCCCACTTCCTCTTTGATATGTCGCCTTGAGTTCGTATAGGTTTGTGCAACTCACAAATGGAAGATTAGATTAGACAAACATAATAGCAAATTTTAAGAAAAACTTTGCTTTATATAATCAGTGACTTTGAATGACCCCAGGATGGTCTTTAAAATTTTTCTAAAATTATTTTCTGATCAAGCACAATCAAATTCATGGGGAAAAACTTCAATTCATGTAGTTTTTCCAACTTTAGGTTTTTATGGACAATCCTAATGTCTAGTGGCCCTCCCTCCCTTCTCTCCCAAGACCCGATACCTCTTATGGCAAGAGCTATGCCCTCTGACTCCTGCCTCCGGTGCAGACCTTGGGGAAAATGGCTCCTGCCCTGCCTGGTGCATTCTGGGATGCTCTGTTTGGAGCCAGTTTGCCATGTAAGGGAGAAATGTAGCTCGATTGTCAGAGAACAGTTCTCTTGCAAAGTGGTTTGCTGCCTTGCTCTTCCCACACCAACATAAAATCAACTTTACAAGTTGAAGGACATGCGAAGGCAGCCATGTTTTTCTTTTAAACAGGAAAAGGCAGATCCCCCTTTTGGGGGGAGTTCTTACTGAGTAACCAGGTGCAGTCAAGTAATTGTAGGCGACCTCTCTAGGCAAAGCTCGCTGTGTCACAAGCACTCCAGCCCCTGCTTCCAGTATCACCTGTCAACTCCCTCCATCCCACCAGTGCAGCCCTATTAGCCCTGCAGGAAGCAGGAAGTGGCCTCCTGACGCTAAAAGCTGAGGCCCCAGTGGCTCTGACTGACGGCCAGCCAAACCCTCCGGGGCCGTTGAGCTGCCGTGTGCCAGCTTTTCAAGTCATGATTTATGACTTATTTTAGGAGAGCTGATGGGCAGCATCCGTCTGAACTCTAGAAAGCTGCCAGCCAGTCAGTTTTCTCCACATCTTACTAACCCTTAAGTTCTTTATGCTGGTACGTAGCTGGTGCATTGCCTGCCTCAGTTCTTCTAAAAAAAAGTGCCAGCCTCTTCGATTAGGCCTAACACAGGAAGTTTCCAAAGATGTCCTCATGGCTCAGCCGAAGTGCGTATTATGTCCTGTGGCATCTTTGATTATGCTTCATATGGACCTGATGAAAGCTAATACAGGCGGTAAAGCCAGGATCCTCGGGGTATAGGCCGTGGGTTAGATGTGGCCTGCAGAGCCCTTTTTTTCCCCAGCCCGCCACACTTTTCCTAAACACAGATGAATTCGAGCCCATGAAGGAAGTTTTACAGCAGAAAGGCGGGGGGTTCTTCACAGGGTCCATTAGTTGCAGAGGTTGAGGGCAATAGGGAATGGCAGCCTAACCAGCAAATTGAACTGTCTCCAAGTCGTCTGCTCCTCTCGGTGACTTGAAATGTCCCAGGGAGACCGCTTGAAAAATCTGTGGAACTCTACCATGAAGAATCTGTTTATGAAGAACTTGGGAGAGGCTTAGGGCTAGACTTTGGGCCAGTGTTAGACACAGTGAAGCCTAGGAAAATACTAAATTCTCCTTTCCGCCCCTCATGACCCATTTCCAGGCTCTGCCCTAAGCCTAACCTCTCCTGGTCCCTTCCTGAGTGGCCTCCCCTCATTCCCAATGGTCATTTCTAAGTGTTGTCCCTTTTCATGGGCCCTGTTCTCCCTCATAGCCTGTCCCAAACGCTCTCTTTCCCTCAAGTCCCTTTTCTTGAGTGCTGTCCCCCCCTCTCATGGCCTTTTCCCTGATTCTACCCTGGACCACCTACTGAATAGCCAGTTTCAGTTGAGGTGGTTAGATGCCACTGAATATCTGTGGAAAGCCCCACCCAGATGATTTAACTAGGCAGGATCGTCTTCTGCCTGGTTAACCCCCCCCCCCATACATAACCGTAGCGTGGTTTTCAGCGCCGGCCACAGCGGTAACAGCTTCGACGCTCATAGGAATTCTATGAGAGACAGAGCTGTTACCGCCGTGACCAGCACTAAAAACACTTGTAAAGGGGGGAGTAAGTCACTTTGAATATTTACCCCACTGATTCCACAAAAGGGCCAGACTGAACTGGAGGTTCAAGAGAAATAAGTTCCCCCTCCAAAAGGTCTGGAATGTGTTTGCTTTTTGCAGGATTTGTTTACTGGAGCTCTTAAAGGCTTCTTCCTCCTTCTCACTCCTCCCCACCCCCCACCCCCCCCCCCACCCCCCCCGGTCCCACTACCTTGGGAGAGATGTCATTCTAGGGGGGCCCCATTCAGTTTCATCTACGCCACTTTGCTGAGAGGAGCTTACAGGCCTGAAAGGGCGTAATCCGCTGAGAGAAGGATTCTCCTGGACTATAAATCAATCAATCAATTCCCAGTCAGCCTTGGCAGCAAGAGAAGCTCCTATCCGGAGCCTTTACCCCGGCTGCAGGGGATCTGGAAATTCATTTGAAGAAGGTCAGAAGGCAGCACAGTTACACTTTTACACGGAAATGCAAAGGCTCTTGCCTTTTGCCACAGCCTCTGCAGTCCAGGGGGTCAGTGGGACCCCTTCTTAGCTGGATCCCCCCCATTGTGTGGGCTGCTAGGTGGCAACCAGCTGCTCTAATAATGTTGCATTGACTGTAAGAGACTGTTGAAAAGTGGACCTCTTTCCTTTCAATTTTTTTTTTTTCTTTTTTTGGTCATTTAGGAGACAAAGAGTGGCATTTTCAACATGAAGTCTAAATCCAATTTTGGATGTTTTGGGGGGGGGGGGGGGGAAATGCCCAGAAATCCAGTAGAGAACATGGCCATTTTCGAACCAGAAAAATATCTATCTTTTTGTTTTGAAAATTGCCATTTCCCAGATGTTTGTCTTCAGTACGTCTATCTTTATGAACCATTTTCAAAAATAAAGTCCAAATGAATAATATAGAAACATAGAAACATAGAAGATGACGGCAGAAAAGGGCTCCAGCCCATCAAGTCTGCCCACTCTGCTTACCCACCCCCTGTCTATGCCCTAATGACCCAATTTCCTTATCTTGACCCTCGTAGGGATCCCACATGGGCATCCCATTTATTCTTAAAGTCTGGCACGCTGTCTGCCTCGATCACCTGCACTGGAAGCTTGTTCCAATGATCAACCACTCTCTCTGTGAAGAAATACTTTCTGGTGTCTGCAGCAGCCACTCTCTCCTCCTCTCCCTATTGGCTAAGGCTCTTAACATTTGCATCTCCTCTTCCTATAGGCTAAGGCTCTTTACACCTGCATTGTGATGTCATAGAACTTTCTGATTATAGAAACATAGAAACATGATGGCAGATAAAGGCCAAATGACCCATCATAGAAACATAGAAGATGACGGCAGAAAAGGGCTACAGCCCATCAAGTCTGCCCACTCTGCTTACCCACCCCCTGTCTATGCCCTAATGACCCAATTTCTTTACCTTGACCCTCGTAGGGATCCCACATGGGTATCCCATTTATTTTTAAAGTCTGGCACGCTGTCTGCCTCGATCACCTGCACTGGAAGCTTGTTCCAATGATCAACCACTCTCTCTGTGAAGAAATACTTTCTGATGTCGCACAAAAACCGACCATTGGGACGTAGGAGGGGTCAGCATCCTTCGAGATTGACCACACAGTACTCCAGTGAACATCACATAAAAAGTCCCACCAGTCCATAACCCCCTTATATTGTGTGGTGGGTTCTCCAAAACTCGCCCACAACCTGCTATACCCAACTATATACCACCCTCAGTGGCCCTTATGCCTGCAGGTGTCGCTTATATGTCGGCACAGTAGGTTTGGGGTGGGTTTTGGAGGGCTCGCGCTTTCCACCACAAGTGTACTAGTTAGATGGACCTGGTGCCCCTTTCCTATAGTCTTCTGTACTGATAACTCTAATAGGACTGACCATAACAGGTATGCACTGATTCATTCATATCTTTGGGGGATGGTTGGGGGGGGGGTCAGTAACCACTGGGAGAGTAAAGGGGGCGCATACTTTCATACCTCCAGTGGTCATCTGGTCCGTTTGGCCACCTTTTTGGCACTTATTCGTTATTGAAACAGGTCTAGCTTCAAACGTCCAAGCTTTGCCCTGGACGTTTTCTGCAGTGTTCCATTATTGCAGAAAAACGTCCAGATCGTGGTACACTGATAAATCCGTGCACGACAATTGCGGCCCCTCGAGGATAGGTAGAAGGCCCTGATTTGCTCAGACTCCTCTTCGAGACCCTTCCAAGGAGTCTGAGCAAATTGGGGCCTTCCAGATATCCACTAAAAGGGTTCTCATAATCATGATGTAGACCAGGGATCTCAAAGTCCCTCCTTGCGGGCCGCAATCCAGTCGGGTTTTCAGGATTTCCCCAATGAATATGCATGAGAGCATATAATGAAAGCAGTGCATGCAAATAGATCTCATGCATATTCATTGGGGAAATCCTGAAAACCCGACTGGATTGCGGCCCTCAAGGAGGGACTTTGAGATACCTGATGTAGACCTAACCCTAATACTAGGTAGGAAGTGAATCTTTTAAGTGTAGGGGGGGTCCCCTCTACACCCCTCAAAAAAGAGGGTTACTTCGTAACCCCCCAAAAGACAAAATAGTATCCTGTCAGGGCGCAATTGTCGGGTCACCTCAAATCGTACATCTGCCCTAATCTCATCCAATTAAACATACAGGTTCCACATACAACTATGTCTGTTTAAACAAGAGGAAAAGACCTCAGAAGTCTGCACCCTATAGAATATACAATTCACTTAATGGTTTTAGCAGGACAGGTTCTCTATCATTGGTCTAAAAAATCTCTTGTGACCGATTGACAAAATTTAAATTGGTGTATTTCAGTGGTTCCCAACCCTGTCCTGGAGGAACACCAGGCCAATTGGGTTTTCAGGCTAGCCCTAATGAATATGCATGAAGCAAATTTGCATGCCTATCACTTCCATCATATGCAAATCTCTCTCATGCATATTCATTAGGGCTAGCCTGAAAACCCGATTGGCCTGGTGTTCCTCCAGGACAGGGTTGGGAATCACTGGTGTATTTAACAGTCCTACAATCATTATTACAATCGGTGATAAAGTGCACAGATAAGTGCACTTTATCACCGATTGTAATAATGATTGTGTGTATGTTTGATTTGTTTTCTACATTTTTGAGGTTCCGTTCCATTTTTGTTTCATAGTAGTTGTTCACTAAATCTCACCCAAAACAACCCCTCCCCCCTTGAGATTTAGATGAACTGCCAAACAACCTAGCATAGAAAAACCATCTAGAATATGTTTTGAAAATGGCAGTTTGGACGTGAACCAAACCAAACGCCGTTTTGTCATTTTGGGGATGTTTTTCTCGTCTGAAAATGAGCCTCAAAAGAGCAAGGAACAGGTTTTGGGAAGTTCTTCATGCCTTGGACGCCATCGGGGGACTACTGCAAGCACCGGTACCAGTCCATTGGTCGAGAACGTACGCGTCACAAGCTAAACCACTGAAACGATTGCCATCTGGGAAAAGAGGGGGCCAGAAGGGTTAAATGTCTTCACCTATTCTTCCAAAGCAAGAAAGAATGTAAAACACGAATCATTTTATTTACCAAGTAACTCTAGCAGGCTACATTGTTTATAATGGTTATGTGAGAACTGTAACTTTCAAAAAGCATTTTCCAATACTGAGGGTGGGGGGTGGAGGGATGGGGAGAGACTAGACTTCTCCAGACTGTGGCCAACTGTTCCAGTAAAGCCAGTTAGCCGCCTCTGACTGTTCCCAGCAGCACCAGTAAAGCCAGTTAGCAGCTTCTAAATGGGGTGGTGGGGGGGGGGGGTGTCTCGCTTGCTTTCTTGGCTGCTGGAGTTGGGCCAGCGTCCAAGTTCTTCGGTTGAAAGGATTATGAGGTGGGGAGGAAGAACCAACCTAACCTCGGCCTAGATTATGGATTTGTAATTGTGGTCTTAAAGGAGGTCCCTTCATATATATATATATATATATTTTTTTTTTTTTTTTTTTGGGGGGGGGGTGAGGGAGGAGGGGAGATCTTTTTTTTTCTCTCTCTCAAGCTGTCAAAGATGCATTGGAGATGATGAAAAGGTCCCAAGATGCCAGGTGGAAGTAGCTGGGAAAGGCTGCTGGCGTCTCCAGTTGGACGGCCTTTCTCCCGTCCAATAACAGGGGAGCCTGCTGGCCCTCCCGAGGCATAGAAGAGCTATTTATTGAGGAAGTCCATGTGGCTAACAGCTTAAGCCCTGCTAAGCTTGTGGCGGTCGGTACAGAAGAATTTCTGAGTACTGGAGTTAGGACCCTTTGTGGCTGCGGCTGCTGGGCCCCATAGCATTGGAATGCCCCCTTCGCACCCCCCCCCCCCCAATCATTCAGCCCTATTCAGCTCTCTCTTATCCTTGCAAGAATCTCATTAAACTCTCATATCAGTAAGCTCTTTCTTCCACAGGGAGCTCTTCCCCCCCAGATACCCTCCCTCCCTCCTCCCTCCCTCTTCGCTGTTAAATCCACCTCCTTTCTTTTGCCAAACACCCCCCCCCCCATGCCTAACTTTTATTTATTTATTTTGTTCACCCCTTTCTCTACCTACATCCTACCCAGCACATTTTGCAAAGGGTTAAGATCCCCAGACACAGTTTGTCCAGCATGTGCTCCCCCCTGAGAGCCCTGATTTGGGGATGTGTTGGTTAAAGCAGTGTTTCCTTTGTTCCTCTCTCATCCGCCCCCCCCCCCCAGCCTCCCCTTTCTATCAGAGCCTCATATAGTCCCTTCCCCCCCCCCCCCTTTGTCTTTTGTCTGTTGCTGAGTCGCTCTTTTCACGCAGGTTGCATCTCCATCCCCCTTCTTTCGGGTTTTGCATCTTTTTTTTCTTCGGTCTTACACGAGTCTCTCTTTCTTTCTCGATTTCTTCCTGAGGATCTCCTCTTGCCATCTCTCTGCTCGGTGTCCCTGTTTCACCCTCTCTCTGTATATGTGTCCTTGTTTCTCTCTCTTCGCTCCATTTACCTTTTTTTCCTCTTTTCTGTGTACTTCAAGCTCTCCATCTTCTCCTGTTTTCTCTCTCTCTCCCTCATCTCATCCCTTTCCCTCCCAGTAGATTTACATGTATTTCCTAAAGTAATACATTTACTGCACATAAGAACATAAGAATTGTCGCTGCTGGGTCAGACCAGTGGTCCATCATGCCCAGCAGTCCACTCACGCGGTGGCCCTCATGTCAAAGACCAGCACCCTAACTGAGACTAGCCCTACCTGCGTATGTTCCGGTTCAGCAGGAACTTGTCCAACTTTGTCTTGAGTCCCTGGAGGGTGTTTTCCCCTATGATAGACTCCGGAAGAGCGTTCCAGTTTTCTACCACTCTCTGGGTGAAGAAGAACTTCCTTACGTTTGTACGGAATCTATCTCCTTTCAATTTTAGAGAGTGTCCTCTCATTCTCTCTACCTTGGAGAGGGTGAACAACCTGTCCTTATCTACTAAGTCTATTCCCTTCAGTATTTTGAATGTTTCGATCATGTCCCCTCTCAATCTCCTCTGCCCGAGGGAGAAAAGGCCCAGTTTCTCTAATCTTTTGCTGTACGGCAACTCCTCCAGCCCCTTAATCATCTTAATTGCTCTTCTCTGGACCCTTTCGAGCAGTACCGTGTCCTACTGGTATTAAAAAAAGAGAGAAAATTTGCAAAGGAACGGTAAGAAAGGTGTTTACATTTCCTGAAGGATATCACATAGTCCCAAACCTGCTGCTGCTTCTCCTTAGGGAAGAAAACTTGAAAAGCCAGTGTCTGGGGGGGGGGGGGAACAGGCAAGGTTTGTTTTATCCCCCTGTTCCTGCTGAAATGCAATTGTAGATGGATGAAGCGGAAAATAGGAATATTTTGGCCCAAAAGAGGGGCTTTTCCTAGCGAGAAACCCCAGGGGAGTCTGTTGCAGGCATCCATTTGGCTGTGGCTGATGTGATAGTGGAACAAAAGCTGCAAAATTCTTCAACATATTAGGTTTTATTTTATTATTTTAGGTATTTATATACCGCCTATCAAAATTATCTAAGCGGTTTACCATCAGGTACTGAAGCATTTTCCCTGTCTGTCCCCGTGGGCTCACAATCTATCTAACGTACCAGGGATAATGGAGGATTAAGTGACTTGCCCAGGGTCACAAGGAGCAGCATGGGATTTGAACCCACAACCTCAGGCTGCCGAGGCTATTGCTCTAACCATTACACCACTCCTTGACAGCGTAGTGACTATTTTGCTGTTTCGTCTTATTTTACCCCTGTCTCTACTTTCTTTAATTTCTAAATTTGGGTTTTTTTCCCTTAAAATGGCACAATCACTTGTTATACCGAATCTGTTCCTCCGATTATGTGGTTTACCAGTCTCTGCTTTATTCACGTTTTACATACATCATCAATATGAGGCCTTACTAAAAGGGGACCAACTCTGATGATAAACAGAGCAGCAGCATCCTGATTTACTTAGCTTCAACTCATCGCGGCGTTGGGAGGGAGATCTTTCAAAGGATCTGAAGCACCTAGTATAGTTTCAGAAGGAAACTTAAATAAAAACGCAGGAGGGAGGGGTAGGAAAATAGTTTTGCCCGTTAAGATAGCACAGTTCGCGGTATCTGTAACTCTGCCGTGAGACTTGCGGAACCCAGTTGCCGTGGATGAATGATGACACCGCTGTGTAACACAACAGTTCCGCAGTGAAATGGTAAAAAAAAACAGAAACAAAGAAATACTGTGGAAATAGATGTTCGTGATTTTATTCAGTCAAAAAACGATGCAGTCGACAGTTCCGAAAAATATGCAATAGGAGTTATGAGCCCCACGGTCCGTGTTTCGACTAACTACCTTCTTCAGGGGGGGGGTCCAATGGTCAGCGATTCCACAACAAAAACAAGCAAATGTGAATATTCTCTAGGTTGCCATAGTGGCAGCTTGAGTATAACATAACATAATATAATAGTTTATATCTATACCGCAGGACCGTGAAATTCTATGCGGTTTGCAATGATTAAAAATGCTACAAATTGAGTAGAACTAACAAAGTTAGAGATTGGTGATTAACAGTTCTAGAGATCAATTGTGCAGTTCAGCTATCAAAGTACTTCCGGAACAGATATGTTTTTAGGTGTTTCCTAAATTCCCCATAGTTATTTGCATGCAGAAGTAATTGTTCCAGAGCTTTCCCCCATAATGCAACTTGATAAGAGAAAAGATGCTGATGATGTTTTTTTAAATTTACATCCTCTAACTCAGTGGTCTCAAACTCAAACCCTTTGCAGGGCCACATTTTGTATTTGTAGGTACTTGGAGGGCCGCAGAAAAAAATAGTTAATGTCTTATTAAAGAAATGACATTTTTGCATGAGGTAAAACTCTTTATAGTTTATAAATCTTCCCCCCCCCCTCCCAAAGGTCTGCATGTTCCCCCTTCTTTGCAGCGTTCTCCAGCTTCCCCCTGGCCTCCCAGTCTTAGTTTCAGCTAATTACCGCAGCTTGCAGAGAGGATCACCGGTGCTGTAGCGTTCCTTGTAGGCTGCCATCGGCCTCCGCAGCATGTTCCCTCTGCCGCAGTCCCGCCCCTCCTCTGATGTCAGGAGCAGGATCGCGGCAGAGGGAACATGCTGCTGAGGACAACGGCAGCCTGCAAGGATCACTACAGCACGGGCAATCCTCTCTGCAGGCTGCGGTAATTATCTGAAGGTAAGAGCTGGAGGTCGGAGGACGCTACAAAGAGTGGGCAGCACTAGTACAGACTGCGGGCCGCAAAATAGTACCTGGCGGGCCACATGTGGCCCCCGGGCCGCAGGTTTGAGACCACTGCTCTAACTGGTGGTGAGACAAACTTCAGGTGTGAGCTTCTCTTATGTCTATTGGTTGAGAAAGAGAAAAGGTCAATTATATATTTGGGTGCTAGACCGAATAGTACCTTGAAGCAAAAACAGCCAAATTTGACCTTGGCACGTGCTTCCATCGGCAGCCAATGCAGGAGTCGGTAGGGAAGGGGTTATGTGATCGGATTTCTTCAACCCAAAAATCAGCAGCAATTCCAGCAGAGAAGCTGATTTCTCCAACCTGGAGAATAGCCACATTTGCTTGTTTTTGTTGCATAATCGCTGACCATTGGACCTCTGAAGAAGGCAGTTAGTCGAAACATGGAGCGTGTTGGGTCCGCAATTCCTGTTGCATATATGGATAGAGTTACCAGTTTTATCTGTTTGGAAAATCTGGACCCCTAGACCTGCCCCTCAGGCCCACCCTAGCCCTTACCCCCGCTGCCTGCTCTCGTCGGGCAGGACGTCCGCACATGCGCGATTCCGGAATCTCAGAGAGTAACAAGACTCTAGAATCCCCCCAAACATTCCATGTTACCGATCCAGGGCAAGCAGTGGCTTCCCCCATGTCTTTTATTAGATAATGGCATGCAGCTTCATGGAATATGTCTTTGATATTTCCCATATTGTTATGAATAAGTGTTCCCAAATGAACCAGGCTAGCCCTGATTCCGTTCTGTTTTTATTTTATTTCTCCTGCCACAGACTATCATAGTACAGAAATTCTTGCTGGCCGCTGAAATATCTCAGCTAACGAAACAGTAAACAAGGAGCAGAAAAGCTTCCTCTTAACTATTCAGCCCTTTAGCAATCCATCTGACTGGTTCATATTTACATAATTTCCCCCCATTTCCCCTCCTTCCCCTCCTCCCACCTGTCAAAAACTGTCAAGTACCTACGTTAACATTTCTAATGGTCCAGTCATGTGTTTCTTCTCATTCCATATTTCTACATCCCTGTCTCACTGCATTTCTGGACTTGTTCTCTAACTGCCCCCCACCCGACAAAATGCTCACATATGTGATTATCTCTGGAGGAAAAGTGACGAAAATCTCTAGGGAAAAAAAAAGAGGTTTTAATTAATTCTGTTAGAGCAAACAGTCCAACCCCATCCTTATATGTGAAAAAATAAAAAAGATACAGAAGTTCAAATGTAACTTAAGAACACAAGAATATCCATACTGGGTTAGAGCAATGGTTCATCTAACCAAGTGGCCAATCCAGGTCCCTGGGAGAAACCCAAAGAGTAGCAACATTCCAGAGCTGAGATTGTGATGTCATAATACCTCAATCCACCAATGCCTACGAGCCAACCTCATCAATGATGTCACAATGGCTCCCCCATAAGAATAGCCATACTGGGTTAGAGCAATGGTTTATCTAACCAAGTGGCCAATCCAGGTCCCTGGGAGAAACCCAAAGAGTAGCAACATTCCAGAGCTGAGATTGTGATGTCATAATACCTCAATCCACCAATGCCTACGAGCCAACCTCATCAATGATGTCACAATGGCTCCCCCATAAGAATAGCCATACTGGGTTAGAGCAATGGTTCATCTAACCAAGTGGCCAATCCAGGTCCCTGGGAGAAACCCAAAGAGTAGCAACATTCCAGAGCTGAGATTGTGATGTCATAATACCTCAATCCACCAATGCCTACGAGCCAACCTCATCAATGATGTCACAATGGCTCCCCCATAAGAATAGCCATACTGGGTTAGAGCAATGGTTCATCTAACCAAGTGGCCAATCCAGGTCCCTGGGAGAAACCCAAAAAGTAGCAACATTCCAGAGCTGAGATTGTGATGTCATAATACCTCAATCCACCAATGCCTACGAGCCAACCTCATCAATGATGTCACAATGGCTCCCCCATAAGAATAGCCATACTGGGTGAGAGCAATGGTTCATCTAACCAAGTGGCCAATCCAGGTCCCTGGGAGAAACCCAAAGAGTAGCAACATTCCAGAGCTGAGATTGTGATGTCATAATACCTCAATCCACCAATGCCTACGAGCCAACCTCATCAATGATGTCACAATGGCTCCCCCATAAGAATAGCCATACTGGGTTAGAGCAATGGTTCATCTAACCAAGTGGCCAATCCAGGTCCCTGGGAGAAACCCAAAGAGTAGCAACATTCCAGAGCTGAGATTGTGATGTCATAATACCTCAATCCACCAATGCCTACGAGCCAACCTCATCAATGATGTCACAATGGCTCCCCCATAAGAATAGCCATACTGGGTTAGAGCAATGGTTCATCTAACCAAGTGGCCAATCCAGGTCCCTGGGAGAAACCCAAAGAGTAGCAACATTCCAGAGCTGAGATTGTGATGTCATAATACCTCAATCCACCAATGCCTACGAGCCAACCTCATCAATGATGTCACAATGGCTCCCCCATAAGAATAGCCATACTGGGTTAGAGCAATGGTTTATCTAACCAAGTGGCCAATCCAGGTCCCTGGGAGAAACCCAAAGAGTAGCAACATTCCAGAGCTGAGATTGTGATGTCATAATACCTCAATCTACCAATGCCTACGAGCCAACCTCATCAATGATGTCACAATGGCTCCCCCATAAGAATAGCCATACTGGGTTAGAGCAATGGTTCATCTAACCAAGTGGCCAATCCAGGTCCCTGGGAGAAACCCAAAAAGTAGCAACATTCCAGAGCTGAGATTGTGATGTCATAATACCTCAATCCACCAATGCCTACGAGCCAACCTCATCAATGATGTCACAATGGCTCCCCCATAAGAATAGCCATACTGGGTTAGAGCAATGGTTTATCTAACCAAGTGGCCAATCCAGGTCCCTGGGAGAAACCCAAAGAGTAGCAACATTCCAGAGCTGAGATTGTGATGTCATAATACCTCAATCCACCAATGCCTACGAGCCAACCTCATCAATGATGTCACAATGGCTCCCCCATAAGAATAGCCATACTGGGTTAGAGCAATGGTTCATCTAACCAAGTGGCCAATCCAGGTCCCTGGGAGAAACCCAAAGAGTAGCAACATTCCAGAGCTGAGATTGTGATGTCATAATACCTCAATCCACCAATGCCTACGAGCCAACCTCATCAATGATGTCACAATGGCTCCTCCATAAGAATAGCCATACTGGGTTAGAGCAATGGTTCATCTAACCAAGTGGCCAATCCAGGTCCCTGGGAGAAACCCAAAGAGTAGCAACATTCCAGAGCTGAGATTGTGATGTCATAATACCTCAATCCACCAATGCCTACGAGCCAACCTCATCAATGATGTCACAATGGCTCCCCCATAAGAATAGCCATACTGGGTTAGAGCAATGGTTTATCTAACCAAGTGGCCAATCCAGGTCCCTGGGAGAAACCCAAAGAGTAGCAACATTCCAGAGCTGAGATTGTGATGTCATAATACCTCAATCCACCAATGCCTACGAGCCAACCTCATCAATGATGTCACAATGGCTCCCCCATAAGAATAGCCATACTGGGTTAGAGCAATGGTTCATCTAACCAAGTGGCCAATCCAGGTCCCTGGGAGAAACCCAAAGAGTAGCAACATTCCAGAGCTGAGATTGTGATGTCATAATACCTCAATCCACCAATGCCTACGAGCCAACCTCATCAATGATGTCACAATGGCTCCCCCATAAGAATAGCCATACTGGGTTAGAGCAATGGTTCATCTAACCAAGTGGCCAATCCAGGTCCCTGGGAGAAACCCAAAGAGTAGCAACATTCCAGAGCTGAGATTGTGATGTCATAATACCTCAATCCACCAATGCCTACGAGCCAACCTCATCAATGATGTCACAATGGCTCCCCCATAAGAATAGCCATACTGGGTTAGAGCAATGGTTTATCTAACCAAGTGGCCAATCCAGGTCCCTGGGAGAAACCCAAAGAGTAGCAACATTCCAGAGCTGAGATTGTGATGTCATAATACCTCAATCTACCAATGCCTACGAGCCAACCTCATCAATGATGTCACAATGGCTCCCCCATAAGAATAGCCATACTGGGTTAGAGCAATGGTTCATCTAACCAAGTGGCCAATCCAGGTCCCTGGGAGAAACCCAAAAAGTAGCAACATTCCAGAGCTGAGATTGTGATGTCATAATACCTCAATCCACCAATGCCTACGAGCCAACCTCATCAATGATGTCACAATGGCTCCCCCATAAGAATAGCCATACTGGGTGAGAGCAATGGTTCATCTAACCAAGTGGCCAATCCAGGTCCCTGGGAGAAACCCAAAGAGTAGCAACATTCCAGAGCTGAGATTGTGATGTCATAATACCTCAATCCACCAATGCCTACGAGCCAACCTCATCAATGATGTCACAATGGCTCCCCCATAAGAATAGCCATACTGGGTGAGAGCAATGGTTCATCTAACCAAGTGGCCAATCCAGGTCCCTGGGAGAAACCCAAAGAGTAGCAACATTCCAAGTTATTGATCCCACAGCAAGCAGTGGCTTCCCCCACATTTATGTGAATAGCAGATTGTGGACTTTTCCTCCAAGAACTTGTCCAAACCTTTTTTAAACCTAGATATGCTAATTGCTGTTACCACATGCTCTGGCAACGAGTTCCAGAGCTTAATTATTTGTTGAGTGAAAATATATTTCCTCTTATTAGCATTAAAGGTATTTCCCTGTAACTTCATTGACTGCGTACACCTTTCAGCGCTATAGAAATAATAAATAGTAGTAATAACTGTCCCCTAGTCTTTTTCATTTTTGAAAGGGTGAAAAATTGATTCGTACTTACGCGTTCTACACCACTCAAGATTTGGTAGACTTCAATCCCTTCTAAGCTGTCTCTTTTCCAAGCTGAAGATCCCCCAACTGTTTTAGAGTACTTAGGGCCCATGAGGCAAACAAATCAGCTATTCTCAACATGTTGGTTCTGCAACTTTAGTCATCTTTTCCCAGACATGGTCACATACAGGATTTATCAAAACACGGGTTGCGTCAGGTTCCTGAGCTTGGCTGCGGAGAGCTATGTGGTATGTCTGGTCTTCGAAACAGGTCATAGTTCAAAGCTGAGGGGCTCAAATAGCTCCAATGCACAGCCAGTGCAGATTTTCACTCATTACGTCTATGGACCTGTGGTTGCATTTTCTCTACAAAAAAACAAGGAAGTAAAAGTTGATGGGGTGGGGGGGGGGGGAGAGGAAATCTATTTTCACTCAAAGAATAGTTAAGCTGTGGAACTTATTGCCAGGTAGTGTAGTAATTGTTAACATAGCTGAGTATAAAGTTTTGGACAAGTTCCTGGAGGAAAAGTCCATAGTCTGCTTTTGATAGATATGGGAGAAGCCACTGTTTGCCCTGGGATCAGTAGTATGGAATTGTTACCATCTGGATTTCTGTCAGTTACTTGTGACCTGGATTGGCCACTGTTGGAAAAAGATCAGGGGTGTCAAAGTCCCTTCTCGAGGGCCGCAATCCAGTCGGGTTTTCAGGATTTCCCCCATGAACATGCATGAGATCTATCAGCATACAATGAAAGCAGTGCATGCAAATAGATCTCATGCATATTCATTGGGGAAATCCTGAAAACCTGACTGGATTGCGGCCCTCGATGAGGGACTTTGACACCCCTGGGCTAGATGGACCCATTGGCTATTTTCTTAGCCGGGAAAGAGTACATAAGGTAGGTGTTGACTCGGTTCCTAGTGGTGTTATAGGTTCGTGCTGCTTAATTGGATACTTGCTGTGCCCATATTGGGTTGTAACAATGGAGGAACTAGCATTGGATCAGCACATGGACACCTTGTACGCTGAGGTGAGTCCAGAAGTCCCAAGTGGAGCATAATCTCCCGATCACCTCAAGGAAGACTGGCGATGCAGCTGCCTTTTGTCTTGAGCGGTCGCCTCTTCTCTGACGCCGGAGCCACCTGCTCTCGGCAGTGCTCGCCAGGCCTCTCACTTCTCTTTAAACACTGAGGTCAGCAAGCTGGCTGCAGCTGGTACCTTTGTACTGGGATAACCTTCTGCATTTGGAGCAGGCTTTGATTCCAGTCTCCCTCATGGAGACCACATAAACAGCTCCCAAATACATAGGCATGGCCAGGGACCAGGACTGGCAACCGCTGCGCTCCATTCAGCCCTTCCATTGTGAAAGGAAAAAAACAACATCGTGTCGGTTTGTCTCCCCCTCCCCCAACATGTGTGTTTGATTTTTCCCTAGATCTTCACAGTAGTGTAGTAAAGGGGGGGATGGAACACCCCAGGGGGCCATTTTGGTGGGGGCGCCAGCACCTCTCTGCCCCCCCCCAATGCCATGCTAATGCCCTCCCTTCCCCGCCCCCTTTAAATCTTCACCAGCACGAGCAGTGGCGTAGGAAGGGGGAGGGGGTGGTCCGGCGCCCCTTCCCACTCCTTCCGTAGCCACACGCTCGCCCCTTCCCTTCCCCCATACTTCTAGGTGCTTACCGCCGCGAGCAACAGCTTCCACGTGCTCCTCGTGACTGCGTCACCTCTCCCGCACATAGAAAGTGACATCGAGAGGGAGAGCCAACGGGGTCACGAGGAGCGCGTTGACGTTCTTGTTGCTCGCAGCGGTGAACAACTAGAGATACGGGGGAAGAGAAGGATGTGTTGCTCGGCAGGGGGAATCGGGGTGAGGGGGCGGAGATGAAGGGGGCGCCACAGCCTCGGACGGCTCTCACCCTCGCTACGTCACCGAGCATGAGCAACTACTCTGGTTTGCTGCTTGCGCCAATCTGGCTCCCTCTGAAATCACTTCCTGGTCGCGAGGCCAGGAAGTGACATCGGAGGGAAAGCCAATGGCAGGCAGGACACCCCCCCAGGCGCCTCCTACTCTCGCTACGCCACTGGATCTACACATATCTACGGACATATGCATGTATCCAGAAGAGTAAGCTTGTTCCGTTCTACATGGAAGTCGTTCAATTGTGTGTGGGGGACAGAAACATCTTGTCTGCTCTGCCTCTCTCTGTGAACCTGAAATGTCGACCCCACTGTTCCAGCTTGATTTTCTTTTCACATTCCCATTCTTCTCCCCGCGCCGTGTGGCGCTGACCTTGGCCCGTTGTGCATCCCATTAGAAAACCAGCAAGAGCCCAGCAAAATTGGTGCTTAGGAGTGCACTGGGCAGAGAGAGCTCATCCCAATTGCTTCCGGCTTTGTTCCATGAGCTGGCAGGCGGGGGAGGAAAGGAGAACATAGGCAATAGGCGACATCTCTTCTGATAATCAGGTGTAAGTTCAGTACTCGGGACAGGTTTGCTCAGACATCTGATAACTTAAATACAGAGAACCATAAGATGTTGCCTTTCAGGGTTCTCAGCGTGATTTGAGACCCGCTGCGCCTCGTGGCCTTAGGAAAATCACATCACTCTCTTTTGCCATAGGGACAAACTTGGATCGTGAGTCCTCTGGAGAAGGGAAATGCCTGCACCATTCATTCATTCAAGGGAGAACATAAGAATAGCCTTAGTGGGTCAGAGCAATGGTCCATCAAGCCAGTAGCCCATTCTCACAGTGGCCAATTCAGGTCTCTAGTACCTGGCCCAAACCCAAGGAGTAGCAACATTCCAGAATCCCAAAGAATAACAAGGTTCCGGAACCCCAATGAGAGCAACATTCCATGCTTCCTCCAGGAACTTGTCCCAACCTTTCTTAAAAGCTGCTACGCTATCCGCATTTACCATAACCTCTGGCAACGCGTTCCAGAGCTTAACTATTCTCTGTGTGGAAAAATTATTTCTTCCTATTGGTTTTAAAAGTATTTCCCTGCAATTTCATTGCATGTCGCCTAGTTTCATCGAGTGTTCCTAGTTTACATGAATTAATTCAGGTATTCAAACACCTTCAGATGCTCGTGAAAAGGTGAAAGCTACGAAGGCGATTTGAAAAGTTTGGCCAAAAAAACAAACCAATTTAATTTTCGCTCAGCAAATTATATTTCTATACCATTGCCTCCTGAGGTCTCTGATCTCTGTATTTCCTCTGAATATGTCCAGCACTCTTGATTGTAAACCGCCTAGAAGTCGCAAGATTGTGGCGGTATAGAAGAATAAAGTTATTATTATTATAAACCTATTTTTCCAATGGGATGGAAAAACTAGACACTCGCTAGGACTATCCCCTTCTTCTACGAAACCGCACTAGCGGTTTTTAGCGCAGAGAGCTGTGCTGCTCCCGACGCTCATTGAGTTGCTATGAGTATCAGGAGCAGCGCGGGCCATTCAGCGCGGTTTCATAGAAAAGGGGGTAAGTGTACAGACCGCAATGGTGACTATGTTGAGAAATAGAACTGATTTTTAGAAAAATACATTTTAACTTTTTTTTTATACTGTACTGTAAACTGCTTTGAATGTGGTTGTAAAACTTCAAAAAGGTGGTATCCAAGTTCCAATCCCTCTCTGTGATGTCATAATGCCTCATTCCACCAATAAGGGCCAACCTCATTAGTGATGTCACAATGGCTTCTTTGTTCTATACTGGGCTCACTTCTGATATTATTGGAGGAGAGTGTGGTGCAGTGGTTAGAGCTACAGTCTCAGCACCCTGAGGTTGTGGGTTCAACCCCACGCTGCTCCTTGTGACCCTGGGCAAGTCACTTAATCTCCCCATTGCCCCAGGTACATTAGATAGATTGTGAGTCCACCGGGACAGACAGGGAAAAATGCTTGAGTACCTGAATAAGTTCATATAAACTGTTCCAAGCTGACCCCACCCTGTCTAGACCCAGTCTATGAAGTGGCATTCGTGATGCAATGGCTTCTCAGTTCATGGTTCCCTCTAGAACCACATGTGCCGAACCTGGTTGCCCTGGTGACCAAGACTCCTCCTCCACTGCAGGGGCTGTGAATGTTGGCAGGATAAGCAGGACTCAGCCTTGAGATCTGAAGGGCTCTCACTCTGCAGCTGAACCATCGGAACATCTCCAAAAATTAATATTTTGATATGATATGACATTCTCTTGAGAAAGCATGAATTATATAAAACAGTGCTGGGACAACTTCTTTGGAAATTGCCTGAGGAATGTTTACATTTTTATTCCATGTAATATAGGCGTGCTTTTAATCTAGCTTGTACTGCTGTATCCTGATCTAGTTCAGATTTATGGCTTGTGGAGTGGATTGTTTGCTTAAAGGTCTGGCAGTGGTCCTTGTTGCTGTCTTTCTTCAGTATGGAAACCTAATGATCCATCCAGGAATGCATAATAATGCTGTTTACTTTCCCCAGTGTGGTCTGACCATGTAATCCAGTGGGGTGAATCAGGATGTGCATCAGGATGTGAATCAGGATGTGCAGAGAACCATAGTCGTGAGATCCATGGAGGCTTGAATGGACCCATGTACAGATCTGCTTCCTGGGTCAACTCTTCCCACGGATGCTGAAGATTGAAATTGTGGAATGGAAGGCAGATCTGTTAGACCAGTGGTCTCAAACTCAAAGCCTTTGCAGGGCCACATTTTGGATTTTGAGGTACTTGGAGGGCCTCGGGAAAAAATAATTAATGTCTTATTAAAGAAATGACAATTTTGCAGGAGGTAAAACTTTTTCTAGTTGATAAATCTTTCCTTTTGGCCAAGTCTTAATAATGATATTGTCATTTATACCTAAAGAGCCATATGATCAAGAAACGGTTTTATTTTACTTTTGTGATTATGATAAACATACCCAGGGCCTCGAGTTTGAGACCACTGTGGTAGGGGGATGTTCCAAAGACATACAGAGCTGTCTTGGGGTCGGACAGCTTTGCAATGGACAAGGACACTAGGTGAAAAGAATCCTCCTGGCCCTATGAAATGTTCTGCATTGATTCTCAATTTTAAAGATTCAGCGGTAGAAACTGCAGTTGTGGGGGGTGCATCCCCCTCCCCCCCCAATACCACTGAAAACCCACAGATGCTGGCCCCCCTGCTTCCGTTTAGCTAAGGAGGTTGCCACCTTATGGCCAATTTGCCTATGTTGATCTGCACTGAAATTCTTATATTTTTTTCAAAGCTGCATCACACATGACTTAACAACCTAAATCTATGGCATGTTGGCTTCTGTGATGCCATATCAATGAAATGCATGTAGCTCAGCATAGGTGCAAGGTGTGTGGGGGGGGGGGGTTAGAAGTGCATGCTTGAGCTCCCCCCTCCCCATAATGTCCAGGAGCGAATCGCTGGTGTTGCAATTAGCTCCACTAGCCGGAGAGCCGCAGCCCGTCCTTGGCTGGATTGTGACGTCACGGGCCAGCCTCGGCCATTGGCTGCGGCGCAGTTCCATATGCAAACGAGCTCACGGGCGGTGGTGGCGGCTGCCGGGGCTTCGTTCCCCGGGCAGATCGGGGCTGCTGCAAGCAGGGCGGGGGCGGGACTTGCGCTGCGGAGCTGCTGTTGACACACACAAAGGCTTTTGTCAAAGCTCAGGCTGCCTCCAGCCTCCTTTAATTAAAGACAATTACTGCTTTCAGCACCTCTTTGCAGCTTAGCTCGGCTGTTTGCAAACACGCAGCTGCTGGGGCTTTTCTGGAGCCTCCACCCCCCCCCCCCCCACGAGATGCACAGATGCTCCTTTATGAGCGGGGGCTCCTGTACTCTTCTCTCATGCAGGCGCAGTGCTTGGCTTGCTCTCGCCCCTCCACTCCTGCTTTATGATCAAGTAGCATTTCCCCCCCCCTCATGATCAAGTAGCATTTCTCTCCCCCATCATGATCAAGTAGCATTTCCCCCCCCTCATGATCAAGTAGCATTTCTCTCCCCCCAATCATGATCAAGTTACATTTCTCTCCCCCCATCATGATCAAGCAGCATTTCTCTCCCCCCCAATCATGATCAAGTTGCATTTGTCTCCCCCATCATGATCAAGCAGCATTTCTCTCCCCCCCCATCATGATCAAGTTGCATTTATCTCCCCCATCATGATCAAACAGCATTTCTCTCCCCCCCCCCATCATGATCAAGTTGCATTTCTCCCCCCCATCATGATCAAGTAGCATTTCTCTGCCCCCCCATCATGATCAAGTAACATTTCTCCCCTCCCCCATCATGATCAAGTAACATTTCTCTCCCCCATCATGATCAAGTAGCATTTCTCTCCCCCCAATCATAATCAAGTTACATTTCTCCCCCCCATCATGATCAAGTAACATTTCTCTGCCCCCATCATGATCAAGTAGCATTTCTCTCCCCCCACCCAATCATGATCAAGTAACATTTCTCTCCCCCCATCATGATCAAGTTACATTTCTCCCCTCCCCCATCATGATCAAGTAACATTTCTCTCCCCATCATGATCAAGTAGCATTTCTCTCCCCCCCAATCATGATCAAGTTACATTTCTCCCCCCCCCCATCATGATCAAGTAACATTTCTCTCCCCCCATCATGATCAAGTTACATTTCTTCCCTCCCCCCATCATGATCAAGAAACATTTCTCTCCCCCCCATCATGATCAAGTTGCATTTCTCCCCCCCCAGCTTCCACTGCAGAGCTGTGCATATATCAAATGCATAACCCTTCCCCCCACCTTTCTTTTTCTGAAGGGGGCAGAAATGCACGTTGAGAGCATTAACCCTATCACTTCACACCCCCACCCCAGGGTCTGGTAATTCCACTGTTTCTTCTCCCCCCCCCACCTCTTTAATATCTGCTCACTTTGCTGCATTTCCTCTCCCTTCACTTTATCCTCAAGAACTAGGCTTTTTTTTGGGGGGGGGAGGTGCATGACCCTCCCACCTGCTCCTGTCCCCATTTGGCTTCCTTCTGAATTTCCACTCCCATGTTACCCGGTGCACCTTAACCTTTCTTTAGTCCTTCCCCCCCCCCCTTCTTCCTCCTCCTCAGTACTGAACAGCTTGGAGTGATTTTAATGATTGGGTGTTTGGTTAGGGTCTCAAATAGTCTTTATCACGTGACACGAGGACTGATTCATTGGGTAGTTTGTATATTGTGTTTTATTATGA